>NW_027315746.1:9090703-9407739 GCF_026437365.1 Eucyclogobius newberryi | reverse complement strand
CCGCCTAAGGCCCAAAGTCACTGGGATAGGCTCCAGTCACCCGCGACCCCGAAAGGGAACAAGCGGTAGAAAATGGATGGATGGATGGAAATTAAAATAAATGTGACAAAAACAGCCAGATAAAAAGTATTTCACATGTATATGTCTTTTCTAACTCTGGATTGAATTAAAAGGATGTAATTTTGCTTCTAAAATAGTCACAATTATTATTTTTTAGTTTTATATTGTATCCTGAATAATCGCCATTTTGACATACATCCCTAATACCCACACTTTAATATTAAATACAATGTAATACACATATATGTTTTATGATAATTAGCATAAATAAAATTATAGAGGAAATATTTGTTATTTGTTCTCCTGAGGCATCAAACATGTCAATAGTAAGACCCATGTCAAGACACACTTTGAATTCTGAGAGAACTGTATCGTTGCACATGTTAAGCATTTCATTTGAAGCGCTTGTGTAAAATATTGGAAATGATCAGATTATGTCTGTGTAATATCTCTGTTGTCCAGCTCGGGTCTGTTCAAGAAGAAAGACAAAGTTTGAAGTGATTCAGACGATGGTGATTCCACATTGTTTCTGCTTTCAGTTAACAACTCAATATTTAATTTAATTTAATTGTGAATATATTTTATTTATTTTTATTTTTATTTATTTTATTTATTTTATTTATTTATTTTATTTATTTTATTTATTTTATTTATTTTATTTATTTTATTTATTTATTTTATTTTATTTATTTTATTTATTTTATTTATTTTATTTATTTTATTTATTTTATTTATTTTATTTATTTTATTTTATTTACTTTATTGATTTTATTTACTTTATTTATTTTATTTCAATTTGCATTTATTTTATTTATTTATTTATGACAAGATCCGTGACCAAAAATGAATTATCTAAAAACATTTGCATTTAAATCAGACCCTAACCCTACAGCATAATTGTCTATGTCAAACTTAAATGGCATTATTGATCTTGATTCTTTCATTTATTTGTCAAGATTTTTCCATAAATGAACACCTTTTAGAGCAAATTTTGTTTTCCATTTTCAGCTTTTTTTTTGGTTCTGCACCTTTTATATCATAGGCAATATACTAGATATTCAAATTTTCAAAAAGAACATTTACCATATTGACATTTGGACAGTTCCCCATTTCTACGATTAACGCTTTTGTTCGTAAACTTGATCAAATGAAATATCAGGGGAAATATGTCGACTAAAACGTGTCCAGTGAGTGCTTTCTGCTCCGTGAGTCCACATTCCTCAGCCTTGTGTACAGTTTCTTCACTCTTTCGCTCTAAAGAAGCTTCCACTTAATCTGCTGTTCATAATCCCAACCAAAAATAATCTCAGTCTGCAACTTCCGCACCCGCACGAGCCGCCGAGCCGGTGTTGCACAGTCCAGTTCCGTATCGCGGCCGTGGACATGTTGGGAAGTCTCCAGAAACGCTTGTTTGGCTCCGGAAACATCACCACCGATCTGAGCCAAAAGTCTAATCCTGGCGAGTCGTGCCGAGGAGACGGGTCTAACCCAGATCCCCCGGGACAGCACTATTTAAAGACAAGTGCCTTGATTTATTTGCATGATTTCAATGGTCGTTGCGGTAATAACGCCGTAAATCGGACGTTTCTAAAGCAAAAGATGTGATTACCGTATTTTCCGGACTGTAAATTGCACCTTTTTTCATGGTTTTGGCCGGGGTTATACTTATATTTATACTTATACTTATACACCGGAGCGACTTATATGTGATATTATTTGTTATTTTCACACTTGCAACCACATTTCATACTCCAGTGCGACTTATATATGTTTTTTTCTTCTCTATTATGCATTTCTTGGCTGGCGCGACTTATAGTCCAGTGCGACTTATATATGTTTTTTTCTTCTTTTTTTTCTACTCGGAGCGACTTATATGTGAAATTATTTGTTATTTTCACCCTTGCAACCACATTTCATACTCCAGTGTGACTTATATATGTTTTTTTCTTCTCTATTATGCATTTTTTGGCTAGTGCGACTTATACTCCAGTGCGACTTATACTCCAGAAAATACGGTAAATGTCAATAAATGTAGCGCAGACCAAACTCGCACTTTGATCTGAGGAGATTTATGATGATCGACTGAAAAATGTGGTGATGTTTGTGTCGTTTATGACGGGTTAAACCTTTTCACTGTTCAAACACGATTATATGTCACATCCGACTCAAAATGTCGCCTATTTTTCCTATTTTTGGTGAGGTTTATCGTCATGTTACTTCCTGGTTGGACGTGAGCAGCAGACGTGGCACAGGTAGCGGTGATTCGCAACCGTTACCGAGCAACCATAATGTAAACAAGGGTTCAAATCCATATAAAATACACGACAGTTATGATTTGACACATGATAATAATGTCCAATTTATTTATGTTCAAATTAAGCCCAAATCTTAATCTTGTTTTGATCCCGAAATACTCTTAAAGTACATTTTCAAACAGGCACGTCCACACTTTGAGGACTGATCCGTGAATTGTCCGTAACCGTTTGAGTGACCGTTGTAATAGTGATATGGGGTAGCTCCGCCCCTCTGTCTGGCCCTCGCTCTGTGGTTTTCATCATCATCATTTGAAAAGAGGCGACAGGCCACTTCACAGCACCCAAACCCAAGCACCCAAACCCAAGCATCCAAAGCCAAGCACCCAAACCCAAGCACCCAAACCCAAGCACCCAAACCCAAGCACCCAAACCCAAGCACTCAAACCCTTTTCCTGTCGCCTGTAGCTGTTGTTTTAGCCGCAGATCAACTTTTCGTACCATTACATTATCGTCTCTTTTATAGTTTTGTGCCTGTGAAAATAAAGTGGATTTGGACGTGGTTTAGCGTCGCCTTTGAACGTCTGTCATTCATTTGAAAGGTTTTGAGCGTGTGAAAGACTTTCCTGTTTGGTTTGGGCTCTTTCGTACAGGAAGAGGAGCTGTCACTGTCTCTGTACAGTATGAGTCTGATAACGGACGTGAACAGAAAAGTGACTGTGCCGTGTTTGAATGTCATGGAACCGGGCTCACTCTCAGTGCAATCAAAAAACAACTGAGAAATTATGTATTTTATCCGTCAAAAGCAGAATAAACTGACGCTCACGCCTTCTACAGCGTCTTTTTTCTGCTGTAGAGCTGCCAATCAATATAATAATATAATTTTAATAACAACTTTATAATTGTGGGAATTTTGGGATAAATGAATAAACAATTTAAATAAAATCCATGTGCCAAAGTGTATAATAATATAAGATAAACAATGGGCAATGGGCAAATTTCAATGTTGCAACACAGATTAGGCACAGAAGTATGATAATTAAAAAAACAGATAAAATAGAAAAAAAAACTCTTATAAAAAACTCTTATGTTCTTAATAAAAATAAAACTTTTATTTACAGCTGTTATATGGACGGAAAATATTGCACCAGGATGATTGACATTATGTCAGAGTACTGCACATGATTATGACAGTATTGCACATGATTATGACAGTATTCCACATGAGTATAACTGTATTGCACATGATTATGACAGTATTGCACATGAGTATGACAGTATTGCACATGAGTATGACAGTATTGCACATGATTATGTCAGTATTGCACATGAATATGACAGTATTGCACATGATTGTCAGTATTGCACATAATTATGACAGTATTTCACATGATTATGACAGTATTGCACATGAGTATGACAGTATTGCACATGAGTATGACAGTATTGCACATGATTATGTCAGTATTGCACATGAATATGACAGTATTGCACATGATTGTCAGTATTGCACATGATTATGACAGTATTTCACATGATTATGACAGTATTGCACATGATTATGACAGTATTGCACATGATTATGACAGTATTACACATGATTATGTCAGTATTGCACATGATTATGACATTAGTGCACATGATTATGACAGTATTGCACATGATTATGCCAGTATTGCACATGATTATGACATTATTACACATGATTATGCCAGTATTGCACATGATTATGACAGTATTGCACATTATTATGTCAGTATTGCGCATGATTATGCCAGTATTGCACATGAGTATGACAGTATTGCACATGAGTATGACAGTATTGCACATGATTATGTCAGTATTGCACATGATTATGCCAGTATTGCACATGATTATGCCAGTATTGCACATGATTATGTCAGTATTGCACATGATTATGCCAGTCTTGCACATGAGTATGACAGTATTGCACATGAGTATGACAGTATTGCACATGAGTATGACAGTATTGCACATGATTATGTCAGTATTGCACATGATTATGTCAGTATTGCACATGAGTATGTCAGTATTGCACATGATTATGCCAGTATTGCACATGAGTATGACAGTATTGCACATGATTATGACAGTATTGCACATGAGTATGATAGTATTGCACATGATTATGACAGTATTGCACATGAGTGTGACAGTATTGGACATGAGTATGCCAGTATTGCACATGATTATGACAGTATTGCACATGAGTGTGACAGTATTGCACATGATTATGACAGTATTGCACATGAGTGTGACAGTATTGCACACAATTATGTATTGCACATGATCATGACAGTATTGCACATGAGTATGACAGTATTGCACATGATTATGACAGTATTGCACATGAGTATGACAGTATTGCACATGATTATGACAGTATTGCACATGAGTATGAAAGCTGAATGACACACGTTCAGGGCTAACAGTTCTGTGTAACCTGTTTGTACGTTTTCGCTGACCGCGCCTGAACCAACGCTGAATCTCGAGTGTTTTCACGATGTTTCTTTCTCCAGGTCATGGACACGCTCTCGAAACTGTCCCACACTGTCACGGCACAACAACAAGGGTTCAAGTACGTCTGCCAACATACGACGCTCACTCCAAGCATGACCTTTGCCCTTATTGTTTATCTATTTATTTGTTGTTTATTTATTCTCTGGTGGGGGGTTTCGCCATGGAGACGTTAACGCTGTATATTAACGTCAGCTCCTCGGCTTCACGGTCAGTATAGTGTCAGTATCTGCTTCGACCACTGCCGTTATGTCCGGGGGGCGTGTCCAAAGTATCGGTAAATCACATGCTAATCGATACTTGAACTAATATCAAAATGAGCTGAATTGAACACGTGTCGAAAGCAAATAAAATCCTTTAAATGGGACAAAATCTGACCTTTTCCAAACAGTTTTAGAATGAGCTGGAGTTTTATCAGAGCTAGCATGATTATAATAGTGTAATTCACAACTGTTGCCAAGCAACCAGAACGTAAACAAGGGCCAAAATCCATATAAATTACGCAACAGTTAAGAATTTGCAAAGGATAATGCCATATAACACCTTTATTTTGTTGAACTGTCAGGAAAGTGTGTCAGTTCTCTTAAGTTTTCAGTGGTAAGTCGCATATTGATGACATCACAGAGGGATTCAGTTTGAGAACTTCCTGTCATTCTAAACTTGTACTTCACAAACTGCACCTTAAAGTGCCTCTGACAGGCTGAACAACTCATTGAACTAAAATGCAGTTAAGATAAATACATTTTTCATTTTCCTAAAAAATCTTAAAATTTTATCACAGAATAGAATTTTTTAGGTTTATATTTCACTTCCTGTTTGTAATTGATGACATCACACTTGGAAATTACCCAGCTGAGAAACCAACACTGAGAAAAAACTCACTTTTTCTTTTTTAAATTGACAAATGAAAATAAATGAGCGACATAATGTTTAGAGTGTGAATAAGTTTGTCTCTTTGTGTCAATTATGCATAAACATTTGACTGGAATGAGTGTCCCTCGTGTGATGTCAGTTTGTGGTGTAAAACTATAACACACCAATACAGGTAGAAATACACCGAATAAAATAAAATTGGAAAATCGTAAAAACCTGTCATAGGCACTTTAACTGAAGTAAAATTATGATGAATATTTACCATTTATTTATTTAATATTTTGTCATAACACTTTAAGTAAGGTCAACAAGTAACAAGTTTGTATGTAGAAAAGTACCAAGAAACTGTGGATTTATATGTAAAAAAGCTGAATAAATGGATCAGTCCAAAAATGCCATCTTGAAACTCCAGTTGTTCAAATAAATCTTTAAAATCTCAATAAAATGAATAAAAATATTGCTTGACATAAACAAAAGCAGGCCCACAACACGCGTCTTTGATCCAGGTCTGATTATACCTCCAGGGTTTGCAGTCCTTTACTTTGGCCGTTGCGTGCCTGTTGCCCGTTTCCACGGCCACCGCTCGTCAGTTAAAGTGGCGGGTTCCCAGATGACAAAGGCCCCGGAGACATGGGCCCCGGAGACATGGGCCCTCGAACACGTCGTTAGTCCCGTTCTGACCACGGTTCTGACGCTCCGAAAAGAATGTGCAAATGAAGGTTATTACTCCGTCAGTCATGGTGTGCAGAGCGGACCTGGGACCCGCCCTCGTCTCCACGGTGACGGCGCGGTTTAATAGCGCGCTGTGGAACATTCCGGGCAGAGCAGCAGTGTCTCCATGGCGACGATACAGTGGCAGAACCTCCATATTTTAACCACAAAATATCCTTGAATATAAACTGTAAATGCTCTGAACAACTGTATGTCACCGTCACAGAGACACAGTGTGTGTGATTTAATGACTCGTGTGTTTTATTGTGTGTTTTGTTGTCTGTTCTGTTGTGTGTTTTATTGTGTGTTTTATTGTGTGTTCTGTTGTGTGTTTTGTTGTGTGTTTTATTGTCTGTTCTGTTGTGTGTTCTGTTGTGTGTTTAATTGTGTGTTATGTTGTGTGTTCTGTTGTGTGTTTTATTGTGTGTTCTGTTGTGTGTTTTGTTGTGTGTTCTGTTGTGTGTTTTATTGTCTGTTCTGTTGTGTGTTTTATTGTGTGTTTTATTGTGTGTTCTGTTGTGTGTTTTGTTGTGTGTTCTGTTGTGTGTTTTATTGTCTGTTCTGTTGTGTGTTCTGTTGTGTGTTTAATTGTGTGTTATGTTGTGTGTTCTGTTGTGTGTTTTATTGTGTGTTCTGTTGTGTGTTTTATTGTGTGTTCTGTTGTGTGTTCTGTTGTATGTTTAATTGTGTGTTATGTTGTGTGTTCTGTTGTGTGTTTTACTGTGTGTTCTGTTGTGTGTTTTATTGTGTGTTTTGTTGTCTGTTCTGTTGTGTGTTTTGTTGTCTGTTCTGTTGTGTGTTTTATTGTGTGTTTTATTGTGTGTTCTGGTCTCTGTTCTGCTGTGTGTTCTGTTGTGTGTTCTGTTGTATGTTTTATTGTGTGTTCTGTTCTCTGTTTTGTTGTGTGTTCTGTTGTGTGTTCTGTTGTATGTTTTGTTGTGTGTTCTGTTCTCTGTTTTGTTGTGTGTTCTGTTGTGTGTTCTGTTGTATGTTTTGTTGTGTGTTCTGTTGTATGTTTTATTGTGTGTTCTGTTCTCTGTTCTGTTGTATGTTTTATTGTGTGTTCTGTTGTGTGTTCTGTTCTCTGTTTTGTTGTGTGTTCTCTTGTGTGTTCTGTTGTATGTTTTATTGTGTGTTCTGTTGTGTGTTTTACTATGTGTTCTGTTGTATGTTTTATTGTGTGTTCTGTTGTGTGTTCTGTTGTATGTTTTATTGTGTGTTCTGTTGTGTGTTCTGTTCTCTGTTTTGTTGTGTGTTCTGTTGTGTGTTCTCTTGTGTGTTCTGTTCTCTGTTTTGTTGTGTGTTCTGTTGTGTGTTCTCTTGTGTGTTCTGTTGTGTGTTTTACTATGTGTTCTGTTGTATGTTTTATTGTGTGTTCTGTTGTGTGTTCTGTTGTATGTTTTATTGTGTGTTCTGTTGTGTGTTCTGTTGTGTGTTCTGTTGTATGTTTTATTGTGTGTTCTGTTGTATGTTTTATTGTGTGTTTTGTTGTGTGTTCTGTTGTGTGTTCTGTTGTATGTTTTATTGTGTGTTCTGTTGTGTGTTCTGTTGTGTGTTTTATTGTGTGTTCTGTTGTGTGTTTTACTGTGCGTTTTGTTGTGTGTTTTATTGTGTGTTCTGTTGTATGTTTTATTGTGTGTTCTGTTGTGCGTTTTGTTGTGTGTTTTATTGTATGTTCTGTTGTGTGTTTTGTTGTGTGTTTTGTTGTGCGTTTTATTGTGTGTTCTGTTGTATGTTTTATTGCGTGTTCTGTTCTCTGTTCTGTTGTGTGTTCTGTTGTGTGTTTTATTGTGTGTTCTGTTGTGTGTTTTACTGTGTGTTTTGTTGTTTCCTCTTGTGTCTTTGTGGCTGTTCCTGGATCAGATTCTCTCGTCTTTAAGTTGCACAAACTGTAGAACTTGCAAAGCGACTCTTACAGTCGTGATCTGTTTAAATACTTGATCATTGTGTTTTAGATTCTGCAAAAAGTGTTTCATAGTTTTTATTTGAGAGTTAAAGCTTGAAACTGGAAATAAGTTTGTGCCAATAGAAGCAGAGTGTTCGATCCCTCAGTGGAAAGTTTGAGAATTTGTGCCAAAAATGTCGACGTTAGTGTCAAAGCGATTGAGAAAAACACTTTAATATGCAGATAGTTTGTTACTATGACACTTACACTCCTTTATTGCTGCTTGTCATCCATTTTGATACATTATTAGTGCTTATTATGTGTTTTCCCCTCTGATTTCAGGCCGTTTCCCACAGAGGAGAGCCTGAAAGACGAGGACATTTACAACAACCTGGAGGACTTGATTGAGTACGTACGAGCGTCCTTCCTCCATCGCTCTGTTTATTCTGCACGACGTGATTATTTAGCGCGTCACTCATCAGGAGCTTAAACCTGTTTTACTAAAAGACATGGACAATTACAATTAATGAGTCATTTTGCAGTAAATGTTAAGTGTAAGTGAACCACCCACATGGAGGTGATGGTGCTGCTGGACGGACAGAACACGAACGTGGAAAGAATGATTCAATAATATAAATATAAAAATATATAAAGAGGGTAAGAAAGTGGGATTGTTTATTGGAACAAATATAAACCAATTATGACTCTTGCTTCTTGCTCTTTCCTCCAAAGTCGTCTTCTTCTTCTTCTTCTTCTTCTTCTTCTTCTTCTTCTTCTTCTTCTTCTTCTTCTTCTTCTTCTTCTTCTTCTTCTTCTTCTTCTTCTTCTTCTTCTTCTTCTTCTTCTTCTTCTTCTTCTTCTTCTTCTTCTTCTTCTTCTTCTTCTTCTTCTTCTTCTTCTTCTTCTTCTTCTTCTTCTTCTTCTTCTTCTTCTTCTTCTTCTTCTTCTTCTTCTTCTTCTTCTTCTTCTTCTTCTTCTTCAAAGTAAGATATAAATTAGAACATGCTTTACAAAATTAGGAAAATGTTACAATATTTTTAATATTTTTATTTCACTGTGTTTATATAAAAATATGTATTTTTTGTGTGTAAAAATGTGCATATTTGGGACACGTGAATCTAAAAAGTGGATAGAGCCTAGATTAAATGTCTTGCGTCATTTTATTGACTAATTAGATTTGAATAAAAAGTAAAAACCTCAATAAATTGAAATCAGATATTTACAGTTTGGTGCTAGTTTGGAGATCTTTATGTCCCTGTGTCTGTCCCCGTCCCATCGGGGTCCCCCACCCGCTCCCCCACCCGCTCCCCATAGACTTACATTCATTTTAGCAGATACAAGTATGGCCCATGCTAACAGCCAGTTCTGAATTTTGAGCAAAGTTTGGTGAGTTTTTGAGCACGTTCAGGAGGTCAGATTACAGCTCAAAGAACCGGAAATCTTTCATAGAACAAAAAAATAAAAAAACAATAACATTTTTAGCAAAAACAATAAAGCTGTTTCAATTACAACCACATGTTATATATCGTTTGAAAGCTCTGGGCCTTTCCCACGCCACCGTGGGGTGGAATTGTCATTACGAGTGTTTACGCAGGCTGGACAGTTTGAAAATGAAAACTTGGACGTTGAGAGCACAAACTGACCAACAACAATAATAATTTAGTGATGGAAACATTAATAACATGGAACTGAGCTGCCAAATGTCAGCTAATTACTTCAAATTAAAGTAAATGTCTAATTAAACTGAAGTAAATGTCAAATGTATTAATTTTCAAATTAAATCCAGATTAGATTCTTTCATTTTCAATTTTTTCATTTTACAAAATGACCCAATTGTTAAAGGTTGTGTCAGTGTGAACTCATAGTCTTGTTTTTCTGACAGAAAGTCATAGAGAAAAGGTTATATTATAAGTATATTTCCTTCCATTCTCATGCTAAACTCTTCCGTGTGTGAAGCAGTCAGATGTAGCAGTTATTCAAATCTTGTTCTCTTTTTTCCATTTATTCCTTTGCAATTTTGAGGGAAACGAGTTGCTACTTTTGCCTGACAGTCTTTTTCACAGCGCCACACACTGGTCAGGGGTGGTATGTTTATTATAATTATCTACAGTGCTCATTTCAAACACATCCAGCCAGACTTTGGACCATTAACATTTGAGAAACAACTAACTGCTAATCCATCCCAAGAATCCCGTGCATTTGCGGAGCTTTAAACGACAGGATTAGAAGGTTTATTATTTCCCCCTCCATCAAACACGACTGCGCTTCGATTGCGTCTCGTCGTGTGATTCGTGGAAAACCGCTGGCCTTGGCTTCGATTGTAACGCCTCGTGTGCTTTTCCCCCGCAGCGAGAACGTCCAGGAGGATGAGGACGAGCTGTACGCGGCGCTCTACGGCCTGGAAGAAGACTACGCGGGGGGAGAGATCTACGAGGACCTGATGAGGACGGAGCTGCAGCCGCCTCTGGTCCGGCTGCCGATCGCACACTCACACACACATGAGGTCATTGGGTTTACGCGTCGGGTCCGGAACACGCCGCGAGCCGAAAAAAGAGTTTTTTTGTGACTCGAATTGAGCCGCGAAGGCCCGAAAATGACACGGAAAAGGCGCAAAGTCAGCGTATTTGATGAAAACGTTAATTTGTCCGTAAATGTGCTCCGTCAAATTCAGTCAAAATCGTTTCGTCGCGCGACTTTTGAGACTTTTAAACCAAAACGAATCGATGAATTGAAAGAATGATCGATTAGCGGTTTGTTTATAGCATCAGCGAACACTTTATCCATGTCAGACCTGCACATTTTGTTGATAAAAGCTTGATCTAGTCTTGATCTTCTTCATTTATCGTTCTTATTCACAGTTTTGGTTCCGGACTTCACGTAGTCTGGGTTTTGTGCCATTCTTTTCTCTAGTTTATTTCCAACTGATGTATTTGAATGGCCACAATTGTGTCGTCTGCGGCGTTTGGATGTGGTCTACAATTTGTGATGATATTTTCACGTTTGAGTTATTCACGGTCTGATTCTGGTTCAGTCTTTTCTTGATGACACCGGGAAAAAGTAATGTATCGGGTATCGAATCCTTTTCTTTCAATTCTGATCCGATACTGGCAATTATTTCACCAACATCATCCCGGTATTGACAAGTGGTACGTCATTTTAAAGCACATAATCTATATTTAGTTTATTTTTGACAATGTTTTGCTGTTGTAAAGTCAGCGTGAGCACAAAGGAGGATATTATAACAACTCGTAACTGTTTGGACGTTTTGATGACATGTTGCAGTAGTTTTGAGGAAAGTAACCTGGCCAAATCCAAATTAAAAAGTACCGTAATTTCCGGACTATAAGCCGCACCAGACAAAAAGTCCATAATAGAGAAGAAAAAAATGTATGTAAGTCGCACTGGAATATAAGTCGCATTTTTTGGGGACATTTCTTTTATAAAATCCAAGACCAAGAACAGACATTTCATCTGTAAATGCAGTTTAAAATAATAACAGATGAGAGAACATGGTGAATAGGTGTACGTATGCTAACGCTAACACCTTCAGCTACATGACGTATGCTAACGCTAACACCTTCAGCTACATGACATATGCTAACGCTAACACCTTCAGCTACATGACGTATGCTAACGCTAACACCTTCAGCTACATGACGTATGCTAATGCTAACACCTTCAGCTACATAAGATAAGATAAGATAAGATAAGATATTCCTTTATTGTCCCACATGGGGAAACATGACGTATGCTAACGCTAACACCTTCAGCTACATGACGTATGCTAACGCTAACACCTTCAGCTACATGACGTATGCTAACGCTAACACCTTCAGCTACATGACGTACGCTAACGCTAACACCTTCAGCTACATGAGGTATGCTAACGCTAACACCTTCAGCTGCATGACGTATGCTAACGCTAACACCTTCAGCTACATGACGTATGCTAACGCTAACACCTTCAGCTACATGACGTATGCTAACGCTAACACCTTCAGCTACATGACGTATGCTAACGCTAACACCTTCAGCTACATGAGGCACAGACAGAACTGTGGTAAGTGTCTGGTATGTTAACGTAACATATGAACAGTTATTCAGAGAACTATAGCATAAAGAACATGCTAACGGAAAATACTGCATCAAAATCAGTAATTGTAACGACAGCTTAGTCCTAACCTTTTGTCTTGGTTGCTGGGCGCCGGGGATCCAGGCCTAACGAGCTTCAGTGTCAAGATTGTCTTAATTGTCCAACTTTGATTGAAATCTGGATTAAATAAACAGTTCGAGTAGATGCTCCCGGACCAAATAAAGCATACGAAAAGATGGAAAATGAACAGATGGCACGCGTGAAGAATACTGGAGAAAAGTAGAGGATCGCCCACTCCCGTAACCCAATCACGCAGCACCATGACACCTGCACTTTATAACAACTCGTAACTGTTTGGACGTTTTGATGACATGTTGCAGTAGTTTTAAGGAAAATAACCTGGCCAGATCTTAATAAAAAAGTACCGTAATTTCCAGACTATAAGCCGCACCAGCCAAAAAGTCCATAATAGAGAAGAAAAAAACACATATAAGTCGCACTGGAGTATAAGACTTTCCCCCACACTGCCCCCTGGTGGCCACGTCAAATATAGATCAGCTTCTTCACAAACCGACCCCGATCAATAGTGACAAAACGGCTCCTACGGGTTTGAAAAAGCAGGAATCATGTTTAAATTAAAAAGTTGTAGTACTTTATGATATATTCTCAACATTGTTCCATGTGTTTTGTGTGCGCTCAGGCAGAAGTGGATGTTCGGAGCTGCTGTTTGTCTGAGATCAAACAGACGGAGGAGAAGTACACGGAAACACTGGAGTCTATAGAGAAGGTATGTGACTGTACACTCCGTTTACTCCAAGCCTTTGAGTATTTTATCAATCGCAAACCTGGAAGTATGAGTTGCACGGATAATTGTGCTTGTTGCAGCTGATCTTAATGCTTAAATGTCTGGTTTATGTCACGTCTGATGCTGCTGCACAGTATTTCCTGAATCCTCTGAGGAAGTTCTTCACTCCAAACGAACTGGACAAAGTTTTCCTGAACATCCCGGTGAGTGGCATCCACCTTCTTACTGAAGCAAAGGTCTGAAAACGAGCGGTAAATGTGTAAATGTGGCTGTTTGCTGCAGGATCTGGTTCGACTGCACAAAAGTCTGATGGTCGAGGTTCAAGATTCAATCCTCTTCAAAAATGCCTTAAATCTCTATCAGATCTTCATCAGCTACAAAGAAAGGTATAAAGCGATAACGTGTCTCTTTTCTGTGTGTTTTCTGTGTTAACGTCACATAATGTATACGCTTTATTCACAGTAGTTTGGATTTGCATTCAGGGGAAGAGAATGTACTGGCATGTATTCGTTTTTTTAAGCTAAATGTATGTCAGGTATTTAGTTGAATTGAATAATTAAATATTTCCAAAATTGTTGTCTCATATATATATGTTTTTATATTCTATTTTGTTTTTGGAACATAAACTTCAAAAAGAACAAGACAAAAGAGTGAAAGAAAATTCAAACACCAATTTAAAACATAAAATTTATAAATAAATAAATAAATAAATAAATAAATAAATAAATAAAATAAATAAAATAAATAAAATAAATAAAATAAATAAAATAAATTTAAATAAATAACATAGATAACATAAATAACATAACACAAATAACATAAATAACATGAAATTAAATTAAATTGAATTAAAATTACCAGGGGAGGACACAAGATAATTAATGTGATAAAGATACAAAATAAAGGCGTGGCATCCTGTCTCATTTAAATTACAGATTAAGATTCTTAGTCTTGTTTTTGTCAGACAAAATATAACCCTGTACAACACTATTTTCAAACAACAGACGACGACAGGTAGAAAATAATCACAGAATTTTCAGCCAGATTTCAAGACACTAAATACAAAATTTAGAGCTTGTTTAAAGTACTCGGTCAACATAGAGTTAAAATCGTATTTACCAGCAGCTCATTGGGTTGTGCCTCGACTCCTTTGTTTACTTAAAAATAAATAATGCTTTTGCTAATGTCCAGTATCTCTGTGGACGTTTTTGAGAAGCTTTTCACATTTGATCCCAAACTTTATTGCAAAATTCACACATTTTCAATAAAACATTTGGACATGTTTTGTATTCGTCACTGAAATCATGATCATGTCCAGCTCACAAGTTGATGGAGCAGAAAGAAGACGCACGGATGTATTTACAGCCCACAGTGAAGGCATAAGATGTATAAAAGTCTTTCTTCTCTCTCCTTCAAAGGCTCCTCATTTACGGGATCTACTGCAGTCGAGTGGAGATCGCCATCGCCGTCCTGGACCTCATCTGCAAAGAGAAAGAGGACGTCCGCCTGAAGCTGGAGGTGACGGAAACACATGTGTTCAGAAACTTCTTTTTACTCACCTTTTTTCGATTTTCTTTCCAACTACGGAATTTGAATCGCCACAATTGTGTTATTTATAATGTCATCTGTAATAGCATTCATTTCTGACTGAAGTTTTAGTTATTACAACACTTTTTGATGTCTTGACACACAAATCTACTTTTCATGGGGAGAATATATCACAAATAGGACTCTGCATTTAATTTAATCTAATTTAATTTACTGATCAAAGTGTCTATTGTGAGAGGGAGTAAGTCAAATGTGTAAATGAGCCAAATAACCAGTGTTTGGATCATTTTATGTATTCTATGTTTGTATTTTGCATTCAGTTTTATTCACCGTACATGTCTTTATCCAGGAATGTGCCAAAAGGGCCAACAATGGGAAGTTCACGCTGAGGGATTTGCTGGTGGTGCCGATGCAGAGGGTTTTAAAGTATCATCTTCTCCTTCAGGTAAAACGTGCAGATTTAGCAGAAACGTGACGTGATTGTGATCCGAGTTTCCTTTTCAATGCTCGAAACACTAGACGTGCTGTTCACAGTTGCACTCGCATCGCATTAAAACTGGGACTAAACCAAGACTAGACCAGGACTAGACCAGGACTAAACCAGGACTAAACCAGGACTAAACCAGGACTAAACCAGGACTAAACCAGGACTAAACCAAGTGTCTCGAATTCAAACATAAACTCAAGAAGACATTAATGTTACTGCAGATGACCAAAGTAAGACAGATTTTCATTGTAATTTAAATTTTGTCATTTTTTTTTTATTTTTTTTTTATTATTTTATTATTTATGCAACCAATAACCTTAGTATTACTGGGTGTTTTTGATAGATGCTCATTTGAATTATGTAATGGGCAATAAAACAACAAAATAACCATAAACTGCAATTGATCACAAAAAATAGGAATTTGAAGTCAGTTCTACCCATTTGTTGCTTTATTTGCAAATAAAAACTAAAAAATCCCAACAACATAAGGATAAAGAAAGAAAAATGACTGAATAACGAGTCCATTTACATTTTAACTTGTCACAATTGCAGTTTTTGGCATCTAATTTGATATAAAATGTATACATTGCTGGCTTTAGTCGATAAAGTTATGTTACATTTGCTTCTAAGTCTGGACAGGGGTCAAATGTAACTGAAAAGAACATGGATTTACATTTATGGAAGAATAAGTCGAGGTCAGGAAGACGATTCGGGCCGTCACAACGAACATAATGCTACAGAACAGACCACAACGAATGACAATATTGAAAACACAAAGTACAAACTGTGACTCATTATTCCTCTGATAATAAGAGAATGTCAATCACTGTCAACTTTCAAACTGCACCTTTAAAAACACAAGTCTATGAGCATTTTAAACCAGCCTTGTATTGTCCTGTGTCCTTTTAATTACATAATGTTTCATAATTGTCTTCTGTGTGACCTGTAAAGGAACTGCAGATGGGAAAGTAACATCTTTGCTATAATCTGGCATTTTTACACTGCAATTTACATGTGTTCATTAATATTCACTGTCCCCGGCAAGTAAATAAATACAAAAATAAACATTAAGCCACTGACACGATACACTTAAAGCAGTATTATCCCTGTTAACCCTTTTCTAAACGTACAATACCATTAAAAACACACACAGAAATAGAACAATAAAGCACAAAAGTGTTTATTCAGATTCCAAAATGAGTAATTGAAGCTACTTATTTGACTTCCTTTAGTTCAAATCTTATTGTAGTATTGTAAACCAGTATTTCTGAGCACAATAAATTAACTATCCTACTACTACTACTACTACTTTGACTGCAAAAAATACAATTACCCACGTGTACCCAAGAATCAGCGCACATGGTAAATATTGAGTGCCCAAAATGATAGTTTTAGCTTTCATTTATTGAACAATGAGCTTTTATTATTAATAATTATTGTATTATTGCCTGTACACAATTCCACTGGCCTTAAACGTCATTTGTGGGTCTGAATTGTTGAGAAAATTAAATCTACATCCAGAAACATACACACAACGGTAGTCACGTGTTTATCAGTGAGTAACTCTGTGGTTTTGACAGTTCTGTGACACATAATCCTTGTAATAAAACAGTTTGTGTGTAGATGGCCACCGGAGGGCGCTGTTCTCCACGTTTTTGTCCGCAGCTTGTCTTACGTTTGATTACTTTATTTCATGACATTATTATGCACATTCAGAAGTTAGATGAGCTTCTTCACATAAAAGCTGCTTCAATTCGAGTCGTTTGTCAAATTGAGTCAACGTTGTGCGATTTCTCGTTCTCCTTAATATACATTTACAGTTAGATTTATTTACATACTTTATTAATGTACTTTTTAAGCCCTGGCCAGAGGAGAGAAAGCATATTTATATTTGCATTTAAAAGGTAGTGAACGCCTCGTAGTTAAATTGTAAATGAAGTCGCATTGCGTAACATTTTGGACCAAAAAATGTACAATAACAGTGTGTTTTTATGCCTTTTTACACTGAAAAACATTTAATAAACAAGAGTCTGACTCCTTCCTGTGAGAAAATGATTATTAGTCATTGTTAGTCTATTTTGTACAATTTTTTATTTTATTTTTATTATTACATTTGATGAGTTCTAGTGTTTTTTCATTTCCTTTAAAGACTTTGCTTAATGAATGTTCTCTAAACCCTGAAGTGCACTTAGTTAAAACGTGCTGATGTTTGAATAAAAAGCTCGTTAGTCGTGAGTTCTGAAAAGATAAACCCAGGTAAACACGCCCAAGCTGCTGCCACGGGTCCATATGTTGAGACGCTCTCTCTCGCCCTCCTTTTCTCCTCCACATCTCCCCATGTTTTTATTTAACGTTCTCTCTCTCTCTCTCTCTCTCTCTCTCTCTCTCTCTCTCTCTCTCTCTCTCTCTCTCTCTCTCTCTCTCTCTCTCTCTCTCTCTCTCTCTCTCTCTCTCTCTCTCTCTCTCTCTCTCTCTCTCTCTCTCTCTCTCTCTCTCTCTCTCTCTCTCTCTCCCCCTCTCTCTCTCTCTCTCCTCTTTGTGAGCGTCATCTTTAAGACCTCGTGAGACGGGACAGATTTGATGAACAGATTGCCGCACGTTACACCTCAAACAATGGCATCTGCAAACTCCATTAATCCAATAAACGTGATCCACTCTCTCGCGTCTCAAACACGCACTTTTACTTTAGTTTGAAGACGTTTGAAGTTGTTCAGTTGTATTTTCCGCACTAAGCATAAGTCACACTGGAGTATAAGTCGCACCAGCCCAAAAAAGCATAATAGAGAAGAAAAAACATATAAGTTGCACTGGAGTATAAGTATATAAGTATAAATATAAGTATAAGTCGCACCCCGGCCAAAACTGTGAAAAAAGGTGCGACTTATAGTCCGGAAAATACGGTAATAGAGAGAAAAAAAACATACAGTACATAAGTCGCATTTTTTGGCAGACGTTTGTGGCTCGTAAAATACCTCGAAATACGCGCATTCTTTCTGTGAACGGGCTCGACTCTCCGCAGCTCTGACCCGTCTTTAACGACAGATTCTGTTTTGTTGTATTATTCGGACAAAGATTCTATTGTTTGGTTCAACATTATTCACTATTAAACCATTTTGTCGACTGAAGCAATAACTGTAGCGATGAGTAAAACAAAACAATGGTCACGACTCCAGTATTATCGTCAGAGAGAGTAGAAGAGTACTTCTGTGTGTCGTGATTACGTTCCCTCCTCTTCCTTCCATCAGGAGCTCGTCAAACACACTTACGACGCGTCGGAAAAGAGCAACTTGAAGATGGCCCTCGATGCCATGAAAGTAAGTGGCCGTCGGCGGTGGCAACGGCGCGTAATTTTTGTGATTTGAGCTTGTTAGCGACGGTAGCCGCCCCGATTCGGCGAATACTTAAAAAAAACTCAAAAAAAGACGTCCATCGCGGACAGAAACGGCAAAACTTGTTCATTTTTCTTGTGATTTTCATGTTTTTTGCTCAATTTAAAGAAGTATTACGCTATTTTGGGGCGTATTTAGTATTATTCTTATGATTGTTTTACATTTTGTTCATTGTAAACCGCAGTATTGATCTAAAGAGGTTGGACAGTTAATTTTTTACCCATTTTAACAACAATGATTGCTTTATGCGTGCACATTTTTGGCGATTAATTATGCAGTGTACGTCTGGGCTCGAGGGGAAATGGAGCATAATCAGTTAAATTATGCAGAATTTAATGCTCTTTTGGAGATCGAGCAGAGGCAAAAGCGCAGAAGACGTCGAGATCTTAGTCAAATCTTTACTTCTTTACAAAAATATGCACAGATCTCACATTTGGAGAGCATATTGGCCCCGCTGCCGCCTGTAGACATGTCAAAACCTTTTCTCAAAGTTATTGGTGTTTTGCCAGCGCTCGAATTACGACAACTTTACTACCGTTTTTTTTCTCCGTAGGACTTGGCTCAGTACGTGAACGAGGTGAAGCGAGACAACGAGACTCTGAGGGAGATCGACCAGTACCAGAGATGCATCGAGAACCTGGTAATGACTCAGGTTATTATATCGATACACCTCATCACAAAGGAATACTTCTAAATCCTGCAGAAACACGACTTTAATCAAATCGAATATTGCACTTTTATGGGGTCGCAATGACTTTTGTTTTGCTTAATGCGCCTTATAGTCCGGTGAGCCTTATATATGAAAAATGATGAAAAATAGACCTTATAATCCAGTGCGCCTCGTAGTATGATATTCAGTGAAATTCAGTCAGTTTTGACTAAATTATCAAACGTATTGATACAGATTAAATAAGAGCAACTGGTGACCCGGAAACGAATGTACGTGAATAATTAAATGTAGTTGTTATTTTTCTTCTGCAATACAATTTAGCCTCATACTTTACAGTTTTCAAGTTTTCTAGCTGCAACTTTCTAGCTGTACTTTTCTCACTGTATTTTTCTAGCTGTACTTTTCCAGCTGTACTTTTCTAGCTGTACTTTTCTCACTGTATTTTTCTAGCTGTATTTTTCTAGCTGTATTTTTCTAGCTGTACTTTTCTCACTGTATTTTTCTAGCTGTATTTTTCTAGCTGTACTTTTCCAGCTGTACTTTTCTAGCTGTACTTTTCTCACTGTATTTTTCTAGCTGTATTTTTCTAGCTGTACTTTTCTAGATGTACTTTTCTCACTGTATTTTTCTAGCTGTACTTTTCTAGATGTACTTTTCTCACTGTATTTTTCTAGCTGTATTTTTCTAGCTGTACTTTTCTCACTGTATTTATCTAGCTGTACTTTTCTAGCTGTACTTTTCTCACTGTATTTTTCAAACTGTATTTTTCTAGCTGTATTTTTCTAGCTGCATTTTTCTAGTTGTAGTTTTCCAGCTGTATTTTTCTAGCTGTACTTTTCTCACTGTACTTTTCTCGCTGTACTTTTCTCGCTGTACTTTTCTCGCTGTACTTTTCTCGCTGTACTTTTCTCACTGTACTTTTCTCGCTGTATTTTTCTAGCTGTATTTTTCAAACTGTATTTTTCTCGCTGTACTTTTCTCGCTGTACTTTTCTCACTGTATTTTTCTATCTGTATTTTTCTAGCTGTATTTTTCTCACTGTATTTTTCTAGCTGCATTTTTCTATTTGTACTTTTCTAGCTGTACTTTTCTCACTGCATTTTCTAGCTGTATTTTTCTAGCTATACTTTTCTAGCTGTAGTTTTCCAGCTGTATTTTTCCAGCTGTACTTTTCTAGTTGTATTTTTCCAGCTGTATTTTTCTAGCTGTATTTTTCTAGCTGTACTTTTCTCGCTGTACTTTTCTCGCTGTACTTTTCTCACTGTACTTTTCTCGCTGTACTTTTCTCGCTGTATTTTTCTAGCTGTATTTTTCAAACTGTATTTTTCTCGCTGTACTTTTCTCGCTGTATTTTTCTCTCTGTACTTTTCTCGCTGTATTTTTTTCGCTGTACTTTTCTCGCTGTACTTTTCTATTTGTACTTTTCTAGCTGTAGTTTTCTAGCTGTACTTTTCTAGGACCAGGAAAGTGACAGTAATCATCTAAACTCTGGAACGTGTTTTATTTGCGTTGCGGAGTCTTTACAGAAGTACAAACACAAACCTGTATACAGTATTTTATTACATTTAAACGTAGCACAAAGCACAGATGAGATGTTACGTACATCTGTTCCGTAGAGCCAGCCTCTTATCGCTTACGGTCGACCCAAAGGAGACGGAGAAGTGCGTCTGGTCTCGAGCGTGGACAAGAGGAAACAGGACAGGTGGGTTCACACAACAACCAAAGCACAACAAACAG
Source organism: Eucyclogobius newberryi (assembly GCF_026437365.1). Classification (NCBI taxonomy): domain Eukaryota; kingdom Metazoa; phylum Chordata; class Actinopteri; order Gobiiformes; family Gobiidae; genus Eucyclogobius; species Eucyclogobius newberryi. The sequence continues at coordinate 9,386,691 of NW_027315746.1, read as the reverse complement.
ATCTTTTTTGGGGGATATTTTCAGATTCAGGCAATTTTTTAATCCCACCGAAGGCGTTTAGTTCACGGCATCATAACAATCAGTCATATTTCACAATGGAGTTTTGTGTTGGAGCTAAACAAAGGAAAAAAAGAGCACGGTGGGCAGGGTTAATGGCAGAGTATTCATGCCGTGAATTATTAAAACGTGTATGAATCACTCTGAGTCAAGCAACGATGAGGGAAAAGCAAACTTGTTTTAATATCTGACAACGATACAAATCACGGCACATAATGAAGAGCTCTTTCATCATTTTTGACTCTACTTTGTAATGTCAAATGCTGATAGTTTGGTGCTGCTTTTATCGTGGCTAAATCCTTGTCGAAGATGTTTCTCTCCTCTGGCATTTCATGATCATCTGTGACAATCGTAACTCACAGCAACGGCTTTGTGGCGCACACGTCCGAATGCCGACAGTGAAACAATTTAAATCTTGAAATGACTTGAATTTAGAATATTTATCGTATTTTCCAGATTATAAATCACACCAGCCAAAAAATGCATAATAGAGAAGAAAAAAAACATATATAAGTCTCACTGGAGTATAAGTCGCATTTTTTGGGGAAATCTATTTGATCAAATCCAAGACCAAGAACAGACATTTCATCTGTAAATGCAGTTTAAAATAATAACAGATGAGAGAACATGGTGAATAGGTGTACGTATGCTAACGCTAACACCTTCAGCTACATGACGTATGCTAACGCTAACACCTTCAGCTACATGAGGCACAGACGGAACTGTGGTAAGTGTCTGGTATGTTAACGTAACATATGAACAGTTATTCAGATAACTATAGCATAAAGAACATGCTAACAAGTTTACCAAAGCATCAGTTTTACCCCAAATCACTAAATCCATTGAATTCTTCTTCCTCTGTGTCACTTCTAAACAACTCCACAAACTCCAGAGGAAGAGGAAGTGCAGATTCTTCTTCTGCGTCACTTAGAGTCTAGAGCGCCCTCTTGTGAAATGCGTTTGCCAGTGTGAAAATAATGAATAATATCACATTTAAGTTGCTTCGGAGTATAAGTCGCCAAAACTATGTAATGAGGTGCAATTTATAATCCGGAAAATATGGTACAAGTAACCTGCTTTGTACGGTTTCTAGACTTTTGTTTCATGACATTTTTGCCAAAGTACGACAAAAGTATTTTCTTTTTTCACGCTAAATGATCGTGTCGAGTCAGACATTTCAGTTCGATATTCTGTGTTGCGTAAGAAATTGAATCCAACCAAGTCAAATCCAAGTTCAGGGCATTTTAAGCGGTCGAAAGTTCTGCACGATGAACCAATGTGCAGTGCTTTGAGCGTCTGTGAACGATGCTATAAAAGTATCCAAGGTCGTTATTGAACAGAATTGCCCTCAACTTACAAACGAATGAACGATCTCCACACCAAAAGCGTAACCGTAGCAAACACAATAATCATAGCTTTTCCGCTCACAACTTGGCCTCGTGTTTCGAAAGCAAATGTTACATTTCGTACCGTTGATTACATTTCTTCTTTCCTGTGTTTCTGACAGGAAAGTATGGAACCGGACTCTATATTGCCCAATTATAAAACAGCAGTTGCGCTTGGGTCGACTTCTGTAGCGACTCGTGTATTTAGAACCGAGCAGATAAACCGTCAAAGTTGTGATTCTCTAATTGGGATTCTTTCTACTTGAGCTGAGTAATGTGATGAGAATATTGCATGTTTCAAAAATAATTACTGTGTTTTATTCAGTCGGGCGTGACAATTTGGGAAAAGAATATTGTGCTATTGTGAAGCCTTTTTTTTCAGTTTTTAACCAGAACAGAGAGAGAAGACGCAATCATTTGACATCAATTTGGTCCAAAGTCCATGATAATTGTCCTTTTTCCAATTAAGTCTGGATGTAATTGTTAAGGATTCAGGTCGTACGTCATTTTCATTTTGAGGTTGAGTTATTGCCGAGTACCTCACGATACAATGATCCCGATACAGGGTCCACGATACGATACGAATCCCGATACTCTGAACTTGATACGATATATGTCCTGATTCGTGGATATCCCTTAAAACTGGTGTTAAAAGTTGACTGAAACCTCATATTCGGCCTCGACGCATCAGTCTGTAGGTTCAGAAGTGTAGATGGCTTTATGTTGTTTATATCTCTGTATCGATACACGTATTTCCAAGAAGTCCGCCACGATACATCGCAATATCGATATATTGAGAACAGCCCTAGTAGATATATCAAATAATGGACAATACTGCCGTCCATCTTAGACAATATTTGGCTTTCCGACTACCACCAGATCTAAAACCGGATCTAAAATGAGACTAAATTGTGGATCAAGTTGTAAATAATACTTGATCCAAAAGGAGGACAGAAGTATGTATAGATCTGTCTCTAAATAAAGCAGATGCAGTAGTTTAGATCTCTCTTCTGCCGTTCTTTCTTAGTTTAACAGTTCATATTTCAGGCTTCTCTCGAATGTTATCGCTCCTGAGGCTGTTTAAAAAGTAGGATTCTGTTCAAAGTACACATTATAAACACAAAACGCAAATATAATCACTTTTAAAACAATTCCACCAACAAGATTGCAAAAAGAGATGCTTGAAAATAAAAACAAACCCATTTTTGCCTTTTTCTTTTTGTTTAGCATCTATTGAGTTTTTCTGTGATAATTGAACATCAACCAGAGAATTTCCAGTGTGTTGCCATAGTATCTTTAGCACATTGTCGCAGGTATTATGAAAACTGCTTTTGATATTCATTTTTGTAGCTATTACCCACTTTCTGCCACCTTAACACTCACTGCTTCCATTGGCGTCATAATAACAGCAAAGTTTATTTATACAGCGCTGTTCACAGACAGTGTTTCATGACAAAACAGTTCAAATACAGAGAAACAACACTCAAGTTACTGCTGGAAATACACATCCAACAACATGTATATGTATAATCAGACCCTAAAACTGCTGTGATTAAAACGCTTGACTGAATATGAACGTTTTGAGCTTTTGAGAGTATCAGCAGAGTCTAGTGAAGGAGCAGAGCATTGTCTGGGAGCAAAAAGTCCGGCAGGTTCGATATCTTCTGGTCCAAAAAAAAAAACGATTGCGAGAGGAACCATCAGCGATGTAAGAACAGAAGAAACGCGAGTTTGTGCGGGTCAAGCTCCTCGCTGCAGGGTTCTGGACGGACAGCAGCTCCTTCTGGTTCAGGCAGGAAAACAAAACTATTACTGAGTCTGACCGTGGAGACACGAAGGCATGAATTACACGCTCCAGATTCCTTTCGTGACACAGTTTAACGATTTTCCTCAACCGAAAGAAACAGCTTCTTGTCAAGTGTTCAGTGTCGCGCTAATGACATGTCTTTGTCGAAGAGAACACGCCGGTTTCTAAGGCTTGGTTTCTCCGACTGGCCTAGAAGATCAACCAAATACTGAGTCAGGTGATCAAATAGCTTCACTTTATCTTGTCCTAACAATACAGTCAAACAATACAGATTAAATAGTCAAATATTCAAAGGATTCTACCAGAAAATGTTCAAGTAGCTTCACAGTTTTTGAAAGTACCGCATCAAAGTCCACGTCTTTCTCTCCTCAATGGAAACTTTCCTTGCATTATTACCAAACCTAACCACACCGTACACATTGTATACCATCATAACATTTATTACAGTATTGGGTAACCTCCATTTGCCACTCAACACCAGCTCTCTTGCTTCCTCTCGAGACGCAGGCATCGCCACACATGAAACATTATCCATCGCAACCGCCTTTTAATATTTTAATATGATCGTTTTCGGGAACGCTTTCCATACGCGAGTCACGAGGAGCCAAATCAGATTCCTCCACATTCCAGACTGGAAAAAAAGAAAAATGCCACGTGCCACAAATCCTGGCGGAATCCAATCTTAATGCTGCAAAGTGAATCACATACAAATTGTCTCAGATTTGCTATTATTTATTATGACTCATCCATCAAGCGAAGGCGCGAGACCAGGAAATACATATGTTTCTTCTTTTTTTTTTTTCGTGGAATATTGAACACATTTGGTAATTTTGAGTAGATGTAATCATGCAAAACGCAACTCATTAATCACTGAGTCAAAACAAATAATGCGTTTTTTTAATTGTGAGTGTAAATGCAGTATGTTACCTTTATTATTAACCCAGTATGTCGTGTTTCAGGCACATTTTCCTCTTCGACATTGCTGTAATCATTTGCAAAAGACGAGGATACAACTATGAGATGAAGGACGTCCTGGATCTGAACTACTACAAGGTCACAAACAACCCCTCGTCTGACCGAGAGGGGAAAAAGGTAAGAATAAACGACGTATTTTTGTACGGTTGCTTTAGAATAATATTACTCCATTGGTAGTGGGCCAAGAAATGAGTTATGGGTAAAAAACATATGATAAACTGGACTGGAATGTAGTCGGAAGGACAAAGTAATGCACAGAATGTAATCATTTGTTAGTAAATCTTATCTGAAGGAGTGGTTCAGGTAGATGTTCGGTCACTTGTAGACTTTTTCACAGTGCGAAAAGGAGCCAAAACTTTAGCTCAAATAAGAGTGCTGTCCCACTATCAAATATATGACTTAAGTAGGAGTAAAAGTATAGTGTATTTATCAAAAAGTCATTCAAGTTACTGAAGCTGCACAACTATCACTTTCACCACCAGAAAACGTACACACTGCATCGACTGTATGAAAGAACAAAGTAGCTAATTAGCCAGTTTATTTGCACAAAAAACAAACTACTGCAAAGCACATTTTGTCCTTTCTGGGAGGCACAGGGGAGCGAGGGATTCTCTCCACTCGACTGCGACTCTTATAGCGTCTAGTACAGAGGAGAGCTGCACTATTTTCTTTGGGGAAAAAATAAATACAAATCAAATCGTGATTTTTTCAGTTTTGTGATCGAATTTGCCATATGTTTATAAAGTAGGATTGTGTGCACATTGTAAACGACTGAAATATGAACTGTTTAAACAAATATAACATGCATTTTACTACACATTTGCAGAGATCCAAACGACTGGCATAATCTATAAACAGATTATTTTGTTCTAAAACATTCTATGCAGCCTTTGTGATTTGATAACCGTGCCAACTCAAACTGCAATTTCAGTTTGATTGTGACATATTATCGGGCGTCGGATGAAGTACTGAGTGTTGTTAAAGGCACAGTATGTCATTTTCCGGAAGTGGAAAGTCACCATGGAAACCCGTTACAGTTAAATCCGTACATCAGAACATGCTCATGCTGATATGGTACATATTTTTTCTGCCATACTGAGCAATATTATAGGTAAAGAAACTGTATTTCTATGGAAACAACCAGCTGACCCTGCTCCAGGTTAAGTACAGTGTTTGGAGATACAAGCCCTGCTCACAGTAGGGACACTAAGAACCATTACAACAATACGTTTTTATACATTTTTAGTGCATTAAAAACATACAAAATGACAAAAACATGCTTTTTTTCTTGTTTATTTTGTAGCTAAAAAGCTACACACTGTGCCTTTATGTAAAAGTACAGATCTAGAAACAAAACAATACAATACAGAAGCATCACGTAAAATAACACAAGGAATATACTTCCAATCCAATTTATAAAAAAGTTGTGCAGTAGAAATCAACAAATACCTTCTCTCAAATGTAGTGAAGTAAATGTGCAAAATACACTTAAATAAAGTACAGACAGCTAAAACATTCAGTTAAATACAGTACTTTTATTTTTACTTAATTTTCCACCCCTGGATATAGATTACCGTATTTTCTGGACTATAAGTCGCACCCGAGTAGAAGTCGCAGCTGCCAAAAAAATGCATAATAGAGAAGAAAAAAACATATATAAGTCGCACTGGAGTATGAAATGCAGTTGCAAGTGTGAAAATAACAAATAATATTACATATAAGTCGCTCCGGAGTATAAGTATATAAGTATAGATATACGTATGAAAAAAGGTGCGACTTATAGTCTGGAAAATACGGTATACAAAGAACTAATTTCTACGTCTTTAAATCTTTGTCTTGCTGTACCAAGCGCCGTATTCTGGAACAAAAACCCTAGGAATTCTGAGCCTCTGCACTTTACCGTAAGAAAAGCCGCCACCTGCTGCTGCTTACCATAATGTTTTATTCCGTTACTTATTCCCCCGATCGAAAGCAGCCGTGATGCATGGCTCCGGCGGCGCATGTGTGACCAGCTGAGTAGATACAGGGCCCTCCAATAATACATCTCCCTTTAACCACGCTCGCACGACGCGTGAGAGACATGCTAATAACCGCTGATAAATGTGCGCGCTCCTCCAAGGCCGCCCAAAGCTATAGATCATTTTGTACTAAATGAAACTTCAGCCGGGGCACCGCGCACTCCCCGTCGGTGATTTAGCACACGCCGTCGCTTTAAAACACTTTCATCGCCGCTCGGGCCAATCGGCGACGAGCCCCGCCCCGCCCCGCCCGCGCCCGGCACTTATGGCGCGCAACGCGACGAGCCGCAGCGGATTAGCGCGCGCGGAGGTGGGGGGGAAAGTCGAGAGATTTTGAGAATTGATTGAAAAATGATCCGCGATACGGCGCCGTAGGCAAGGTGTTTTCTCCGGCCGCATCTGGCAACGAGGCGGCGCCTGCTCAGCGTAGTGTTTACGCTCTTTACCTACGCTACGGCGGAGGAGAGCGGAGGAGACATGAGCGAAATGATAAGTATATTATTAATTGATTTCGAGCCGCAGGCCTGAGGCAAAACGAGCAAAACGCGGTACAGGAGGGAATGGAATATGTTCAGGTTATGAGTCCAAGAATGACTTAAACATGTGAAATAAAACATGTAGCGTGGCTTTGAAACATTAAAACGGTATTGGAAACATATATGAAGTTATTAACGATTTTTTAAGAAAGTGAAATGACTTATGACATTTAAATTAGAATTTGTTCTTCATATTTCTGGTCAAACAAATGTTAAAAGTAATTAAAATTGTAATACTTAAGTTGAAGTACAAAATATGACTGTAAACATCTAATTAAAGGTATTCAGTAAAACAGTTATTACACATGACTTTAATAAAAGACAAATAGCGATCAACAATTCAAAACCAAATTATGTATATTTGCGTTCTTTTTTAAAATATATATTCAATTTTTTTTCCATTTTTGAAATATAAACAGATAAAAAACAACAGAAAGAACATGACCAGAGAGCATGTGCTACAGAAAAGAATAACATTACGGCACTACATGTCCTAATTATACGTCCCATTTAGTCCAAAGTCTTTAAAATTAAGTCTGAATGTCATTTGTCTGACGTTCATCATTATGTCAGTTTAGTCCTTCAAATTGTGTCTATTTTTGATTGGACGGATTTCTCAAAACGTTGCATAAAACAGGAAGTCAAACACATGAACATTGAATTAGTGACAGGAAACACTGCACAAACCGCTCTGACTCTTGGCATCAGTATTTAATCGTCATGATCTGTTTCGTTTTGGGAATGTCGTGCGGTCAAACGCTCAGAAAAGGTTTAGCTGACGGCGGCGAAAAATGTGAAAAATCTGTGGTTGACATAATATGAGTTTGTGAGCCATTTCCAATCAAAAGTATCTCATTTCCCAACTTATACCGTCAAATACACACACAATAGAAGTCTCATTCACTCTTGATGCAGACGTTTCAGCCCGATTTTCTCTTGTTTGTCTTGATCTCGTCAGTGGTGCTACGGCTTCTACGTCACGCATCATCAGGGCCTCGCCGGCTTCGAGCTCTTCTTCAAAACCAGAGAACTCAAGAAGAAGTGGCTGGACCAGTTCGAGATGGCGATGTGAGTAACCGTTATTCATCCGGATCCATCGTTAGAACTGCAGATGGCTTTCATACGCCACAAAAAAACTATTCGAAAGTACTCTAGATGTGAAAAACAGAAAAGACAGAAAAAGTGCCCACAACTCAACATTTATTGCCTGACCCGCCAGCCCCGCCCACATTCTGTTTGAATGCGTAAGGGTCTGGAATCGAAGTCAGAGCCAATGAAATTGTCGGTCATCCATTTACCGACCAATCCCAGGCGGAGGTTTTAACGCGTCACACTGAGATATGGAAGTAGCGCTTTCCACCCCCGTTCCAAAACATTCAAGATGGCGGACCCGGCTCGTGACCCGGCCCGTGACCCGGCCCGTGACCCGGCCCGTGACCCGGCTCGTGACCGGCTCGTGACCGAGTGTTTACTTCTGCTCTCGCTTCGGTTTGAACGATGAGGAAAGTCCGCTCTACTCGCCGTGATGAACGTGCGTTAGATGCGGTTATACGAAGGGCGTCATCTCGATTCAGGAGACATTTTCTGCGTTCAGGACGGATAACGCGGAACACGCCTTGTTGACACGGGCTACGTAACATCCGGTTAAGTGTGTGGCATTTTTTGCGTCACTTCTGGGTTTATGTGATTGGTTCTGTCTCTGCTCTAAACTCCGCCCTAGAAATTGAAACGCAGCAGTCGAGCCCCAGAACCACACGGTTTTGATAAGTAGTTTGTCAAAACGTGTTGGGAATGGCTGGTCAGGCAACAACATTTACAGTCAGTGTTAACAGAGTCACACAACTGTTTTTTTTTAAAGCGCTTTGTTTTACATCTCCTTTGCCAGACGGACCATTTTAGTGTTTGGGAATGCCAATTTTGTATTAATGATAAAAAGACTGCCGCGCCAAGACACCAAACAAGAGTCGTCACGGTCTTGTCAATGTTACAAAATGTCTCTTGATGTGCCACAGCGGCACATCAAGTTCTCGTCAAAACTCAGTTGTGAGTCAATATTCGTCCCACTGCACCGTTTCTTTCTCCCTGGACATTAGTCACTTCAGTTCACTTCAAGTTTATTTTAGAGCACGATTCAGACACAAGGCAGTTCAAAGTGCTTCACACAACAGGAAGAAAATGCATTAAAATCACAAAGACATGACAGAAATCACAAAACAGATTAAGAACTAAAAGAGAAGAAAATCCTTTCAGTCAAACACAGCTAAACAAAACTGTTTTTAGCTTAGATTTGAACATTGTCAGAGTCAAACCTGTTTAGTCCTGACTCTGGCACCAGCAGGAGGCTGGTCCATGTTTAGTCCTGATTCTGGCACCAGCAGGAGGCCGGCCCATGTTTAGTCCTGACTCTGGCACCAGCAGGAGGCCGGTCCATGTTTAGTCCTGACTCTGGCACCAGCAGGAGGCCGGTCCATGTTTAGTCCTGACTCTGGCACCAGCAGGAGGCCGGTTCATGTTCTGACTTCTGGCACCAGCAGGAGGCCGGTCCATGTTTAGTCCTGACTCTGGCACCAGCAGGAGGCCGGTTCATGTTCTGACTTCTGGCACCAGCAGGAGGCCGGTCCATGTTTAGTCCTGACTCTGGCACCAGCAGGAGGCCGGTTCATGTTCTGACTTCTGGCACCAGCAGGAGGCCGGTCCATGTTTAGTCCTGACTCTGGCACCAGCAGGAGGCCGGTCCATGTTTAGTCCTGACTCTGGCACCAGCAAGAGGCCGGTCCATGTTTAGTCCTGACTCTGGGCACCAGCAGGAGGCCAGTCCATGTTTAGTCCTGACTCTGGCACCAGCAGGAGGCCGGTCCATGTTTAGTCCTGACTCTGGGCACCAGCAGGAGGCCAGTCCATGTTTAGTCCTGACTCTGGCACCAGCAGGAGGCCGGTCCATGTTTAGTCCTGACTCTGGCACCAGCAAGAGGCCGGCCCATGTTTAGTCCTGACTTTGGGCACCAGCAGGAGGCCGGTCCATGTTTAGTCCTGACTCTGGCACCAGCAGGAGGCCGGTCCATGTTTAGTCCTGACTCTGGGAACCAGCAGGAGGCCAGTCCATGTTTAGTCCTGACTCTGGCACCAGCAGGAGGCCGTTCCATGTTTAGTCCTGACTCTGGCACCAGCAGGAGGCCGGTCCATGTTTAGTCCTGACTCTGGCACCAGCAGGAGGCCGGTCCATGTTTAGTCCTGACTCTGGCACCAGCAGGAGGCCGGTCCATGTTTAGTCCTGACTCTGGACACCAGCAGGAGGCCGGTCCATGTTTAGTCCTGACTCTGGGAACCAGCAGGAGGCCAGTCCATGTTTAGTCCTGACTCTGGCACCAGCAGGAGGCCGTTCCATGTTTAGTCCTGACTCTGGCACCAGCAGGAGGCCGGTCCATGTTTAGTCCTGACTCTGGCACCAGCAGGAGGCCGGTCCATGTTTAGTCCTGACTCTGGCACCAGCAGGAGGCCGGTCCATGTTTAGTCCTGACTCTGGACACCAGCAGGAGGCCGGTCCATGTTTAGTCTTTACTCTGGCACCAGCAGGAGGCCGGTCCATGTTTAGTCCTGACTCTGGCACCAGCAGGAGGCCCTTACAGTCTAATCTACTGGAGACAAACACATGGATAAGTCTCTCCAGGTCTGGTTTAGACACTAGATAGAGATTTCTAAAACATTTGACTAAGATGAAGCTAAAGAGATGCAAACGCCTTCATAGATTATTATATATTACAGAAGAAATGGCTTTTTCTTTGGTTTTAATTTCTTTTGATTTTAAAATGCATATAAATAACACAGAACTTGAAACAACGAGAAGAGAAATGGCTTTCTCATTGTCATTTTATGTTAATGACTGCGTTTTTACTTAAAACGTCTTCTCTCAGCCCGTGCTTTGGAGTCGTTTTATCTTTCAGAAAACAATTATGCCATTGCTAAAGTAGTATTTAAATTGATTCATTGCAATTAATCAAATTATTTAATTGAGATGAATGAGACTTCAGCTGCTCTTAAACAATTATCCCCCAAAAATGTACTATTGCTCTCCCAGTCATACTCAAAAAGTACATATTGCTTAAAACACCAAACAATTGCTTTAGATATCACAGAATATTGAGTTATTGTACATGGTGTAAGCCTAATGGCAAATACAGCAGTTTGAAGCACCTTTAACTAGTAATCATATCTCATTAGGTGAATCATCCTGAACTAATCCATAAAAACCACAGCGAGTACAAACCCCAAACTGTAATAAAAAAGACAGATGACAGCGCAAAACATCGAAAAACTCAATATTTGCTGCAGAGAGAGAGAGACGTTGCCTCATTGCCGCGAAACATTTGATCGAGTTTTACTGTAATCAACAAACCGCTGACATTTCTGCAATACAATCCCACTGAAAAAAAAGCGTCTCGAAAGTTTGCAAAGTACAAATAAATGTCTGTCTTTTTTTTTTTTTTTTTTTTTAAGGAAGGAGTATCTTTTGTATTACTTTCTAACAGCAGGAGGTTTTGGCTGAGAAACTTCCCCGAGTGCGTTGGCTTTGTTCCGCGGATGTGGGGAAAATACGCCGTTGTTTTGACATCACATCAAGATCGACTGAATCAACGCATTTTTGTGCAGGATACAGTGTTTACAGAATACTTTGTTACCGTTCAGTCGGCGGCGATGCACTCGGGATGTTAAAAAAGAGAAGGGGATTGAGTCTAATTGTGCGTATGTAAAGAATAACGCGCGCTTTGCCGCTTTATAATAGACGGATTGTCAGGTGCGGGAAGTCAAACTTGAGACGCTTGTCAAGAGATGTTGTCGGTAAAAACTAACTTCAGGAAATGCAGGAAATACCCGTAAAAATAAGGCGCTATCTTTTCTCACACATTTTGATCCTTGCGGCCAACAAAGCGGCTAACATATAGATTTTGAACGGGCAAACGGCCTTGTAATGTAGCTATCCATTACATAGGCTTACTACAATGAGAATAAAAGGAAACCACACGTAAATGTAAAGTAAATTTAAAAATGTGAACTTTACCTCATGTGTCCGCCATTTTAGGTGCGCCGGCCAAAAGAGTCCCCAGGGAGCCGGAGCACCTTAAGAAAGTTCCAGGGCAGAGCATTGTTGGAAAATAGGAGGGGTGTTTAGGGGGTTAACTGTTTTAAAATATATCGTAAGGATTAAAATGTGCACGGTAAATTAAATAAAGAATATATTTTTTCGTATTGAATTGAAGGATGTATATTGGCAGTGTTTTTCTACATTTAGCTTTTATCTTTGCTGTTTAGAAAGATGATGAACTTATCTGGTCCTTAGATTGTGAGGGTCCAATGAGGCCTATAAAACGTGCCTGGTCCCAGTTACTTGGTGGTCGGTGCTGTGTGAACATGTTAAAGCTGTATTTTAAATCTCTTTTTTTGTAAATAGTCGTTGTAAATAAAAAGCACTTGGGTCTGCACCATCTGAACTTGTCTCAGCTCTGCTCTGTCCTCATCACAGCCGCTAAGGTTGCTATTGTTGGCGTGCTCGTTTATGAAAGTGAGGGCAAGAATCAAAACCGTTAAAATCAGTCAATCATTTAATCCCTGTCAGTACAATTCTAATACAGAGATAACAGAGCGCTTACCTTTCTGTCCCTAACGAATGTGTCGGTGACTTACACGGGGCAGTCCAGTTGCACCCTTTCCCTGTGCGCTCAAACAATTCATTACATTTAAATATAGGGCGTAATATGAAGGGTGACGCCTCTTTCAGTATTCTTCCACTGTACCTCTCCAGTTTCACACACAGATGTCCTTGAACTCGTCTGCAGCTTCTTATCTAGGAATGTGGTCTGTGTGAGGCCCCTTCAGTTTCAATTCAACTTAGAATGTTTGATGAAGTTTAATACTATCTAGCAAATTTAATATAGTTGGTATTGCCTTATTATATCAAAGTACAGTTTTAATACAATCTAGTAAAGTTAATATATTTGGTATTCCCTTATTATATCAAAGTACAGTTTTAATACAATCTAGTAAAGTTAATATATTTGGTATTCCCTTATTATATCAAAGTACAGTTTTAATACAATCTAGTAAAGTTAATATATTTGGTATTCCCTTCACTATCCGGGCGTTACAGGCCTCCAGGGGGCGCTCTAGCAGCAAGCTCGCTCTCTCTCTTCCTCACTGTCTTCTTTAAATAACAAATTGAAACCGTACATTTTTTCCCGTAGACACCTCAACGAAACCGAACACGTCACGATGTTTTGTTCGTCTCATGCACTTTCTTTGTGTCTTTCAGCTCAAATATCCGACCGGAGAAAGCCCACCACAACTTCCACAAGTTCAAGATGTACACGTTCGAGAGGATCATGTCCTGCAGCTTCTGTCACCTTCTGCTCAGGTCATTCAAGAGTTTCAAGCGTTACTTAAAGAGGAGGAACACGTGTCGGTGCTCCTAACGTGTAATGCACAAAGAAAACACTAGGCTAAAGAAACTGATCCAAAATTAACTATTTAGCTGTTTATTTCTTTATTCATTTGAACACAAAGCAAAGATGTTCATTGGGCAAAGCACGTTTATCGCAATGTTTAAACTAGACTTCTTTGCATATATTTTTTTCTTTGTCCAATTAATCTATTCGTAAAACACAAAACATTCTGGTGGCTCAATTCTTCTGCGTGTCTACGAAGTATAAAGCCGTCTATGTCAAAACTGTGTACACGATGTCAGTTAACAAATTGGAAAACGTATGCATTTTAAGAAATAATATCTACCATATTTTCCGGACTATAAGTCGCACCGGAGTATAAGAAAAATGCATAATAGAGAAGAAAAAAACATATATAAGTTGCATTGGAGTATGAAATGCAGTTGCAAGTGTGAAAATAACAAATTATATCACATATAAGTCGCTCCACAGTATAAGTATAAGTATGTAAGTATAAATAAAGTATAAGGTGCGACTTATAGTCCGGAAATTACGGTATTAGGCTTTGGCATTTCTGTTCAACCTTCAAGATGCTTTGTTTTTAATTAGAATAAATATGTCCTGGAGCGGTTTTCTTACGTCGAGTTAAGCCGAAGGACGTTTCCTCTGTCTGTTTTCTAATCTGCACGATGGGACAGCAGGCCGAGAAATCCAAAATGTCAAGCCCTTCAACGCTGCGTGCCGTTCTGTGTTTCAGGGGCATCTTTAACCAGGGGTATTTGTGTCTGAAGTGTGGTCTGGGGGCGCACAAAGAGTGTCTGGGCCGACTGGGGCTGTGTGGAAGAACAGGTAATGACAGTGGCTTAGAAAGCATCAAGACTAACAGTGATTATAATATTATTTACGGCTATTTGTGGCCTTTGTTTCTGTTCCAAACGACGACTTGCACTCATCAGTTCCAATCCTTAGAGTACCAATGTCCAGTGTTTAGTTTATCTCCATTGCTTAAGTCCCTTTTAGCATTTTAATGTTAGCAACTTAATGTTTTTGGAGCATAAATATACTTTCTACTCCACTGGATTTCAAAAAAGGGTTTGAAATATTCATTATTTAAAACAAATATTGACATTTAAATATTCTTGAAGCTTGCAAAGTCATAATCAAAAATTTTAAAAAAGAACAAAAAAAAAAGCATTTTCAACACGGATTTTTACAATTATTTATACCTGTTGTAAATATAAATTATAGTTTTACACCAATCAAGCAGGTAGTTGAAAAGTAGAAAGATCTGCAGAAAATGACAGGAAGTGACATCACATTATATACACTCATTCCAGTTTATGTATTAATTATACAAAATAAAGTGCTTTTTCGACATTCTATACATGAATTCCTGACTCTCCATCTCGCTTATCTGAGCTTCAGTATTCTCTCCTTCCCTCATCCCACGTTTCCTCCCCCCACTGTCTCTCTCTCTCCCTCTTTTCTCTCTCTGTGGTGTGCTTCCCTGACTCCCCCATCTCGCTCCCCGAAACTTCAGCATTCTCTTCTTCTCTCTCCCCACTTTTCCTTCCTTTACTGTTTCTCTTTCCCTCTTTTCTCTCTCCATAGTGCGCTTCCCTACTCTCGCTCCTCTCCCTCATCTAAGCTTCAGTATTCTCTCCATCCCTCACCCCCACTGCTTCTCTCTCTCCATCTTTTCTCTCTCCTTGGTGTGCTTCCCTGACTCCCTGCACTCGCCCCTCTCGCTCCTCTAAACTTCAGTATTCACTCCTTCCCTCGCCCCCATTGCCTCTCTCTCTCCCTCTCTTCTCTCTCTCCGTGGTGTGCACCCCTGACTCCCCCCTCTCCCCCATCCCCGCCCTCCTTATGCATGCAGCAGGTGCGTGTTTTAGGGGCCACACAGGTTGACAGCTGAGGTTGTATGTCACTGAACCACAGTCTCATAGCGTATTCCTCTCACTTTTGTCCCTGTCTGTCTCCGGCGTGACACCGCAGACTGCGCCAAGACTCGGCCCAAGGTAAGAGCGCCTGCAAACTCGCGTCAAGGTTACGGCCAAAAGCCGCGGTGTGTTCAATTACTGCGACGTGACGATAAATCAGTGCGCGCTGATACGTTCTCAACTCGACTTTGTATGAGGCGGACGTAGAGCACTTAAAAAAACGACGCAAACAACACGCCACGACTCATGTAATGACTAATGTGAATGTGTTATGTGGCGTGAGTGAGTTTGGGGGGTTCACGCCGGCCTGTCGCCATGGAGATGTTGTTGATTCGCCTGAAATGTTGAAATATATATCTTAGCGGAAAAGCAAAAAGACGTTTGAATTCTCTCAACTGCCTTTTCTTTTTAGAGTGAAAATCCAGCCAAAATGCATAATAGAGAAGAATAAAACATATATAAGTCGCACTGGAGTATGAAATGTGGTGAAAATAACAAATAATATCACATATAAGTTGCTCCAGAGTATAAGTATATAATTATAAATATAAGTATAAGTCGCACCCCGGCCAAAACTATGAAAAAAGGTGCGACTTATAGTCCGGAAAATACGGTATGTTTTGCCACTCATTCAAGCAGCCTCTTCAGTTTGGGAAGTTGCCACCGGCTTGTCTCCATGGAGATGTTGATTTGCTTGAAATGTTCCATAATAAGGCGTTGAAATATATATCTTAGCGAATAAGCAAAAAGACGTTTGAATTCCGTCAACTGGCTTTTTCTTTTTAGAGTGACAACCGTATTTTCCGCACAATAAGGTGCACTTAAAAGCCTTTGATTTCCTCAAAAAAACAGCCTTATAATCCAGTGCGTTTTATATATGGATTAACTCTGGTTGTGCTCACTGACCTCGAAGCGATTTGTGTGGTACACGTTTTGTTTTGTTTCGTTAATGCGCCTTATAATCCGGTGAGCCTTATAGAGCGGAGAATACTGTATATTTTGCCACTCATCCAAGTAGCTTCTTCAGTTTGGGACTGTAAGAGACGGATTTAAAACGACTTTGAAACATCTCGAGTGCACTTTTTACTTGATTTTGCTTTGGACTATAAATTGGACAGAATTTCGAAGAAGATTGTGAGGGAAATACTCTAGTGAGATCTTTTTACAGTCGGCTTGGACAAAAAAAAGGTTTAATCACTTGTCAATTACATCGAATAAGAAGCTATGGTTATAAAAAGCAGACAGTAAAAATGTAAAATAAAATAGATAAAATGGTGAAACGCTATATTGTGAACTGAGCTGCACAATTCGTTTATTATAAATCAAAATTAATTATCTAAATGTGGGGGGAAATAAACTAACATTCTCACTGTAAGCGGGCTTGCCTCTCCTCAGAGCTGACTTGTAACTTGTCTTATGTCCCACTGTGGAACATTCTAGGCAAATCTAAATCTCCGCCACTGGAAACTTACATAATGTGCACTTTATGTTATGCCCAAAACTAACATTAAAGGAATGACTAGAACGTGTTGAACTGTAGCTTCTTTAGAACAACATATTTTGGCTCATGTTTGATACAAATCTTGCATTTTTGACACATATTTGTGAAACATTTGCCACTTCACAAACTCATCATCAAAAGTAACATTTTAATTTGTTATAAAGGCCCGCTATTGTATGTGTAATTAGCCTTTAATAGCTTGGTACACATTAAAGTAAAGGCTATTTGTTTGGAAAAAAATCTTAAATATGGTTATGAGTTCTAGATTCATCTTCTTTCTTCAACAGTTTTGCTCTGTTAGAAAAGGCAAAATGGTCCCTTAACATTACCAGTGGCTCATAGCTTTATTGACTAAAGCACGGTATTCTTAATTGATTATAATGCATCGGAAAATGAGCATATTAGAGCATATTAGTACTTGCACTGGGAACGTACAAAGCAAAACAAACACTATAATATCCCTTTGTTTTCCGTCTGATCTCACAGTGAAAGTGTGTAGGTCTGCTGCCCACACACGGCAGACGGCGCTCTCAGCTCCACCTGCTGCTCCAGCGCTTTATATTCTTTATATTCTTAAGTGTAAACACAAGTTCACTCGCTTTAATGTAAAAGTGAAGTGGGAAAATAAAAGGTTTAAAAGAAAACGCCAACGTACTGCATTTGCCTAATGAACTGACGCTCGAAGGTCGTTTGGTGCAACAGATCGACAACAACTTACTCACAAGTATGAAATGTTTACCACAATATATACCAAATATGACCAAAATGCATTGATTCTATGTTGGTCTAAATTGTGTAACTGTAATCTTGTATGTTCTCTTTTTATATACTGTATTTATCAGATGAATAAGTCGCTCCGGAGTATAAATTAGCCAAAAACGCATAATAGAGAAGAAAAAAACATATATAAGTCGCACTAGAGTATAAGTCGCATTTTTTGGGGGAAATCTATTTGATAAAATCCAAAACCAAGAACAGACATTTCATCTGTAAATGCAGTTTAAAACAATAACAGATTAGAGAACATGGTGAATAGGTGTACGTATGCTAACGCTAACACCTTCAGCTACATGACGTATGCTAACGCTAACACCTTCAGCTACATGAGGCACAGACAGAACTGTGGTAAGTGTCTGGTATGTTAACGTAACATATGAACAGTTATTCAGATAACTATAGCATAAAGAACATGCTAACAAGTTTACCAAAGCATCAGTTTTACCCCAAATCACTAAATCCATTGAATTCTTCTTCCTCTGTGTCACTTCTAAACAACTCCACAAACTCCAGAGGAAGAGGAAGTGCAGATTCTTCTTCTTCTGTGTCACTTCTAAACAACTCCACAAACTCCAGAGGAAGAGGAAGTGCAGCTTCTTCTTCAACATGTGAAATGCGGTTGCCAGTATTAAAATAACAAACAAAATGATATAATAATGTGTAATTATATAGTATAAGTCGCACCCCGGCTAAACGATGAAAAAAGGTGCGGCTTATAGTCCGGAACATACGGTAATGTAATAAAGTTAAGCAAATGAGTCTTTTGGATGATGATGATGATTCAATTATTATAAAACCTGCTTTTTCATATGTTTCATAATTATAAACTTTAACCCTAACGTCTTCCTGGTTTAATTAAAGTTTCACAGAGCCCAATTATTCTACTTTTCTTTGGGTTTTAATTGAAAATAAATACTTACAAAGAATACAAGATCTCCTCCTCTTCTCAAATTCCTGCTTGTCTTATTTACCTTTGATGGTCACTAACATGCTCGTTTGTTTGCTTTGTCCTCAGGAAATTGCCGGCCTGCTCGACCCAGGTCAGTGCAGCTCGACCTCCTGAAAACCCGTACAAATCTGCTCGTACATCGCCGCAGTTTATTTTTAAAAAAATGGTCATTGAAAGTTCATGCATGATTGGTTTGTGCTTAAGGCCGTGGATAAACCTCACGTTTCTGATCAAATATGAATGAAGGTGAAAACAAACCTGAGCCGTTTTCTTGGAAATTGCAGACAACAAAAACTGCATTTTTTGAGAAATATACAATTTAGTGAGCAAGGTGTAGAATTTTTAGAATTTAATTTAGTTTTGATTGCAGATTTGATTTTTTTGGGTGATTTTTTATTTGTTTTTAATTGTTACAAGACACTGTTTTTTTTTAATCCATTGGCAGATATGTTTAAGATGCACTTTCTAAAATCAAGAAAAATATTTGTGGTTCAGGTAATTTTACATTTTTTTAATTGTCTGGGGTGAAAAAAGTTTTGCGAATTTAAATCTTTAAAATTTAAAACCACTAATGACATTGTAACGTTGTAAGAGCCCAAGATTCTTTCCTCACCAAAAAACACCTGGTTTCAAATTGCTTAGCTGTATTTTTTTTTTAAACTTTATTTATTTAATTTTCAAATATAAGAACATCTCACAGAAGTATGGCAGTGAAAATATCACGCTTACTGTTGTAAGAATCGTTGCAAAATTGGTCCCAGGAGTCGCTGTATCACATGAACATTCACTAAATCATCTGCCACACATATAATAACTAACATGCATAAAACAATTTAGAAAAATTCAATATTTGCCGGTTTTTAAAGCCCATTCATCAACGACATCAAATCACCTCTGTTAAAACTGCGTGGTTGTATTAGCATGTCGGAGGAGCATGTCAATTCCCTCTGCTGCCAGTAGATGGAGCGCAAACACTAATTCCTGATTGGGGAACGCCTGGCTGACAGAAATGAATGTGCGTTTTTAAATACATACAATATTTCACGTTCTACAACAATATATGCTAAAGTAAAGCTACTCAATAGTTGAAATATTTCCCTGCAGAAGATGATTTTGGCTTTGCTTGAAAGACCAGATCATGAAAGAGAGAGTGTTAATATTAATGGTTATGCTAATGCTAATATGAGAGCCAAACGTGTGATTGGGCAGACAACAAAAGCGACTTAAACGGTAAATAATGCGGCAGAAATCGCCCGCACATCCGTTCCCGTCGCTGAAATGTCGCCGGCCGTACGGGGAAAAAACACCGCCAACCGTCTTTGTGATAAATCAATTGGAGTATGAGTCTTTATGAGGCGGACAGGCGTGCTTATTGCTCATATTAAAAAGTGAGAGATTCCAATCACGGGAGGCCACTGGCAGCTCGTACTCCCCCGCGGCAGAAGAGCTATAGGCTTCGCCGTGTCTGAGGGCGATGGGCGAGCGAGGGATGCGCCGGGCGGGGGAGAGTAAGTGGCCGTGTCGCCGATGTCGACAGGAGCGCTTCGTCTTGGCTTTAGCGCGGCGCTCGTGGCTGTGTTAGTCCAATATTGTACAGGAATCAAAGAGATGAATTTTTTGGCGGGATGAGGGAATTGCTCCGGCTTCTTTTTTTTTTTTTCTTTTTTTTTTTTAAGGAAAGAGCGCGATGGAAAAAGGCAGCGGGCGCGGGATTCGAGTCTCCCGGGGCTGACGAGTTTATAACAGGAGCTGTGACGAGATATGATAAGAGTAAATACCGTATTCTCTGGACTATAAGTCGCATTTTTTTGTCATTTTATCTTGAAATGTAGACAACGAACTCTGATGAACATATTAACAGTTATTCAGACAACTATAGCATAAAGAACATGCTGACAACTTTATCAACAACAACAACAATAACAACACCTTTCTTAGGCTGAGCATTTGAACATGACCGCGGTACAGAATCCAGTGGCCAAACAAATGCTGTTGTGATTTACAATTTTGAAGTAAAAACCTATAATTGACATGGATTTGTATCTAGTTTGTCACACACACTCCAGAAATTAAAACTAATATTTTAGTCTTACCCATTGCAGCAACCCCCTCAATGACTAAATATCAGATTTCTTGATGGATAATATAATATAATATAATAAAATTAATTCTTATGTTTGAGTATGTTGTGTGTGCTATTTTCCTGTATTTTTATCGCTCTAAACTAGCCTGTAGATTGTATTTAGTGTACATTTGTATCTGCTAAAGTGAAGGTGGATACAACATAGTTTCAGCTGCAGCGTCAAAACAAAAGACAATAAAATAAAAACTGACACACATCAGTTCAGCGATTTTTTAAAAAGCTCCTTGATTTATTTTGTGAAAGCTCTGTCTTAAGTTTAGTTTAAAAAAAGCTCTATAAACATCCTTTTTTTTCTCATTACAAAGCTCTCTAGCCTCATATGCCTGTTTGTTGACCTTTGCCCTCTCTGTCACAGGTTTGCCCCGGATGGTGGCGATCAGAGACTACTGCGGCGTGCCCTGCCCCGAGTGCGGGCCCCCTCTGAGCGTCCGCACCGGGGACGTGATTGAAGTCATGTTTGCGGATCTGCACAGCTCCTGGTGGCAGGTGCGTGTCACTCTTTAACTCGACAGGTGCAGCTCTGCGGGGGGGAAAGACACGTCACGCCCCGACGGTCGACAGGGTCACGCCGTGTCTGTGAGGCGGGAAGGGGAAAATGGTGGACTGTCACACCAAGCTTTTTTTTATTTTGTTTTTTAGATTTTGTTGGCCATAGGCATTATTAGACAGAGGCAGGGTGGAATGGGGAATGAGAGCGAGAGCGAGGGGAAGACATGCAGGAAACTGTCAGAGTCTGGATTCAAACTCACGACTGCCGCACCAAGTGTAATATTTAATTAATGTATTTTTGGCCATTTTTTGTAACGTTAGTAACATTAATTGCACACTTATTAATACAAAACTGAAAACGTCGGAAAATTGCACGTTTATTTTGGACTTTGTGTGTTCTAATTTTCTTTCGATGTCTTTTCTCTATCTTTATTTTGTATTTACCGTATTTTCTGCACTATAAGTCGCACTTAAAAGCCTTTAATTTTTATCAAAAATGGCAGTGCATTTTATATATATGGATTAATTCTGGTTGTGCTCACTGACCTTGAAGCAATTTTGTGTGGTGCACGTTTTGTTTGGCTTAATGAGCCTTATAGTCCGGTGAGCCTTATATATGAAAAAAAAAGAGAATCGACCATTCATTGACAGAGCGCCTTATAATCCAGTGCAAAATAGGGTAATTTAAAACTGAAAACGTCTTAAAATTGGAGTTACCTTCTATGTTAATGAACTTTTACTGTGTGGATAAAGGAAAGTACTCCACCCGGCTTTGCCCATTGCTTCGTTCAGCCTTGATTAAATATATAATAGTTTACTGTAAAATGCTTCAAACATTTTACGCTTGCGACTTTGATGCAGAGGTACATTTTTCGCACCGTCTTTTGTACGTTCTTGTTTTTCATATTTGCACAGTACTTTTGAGTGGTTAGATGTTCTTAAAAGTTGTGCAAAAAGCCCGAGCAAAAGGTAATCTTGCTCTTCGTGATCAACTCCCGGCAAAAAGGCAGAACATTTGAACCCGATCAGAGAAAAACACACTTTTACATACGACATTATAGTTCATTTCACAGCTTTTCCCTCTCCCGCAATCGCCCCGATCCCTCCGCTGCACTCAGAGCCGCCGCCAGACGTTTACGGTGAGGTCAGTTTCAATTAGAGACTCCGGACGGACCTGGCCGCGGCCCCCCGTCCTCTCCTTCACTCCTCCAGCCAATCACACGTCGGCTGATCTAACCAATTAGCTACTGCCGCTGATTGATTATGCGCCGAGACAATAAAACAGCGCAGTCCTCGGCCGCGGCGGCGACGTTTGATGACGGCGCGTGACCCCGTGTACCGCGCTCGGGCGTCCAGCGGGTCAGAACGCTTGACCTTTTCTATTTTGGAAGGGGCGCAGATGCAGCCCATGTCCCTGGATGTTAGAGGGTTGTGCGCTTCTGAATAGTCGGGAATAATCGTTGACCGTTCTGATGATCAATGGTCATTATCTTGAGTAGAAACAGACAATAGCACATAACGTTTGGAAGAAAAATATCCTTACATTATAAATATTCAAAATTCATGTTATAACATATTCCTAGATTAAAAGGGGGTGAATTTATTACATTTTTAAATTTAAAAAAAAAAATTAAATAATAATTGCTGACTTATTGTTATTATTTTTTTCCACATTTTATGAACAAATAAACAGTAAACGAGAGTACAAATCGAAATAAGAACACAAGTAGACGTCAACTAGACATAGAAAAAAAACAAAATCACAGCTCAATTAAATGAAATAAACATTAAATGGCAATGGACCAATCAGAAAGAAAGGTGTGACTGTGAGTTTAGCTGGTTTATTTGTTCATTGAAGGTGAGATGGTTGGACTTGGTGGGAAGCCAAGTTTGGCCTATAGTGTGAAAAAAATAATTACAAAAAAAATAATAATGAAGCATTGTGGATTCTGAGCTCTAGTTTTAAAAGACAATACCATTAAATTATGTGTGCACTTGGTTATACTGTAGTTTAATAACTCAAATCCATATCGCTATAAACACTATTTGATATGACTATAGAAATTAGCAAGTCAACATAAAATTAAGACTGAATACATAATATGATTGTTAATGGTTTGTCAATTACGTCCTTTTTTAAATAACACTCAACACTACAAAAGAGCGTACAAATCTATGTCCAGCTTTGGTCTTGGTTTGATCCCTGACGTAGACGTGGTTCGGCCTTGCTCTAGTCCTGGTTTACTCCACGTCTGGTTCGAGTTTAGTCTTCCGATTTTGATGTGAACGCAGCCGTAAGTGGGTCAAATCTATGACTTTTGCTTTACAAGTTTACCATTATCGCTCCATTTTCACACCCGCTCGTAACGTTGAACCTTATAGGGCTGTAGTGGATTAAACACGCGCTCTGCCGATCGACAGACAGGGGGCAGTGGAGAGAAACTGGCAAAAGCTCGCGAGAAATGTCTGTATCTCAAAGGTCTGACCCAGTATCTGACCCAAACTGCACTCACAGGACAAACAATATATCTACAGGAAAGTACAATGTGTTTAATGTGAAAAAGGTGTATTAAGTATAACTCAGTCCGGACGTTTATGCTGTTGTCCTGTTGTTTTTTGCTGTTGTCCTGTTGTTTTTTGCTGTTGTCCTGTTGTTTTTTGCTCGACAAAAACACCATCGACCAATTAATTGACTGAACGACTTAAGACAGCACTAGAACTAGGAATGTCATGAAATCAATATTTAGTGTTACGATTATTGTTGGATAAAACAAGATTATTCACAATTACTTTAGAAACTGTGACCAAAAAACAGTGAAATCATATTTGTCTTCCTCAAGTTTGTGAACAGTTTTATGAACCTGAACTTTCTGAATTACAGATTAAAATAAAAGAGTTGGTTTTGCTATTTTGAAAAACACCAAAGCGAGAATCCCACGCAAATTGTCACACTTTTAAATTTCATAAAAGTTTCTTTTTTCTTTTCTTTTTGTCATTTACACATTTTATTTTTGTGTAAATGTTTTTTTTTTATAATTGTCTGCTGAAAACTCCGGTCACCCTTGAAAGAGAGGTTTCATTCTCAATGTTTTTTTGGTTTTGTTTTTGACCTGGTTAAACAAAAGTTCAAACAATTAATGAAAAAATATAAAAAAGAAATAAAAGAAAAGAAAAGTGACAAAAACAGGCAGATAAAAACACTTGAAATAGTCACAACTAAGATTTTTTTTTAGTTCTGATGATTATATTGTCACCTAAAAAAAACGATTTTCGATAAAGCGAACAATATTGACCTCCCTACCTATTGTAAAACCTACCGTATTTTCCGGACTATAAGTTGCACCAGCCCAAAAATGCATAATCGAGAAGAAAAACACATATTTAAGTCGCACTGGAGGATAAGTCGCATTTTTGGGGTAAATTTACTTAATAAAAGCCAAGACCAAGAACAGACATTTATTCTCTGTGGTAAGTGTCTGGTATGTTAACGTAACATATGAACAGTTATTCAGATAACTATAGCATAAAGAACATGCTAACAAGTTTACCAAAGCATCAGTTTTACCCCAAATCACTAAATCCATTGAATTCTTCTTCCTCTGTGTCACTTCTAAACAACTCTGCAAACTCCAGAGGAAGAGGAAGTGCAGATTCTTCTTCTGCGTCGCTTAAAGCCTAGAGCGCCCTCTTGTGGTTGTCAGTGTGAAAATAATCAACATGTGAAATGCGGTTGCCAGTGTTAAAATAACGAATAATATCAATGTAAGTCGCACCCCGGCCAAAACTATGAAAAAAGGAAAATACGGTCATTCATATTTAAAATCAAACCACATTTTTTGGTGTTTTCCTCTTTCTTTCTTTCTTTCTTTCTTTTGTCTTTTGGCCTGCACCGTTGCCTGTATCCCGCCCGTTTGTTTACGCTGAGCCCTCTCCGCGGGGCGCCTCTATCTCCGCGCTCCCCGGTGGCGCCAGAGGATGGAATTACAGAACACTGAGAATTCATATCCCCCGTTACCCAGAAGGCAATTATCCCCCATCCCAGCGGCAGAACAATACAATCAATCATCCTAATTTCATTTGATCCTCTGCCGCCGCCTGTTTATGCCCAGGCCGTAATAGGTTTAATCTTCATCATACGCCTATCACGCCGTAACAAATAGGGAAAGGCTTTTGAAAAAGACGGGGCGAGAAAAAATAAATTAAAAAAAAATCTTTCAGCTTTGATGAAATGTTATTACGCGGAATGAATCATAGAAACGGGCAAAGAGTCGCGTCTGCAATTTAGTTACCGCTCCCCTCCGATCTGCACGCTCACGGATAAAAGCGTTTGATTGGCCGATAAAAGCAGATGAAGGGGGACGGAGGGAATAAGCAAGGCCGGCGCACAAAGCCACGTCCAGTGTTCGTTTGTTCTCACGCAACGGACTTCAAAATTGACCTCTTTGAAAACACCGTGCGTAAATTCACACGAAGAAGAAGCGCATCGGCCCATTCGCATGATACACCGCTTCGACTTGATATAACGACACGACGAGGCGGGGATCGATAGCTAAGCGGGAGTAATTTGTGGGCTGAATTGGTTCGCTCGGCCGAGAAAATACTCGCTAATGCCGCTTATTTTAAGAACAAACGCGTTTCATATGAGGTGATCTGCACCTCCGGGCGGTTCTGGCTAGTTTTTTTATGATTATTTTATCTTTTATATTACTGGATAAAACAGGTTTGTTATTGTAGGTCTTTTTTCGACGCGCTCATAATTAAGTCAGGGATACAAACGAGATGCGCTGCTTGTTGCGCGCTAATTGCCGAGGGTTTATTGGAGCCTAGTGAGAAAGAGGTGCTCCCAGACAAATTTAATGCGATTAACTTGTTTGTGTTTGTTGTTTCTTTTTCCCTCTCCTCCTTCTTTTTGTTGCAGGGGAGAATCCTGGCGACGAGCAGAATTGGCTTCTTTCCCAGTGACGCTGTGAGGCCCTGCCCCTGTGTAAGCGCTCAATCAGGACATTTACAATCCAGTTTAGGTGTCTTTGTGCCGCTCCAAAGTCATGATAAATAAAGAGCGGTAAACAGTAGGTGAAAGTGGATTCAAACATACATGTATTAGTATTCATGTATGTTTAATCTGCGTTATTATTCAAATTCATGCACCCTTGAAGGTAATTGATTTAAAAAAAAAGTGTCTATGACAGGTTGGACCGCTCACTGAACTAAAATGCAGTTAAGATAAGTATATTTCAAATAGAGCTAAACATTTTACACATTTTTATTCCAGAATAGCTATTTGTAATTGTACTTCCTGTTTGTACTTGGTGACATCGCACTAGGAATTTACCAAGCAAACACTGGGCAAAAACTCATCTAATATCACTCTTTTTCAATTTGACAAATACAAATAAATGAGAGCACCTTTATTTTGTTGAATTAGTGTTTAGAGAGTCAAAAAAGTTGTTTCTTTGTGTAAATTATGCATAAACTTGTCCCTGGTATATCATCTTTCGACAGATTTTTCAACGTTTTCTCCACAAATACCTGCCCGACTGGTGTAAAACTATAATTTATATGTACAACAGGTATAATACACTAAATCAAGTCAAAATCATAAAAGCCTGTCATACCCACTTTATGTTTAGACATTTATTTAGCTCCTGTTTAAGGCCTGGTTTGAACTGGTTTAGTCTTGGTTTAATGTTTAGTTCTGGTCTGATCTCATGGCCTTAATCAACAGATAAGAGCACTTCTGGAAAGGCATCTGGCATAAAATCTCTGTCAATTCCATGTTCAAGTCCATGAAATATTTATTTGTTTCCAGTTAAGAGAAACATGCTAAAAGACCTTTTTATAATAGTCAAATAAGAACGAATCATTTTAAATTTAAATTAATAACTCACTTTATTGTGTATATTCTCCCGAGATAAGCATATTTTGACCCTTGTTTGTTTAGTAATGTATTTAGAAAGTGTAAATATGTGCTGCCCAGTGGTCCAGTGGTTAAGTCACAGCACATGTGCTAGGTGCAGCCAGACACAGTGCCATGACTCTGATGATTTACTGCATGTCTCATTCCCCATTTCACCCTGTCCTCTCCTTTCTAATAAAACACACGGGCAACAGAATCTTAAAAAAGAAAGTATAAAAATACAATAGAAATAATAATTTGACTTGCCAGCTAATTGAAATAAAAACCTCTGACTAGTTGACTAGAATAATAACTAAAAATATAGCCGCAAGCGGCAATGATCGGCCCTCGCCACGCCGCCGCCACACCGCCGCCACGCCGCAAGAGGAGGGGGCGCTAACGCGCCCCAATTGTCCTTTTATTACGCCTACTGCTGAATCTGTGACGCTGTCACATCTTCTCCCCTTTGTTTTACCATCAAAAAGCTATTTTATTTTGAATTCTTGGCAAAATGTGCGGCTTTGCCGCACAGACACCGTGACTCTTTGAATAAAAATGTGGATAACTTTTGATGGTCCTGAAGATGAGTCTCACCAAATTTCAGGTTAATATGTCTAACGCCCTGGGAGGAGTTTGTGAAAGTCTAAAGTGTAAACATGTTCTGGCAATTTCCCCATTGGAATAACATGAAAGGTTTCGGTCATCGTTACGGCAACGCCATAACAATTATGACATGGGTCTCATTGACTTTTTTGATGGGGATGCCAAAATTGAGTTGTGTGTCAAATTTCATATAATTTCGCAAAACTAAACATTTAACCTCCATATAAAATCTGTAGGGGGCGCTGTGGCGCCAAATGAATTTATTTCACTTCAAGTAGGTTTAGGGCAAAGAGTTTAACAACTGATTCTAATTTGACGCAATTCAGACTTTATCTGCGCAAACGGCAGAAATTTTAAATATTGGAGATTTCTGAAATTCTAGCTACAGTTTGCGGCTTCGCCGCACCGAGACCGTGAGAGGTATCAATGTAATTTGGATAACTTTTGATGTCCCACTCCTCAGTAGCATTTTCACCAAATTTCAGCTTTTTAGGGCCAACGCCCTGGGAGGAGTTCGTAAAAGTACGACGTTTGGAAAAACTCCGAAGTCATGTTTAGCCATTTTTGAAGCAATATGGCCGACATTTGGTTGGGCGGACGGCGTTGCCGTAATAATATTTTTTACTTCTCTTGTCACCATCTACCTCTGCGCCAAATTTCATGATTCTACGATCAGATTTTTTTTGGGTCATTTCCCATCTCTCAATGCATTTTTGGTACATTTGGGGGCGCTGACGCGCCAATTTTTTTTGTTTTAGAAAAGGGAAATAGCCAGAATGTAGAGAGGCACGATTTTTAGAGGTGTGAACATTTTTGTGACTTTTCGTCAATGTTCACTGGGTGAAAAATAGGGGGGTTGGTCCCGAGAAGAATAAGAAGAAGAAGAAGAAGAAGAAAGAATAATATTCCGATGCGAAAACAATGTTTCCCATTTTTCAAATATCATAAACTATACATTTTCGGAAAGCGCTCGCGCTTTCCTACCTCATGGTGTGGGTCCCTGGTCACTGACGGGTACTTTCGTTAATTTTGAGTGGGCTCCGCCCACTTTGTGTTTTTGGCCCTCTATACAGTAATAATGTTCAATTTTTGCATTACATGCTTATATGCACGGAACATGCAAGAGATGGGGAACGTATTCGTGAGCTACTTAGCGCAAATGAGTGCTTTATAATGAGTGCTTCGCGGTCGTCATCTCAATGTAAAGTGCTCGTTTAGTGCGCACTTTTGCACGGGCTTCGCCCGTTTACAACGGTAATGTTCCATTTTCCTACTACTAATTAGTATGCACGGGGCGTGCATGAGTGAAGGTGTGCGTTAGTGAGTGTTTGGAAGTGGGCGAGCGCTTCGCGCTCGATTTCGTGCGCACTACGTGCGCACTTTCGCAGCCGTGCTTCGCACGGCCTTACGAGATTAATAGGCCTCTCGCCAGCTTGTGGCGCTCGGGCCTAAGTGTTTGTTGCAGCTTCAGTTCAAAGGAAACAAAAAGAGAAGATTCATGAGTGTAAAACATCTAATGAAGTTATTTGGTTTGAGAGAAATAGATGTAATGTGTGAGATTGAAACAGGGAACAGCTGAACACAATAAAAAATGACAAAATCAATACATGTTCAGTGTGATTATAATGGTTCAAAAGATAATGGCTCCTTTCCGTGTCGCTGCAAACAAATGTTGTCTCTTTCTTTTGCACATGTTTGTGCCAATTGTGCTTCATATTTGCTTCAATAAATCACAAAATAACAACAACATTTGTCCTCGTCCAGGTCCCAAAACCGGTGGAATACTCGGGGCAGCCATGGTAAGTACAACTCTAACTACAGTATGTATAACAATCACAGTAATCTCAAAGTGTCATTATAGGGTCCTGTAATCAAACTTTATAACATACAATCAACTACACAGCTTTTTTTTTTATAGAATTCCCTGTTTTTTATACAGTAATGTTGCTTTTTAATTCTGTCAAACAAGTGGACAAAGTCAGTATTAAAGGACACATGTTATACAAAATACACTTTTTATGAACTTTTATCCATGTAATAATACAGTTCCCTCATCAAAAACACACCTGGACTTGTATTTAGCTTTGTAGTTACTCTCAGAAAACACGCAGTTTCAAGTTTCCCAGATTTGTGACGTCAAAAGAAGGACATTTACAACTGCGCGCTTACGTTAGCATGTCGCGGCAAGCTAGCCTTTGTTTTTCTCCCCATGATAATTCCCTCTGCTGCCAGTAGAGGGAGTTCTATAAAGGAGCTATAAAGTAATGTGCATATACATTATTTTAAGTTCTAAGATATGATTTGCCAAAGTAAATCTACTCAAGAGCATGTTTGAATGTCGGTAACGATACAATTAATGCATTACCGTATTTTCCGGACTATAAGTCGCACTGAAGTATAAGTCGCACTAGCCAAAAAAAATGCTAAATAAAGAAAAAAAACATACATAAGTTGGACTGGAGTATGAACTGTAGTTGCAAGTGTGAAAATAACAAATAATATCACATATAAGTCGCTCCGGAGTATAAGTATATAAGTATAAATATAAGTATAAGTCAAAACTATGACACCCCGGCCAAAACTATGAAAAAATAAAGAAAAAATACGGTAATAGGTGTCCTTTAAACATCCTGGCCTCCTAAAGAACAATAAATACATGAATACATAACGTTTAATTTTTTATTGATGCTGTTGCATGTTGTGACGCTGGCTCAGGTTCGCAGGGCCCATGGACAGGTCCCAGGCCGAAGAGGAGCTGCAGGACCAGGACCACGGCACTTACCTGATCCGAAACAGGAGCAAAGAATGCACGGAGTACGCCATCAGCATCAAGTGAGTGACAGCAAAGTACAGACAGCACGAGTTCTTATTCACAGAAGTAATCAGTCTTTATTTCAGGCTGCTATTGAACAATTCAAAGACAAACAGTCACATTTTTAGCGGCACGTTGCAATTTGTATTTAAAATATATTGTAAATTAAATATATTTACATTTTTATCCCAAAACCCATTGCATATAAATGTGCTTTTTTGTTGGATTTATTTGAACAAAAAAAAATACAAATAAACACAATTATTGGGATTTTTCACACGATTGCAATTGCGATTCGATTAACGATTTATGTTTTGCAATGAAGTCGGATTCTCTTCAAAGTGCGCACTGTAAACAACTCCAGGAGCATATTTGAGGAGACATTTGAGAGAAGACTGAAATATGACATGTTTTTAGAGAGATTTTTCTATTAAAAGAAAGGATTAGGTATGTCACCATTTCATATTTAAGTGTAACGATTATTGTGAGGATGAACATTGTGATTTAACGACCAAAACAACAATACAATCCAAACTGTTCTTTCCTTCTTGTTTTCTTAACACATTACTGCTCCTCACTACGCGACCTGCTTTATGAAATCAAACTTTCTGAATGATTAATTTGACATAAACAGCAAGATAACAAAGAAATGTATATTTTAAGTTTACTTTTTTGAGGAAAGTCTGAGAAGAAACTAATCCTAACTAAAAAATACCTAATTTTGTTAGAAGATTGGAGATAGATAGATAGATAGAAAAATGTAATAACACTTTCTTCTAAAAATGTCACGATTATAATGTTTTAGTCTTTACGATTACATTGTGACCTAAATAATCACGATAATTGATTAATCTTATGATCTTAACATCCATAGACAGGATTTCTTTGTTTTTTAACTAAATCATTGCAGCCTTTGCAATTTGATCAAATGTGATTCATCGTGCAGCTCTAATGTGACAATCCACACCAAGAACACGCAGTAAGTTCTAGTTTGACAAGGATGCAAGTTCTGTCGCTCTGTTCTGCGTAGTGTTTATTCTTGGACCACTCGGACCTCTATGAATTAAACCAGTCTGCTCGTCACTGACCCTATGGACCCTCTGGACCCTCTGGCCCCTCTGGACCCTGTGGCCCCTCTGGACCCTCTGGACCCTCTGGACCCTCTGGTGCATAGACTGTTAATATCTGGACTCTAGATCCTTTTGACTTTGGACTCTGGACCCTAAAGACCCCCAGCTCCTGAGTCCATCTGTGAGTTTGTTCCGTCTGTCCACTCCAGTTGTTTTTGGTCCAGATTCTAATCATTTTAAGAGCTTTTGTCAGTGGTTCCGCCCCTTTTACTCGACACACGTGGTACCTCTGTAGTCGGCTTCTGCTCTGATGTGTGGTGTACTTTTTTGCTGTCGCAGTGGTTACTTCACAGTTTGGATCCTGTAAACATTTGCATATGGCTAAACAACATTGTACCCTTTACACTCTGAAGTCATAGTTTGTGTTAATCGAGTCAGACGGATGAATAAAAGGCTTTCCAGAATTCTATTTACTTTTTTTACTTTACCTGCAAAAAATATATCATAGAGATTATAGTCTAAAATAAAACCTTTCTACTTCCATTAATAATAATAGTAAATCAAACTTCAATAGTGCTTTTTGGTCCCCCAAAGATGCCTTCAAAACTATTTCACTAGCAAGGACCACGCCACAACAATGAAATACGAAAGAATGTTTATTTATAATAGTGATGAGAGATCGATGAGAGATCGATGAGATGAGAGAGATCGATGAGATGAGAGAGATTGATGAGATGAGAGAGATCGATGAGATGAGAGAGATCGATGAGATGAGAGAGATTGATGAGATCGATCGATGAGATGAGAGAAATCGATGAGATGAGAGAGATCGATGAGATGAGAGAGATTGATGAGATGAGAGATTGATGAGATGAGAGATCGATGAGAGAGATCGATGAGATGAGAGATTGATGAGATGAGAGAGATCGATGAGATGAGAGAGATCGATGAGAGAGATCGATGAGATGAGAGATCGATGAGATGAGAGAGATCGATGAGAGATCGATGAGATGAGAGAGATCGATGAGATGAGAGATTGATGAGATGAGAGAGATCGATGAGAGAGATCGATGAGATGAGAGATTGATGAGATGAGAGAGATCGATGAGATGAGAGAGATCGATGAGATGAGAGATTGATGAGATGAGAGAGATTGATGAGATGAGAGAGATTGATGAGATGAGAGAGATCGATGAGATGAGAGAGATCGATGAGAGAGATCGATGAGAGAGATCGATGAGATGAGAGATCGATGAGATGAGAGAGATCGATGAGATGAGAGAGATCGATGAGAGAGATCGATGAGAGAGATCGATGAGATGAGATCGATGAGATGAGAGAGATCGATGAGATGAGAGAGATCGATGAGATGAGAGAGATCGATGAGATGAGAGAGATCAATGAGAGGGATCGATGAGATGAGAGAGATCGATGAGATGAGAGAGATCGATGAGATGAGAGATTGATGAGATGAGAGAGATCGATGAGATGAGAGAGATCGATGAGATGAGAGATTGATGAGATGAGAGAGATCGATGAGATGAGAGAGATCGATGAGATGAGAGATTGATGAGATGAGAGAGATTGATGAGATGAGAGAGATCGATGAGATGAGAGAGATCGATGAGAGAGATCGATGAGATGAGAGATCGATGAGATGAGAGAGATCGATGAGATGAGAGAGATCGATGAGAGAGATCGATGAGAGAGATCGATGAGATGAGAGATCGATGAGATGAGAGAGATCGATGAGATGAGAGAGATCGATGAGATGAGAGAGATCGATGAGATGAGAGAGATCGATGAGATGAGAGAGATCGATGAGAGAGATCGATGAGATGAGAGATCGATGAGATGAGAGAGATCGATGAGATGAGAGAGATCGATGAGAGAGATCGATGAGATGAGAGATCGATGAGATGAGAGAGATCGATGAGATGAGAGAGATCGATGAGAGAGATCGATGAGATGAGAGATCGATGAGATGAGAGAGATCGATGAGATGAGAGAGATCGATGAGAGAGATCGATGAGAGAGATCGATGAGATGAGAGATCGATGAGATGAGAGAGATTGATGAGATGAGAGAGATCGATGAGATGAGAGAGATCGATGAGAGAGATCGATGAGATGAGAGATCGATGAGATGAGAGAGATCGATGAGATGAGAGATTGATGAGATGAGAGAGATCGATGAGATGAGAGATTGATGAGATGAGAGAGATCAATGAGATGAGAGAGATCGATGAGAGAGATCGATGAGATGAGAGATCGATGAGATGAGAGAGATCGATGAGATGAGAGGGATCGATGAGAGGGATCGATGAGAGATGGCTGGGTAGAGACTCAGGATGGGGGCTCTGTCTCGGGTAATCAGCCGATTCAGAATCCCCCTCCACGGATGGTGATGTGTTAAGGTGAAGATGATAGAGACATGGGGTGGGAGGGTGGGGTCGAGAGAGCAGAGACAACAAGAGATGCGGGGATTGGCCTGTGCATATATAGGCCTTCTGGGTAATAAGAGGCAAGGTTAAAGAGTGGAGGTGTGGTTGTTTTTTCTCTGCATTTCTCTCCTTTCTGTCAAGTTGAAAGAGTTGTTGTGACTATGTAGTGTCCATCATCCTTTAAATGATGCATTATACAAACCTTTAATGACCAGTTTTAATCGCTCTGAAATTATGATTGGATATTGCGCACATGTATGTGAGCACAACGCCTGTACTTTAGCCTTTCACATCATCAACACAAGCTCTGTCTCTAAAAGCATCTCAGGGAAGACATGGACATGACTCTCAGTACATGGCTCCTTTTTGTTTAAGTTATCTGTTTCTTTTTTATTACACTTCTGTGCTTATCTGTTTCTGTACCTAATATGTGTTGCAACACTGGAATTTCCCCATTGTGGGACAAATAAAGGTTATCTTATCTTGCCGACAATTATTTACTGCCATAGATCATCTCTTGAAACCAGCAGAAAGCTTTCGTAGCTGTCCAGCATTTGAAAACCAGCCCTCAACGCTGACAAGACTAAGCTCACGTTTTCACACGTTAAGAAGGCGCCTCGGTCTGTTCCAGTAGTGTCCACTCTTGAAGGGAACGTCATAGAAGTGGTTCATGAATACAAATACCTCTGCGTCTTGATTGATGACTCCCTCACTTTTAAACCACACACAGAAAAACTTTAACCTGGCTCACGGCAGATTGATCCGTGCCTCCCTCTGAACGGAGCTCTTCACATTAATCAATCTTTGAAGGCTTTCGCCGAAAGCGATCGGGATGTTAAGAAAAGTACTTCACATGGATTGGTCGAAGCGTCACGTCCGTGGAAGAAGCAGAAGAGTCCAGAGTTCGGAAAAGCGCAGCCGCCGTCCTCGTCCGCAAATGTACAAAGCGCCCAAACCTCAATGCTGCTCTGTGATTGGTTCTAGTCCTGAGTGTCCAGTGTGTTGGCTGTGCGATGGTGGTCCAACCGCTTCCACCGTTTCACTTTGCCATCTGTTCTAAAACTAGTGCACACGGCCAAAAACATGTGCGTGGGAATATTAGCGAAGTGCAAAAGGGTCTGCGAGAGCTGGAATTATAGATTTTAATACTGTATTTCCCAGACTATAAGTCGCACCTTTTTTCATAGTTTTGCCCGGGATGCAACTTACACTCCAGAGCGATTTATGTGATATTATTTGTTATTTTCACACTGACAACCACAAGAGGGCGCTCTAGGCTCTAAGCGACGCAGAAGAAGAATCAGCACTTCCTCTTCCTCTGGAGTTTGTGGAGTTGTTTAGAAGTGACACAGAGGAAGAAGAATTCAATGGATTTAGTGATTTGGGGTAAAACTGATGCTTTGGTAAACTTGTTAGCATGTTCTTTATGCTATAGTTATCTGAATAACTGTTAATATGTTACGTTAACATACCAGACACTTACCACAGTTCTGTCTGTGCCTCATGTAGCTGAAGGTGTTAGCGTTAGCATACGTACACCTATTCACCATGTTCTTTAATCTGTTATTATTTTAAACTGCATTTCAAGATAAATTGTCTGTTCTTGGTCTTGGATTTTATGGAATAAATTTCCCCCTAAAAATGAGACTTATACTCCAGTTTGACTTATATATGTTTTTTCTCCTCTATTATGCATTTTTTGGCTGGTGAAAATGAGATAATCTAGCTTTACAACTCGGCTACCGTACTGTCGTTGCGTAACTATCAGGTCTATCTTCATGTTCAGTGTTGGGATCCTATAGCCGCCTCCACCTGAAACAAGGCACATGCAACATATAACTCAAGCTCCATCAATAATTCATCCCTAACCATATATTCATAAACGACCGGACCCTCCTCATCTGTTTTACCCCCCACCGGCAGATTTACAACGCACATCCGTGCAGAGAAAGTCGCCTGCAGCCGTTTGTGCATTCAGAAGACCGCGCCGCATTATCACGCCGCGTGCCGCTCACATGACAGGAAGTGGATTAGAGAGGATCAGGTGTATATCATCTGCTGTCGGTCACAAATGGAGATGAATCTGAAGCGGTCGCATCGCCGAACGGGGGTTTTCGAAAGAAGCGCTCGACGATGCAGTGATAGTTTTCGTCGTCGTTTGCATTTTGCTCAAAGATTTTCTATATACAGTATTTTCCGAACTATAAGTCGCACTGGAGTATTAGTCGCACCAGCCAAATATAGATAATAGAGAAGAACAAAACATATATAAGTCGCACTGGAGTATAAGTCGCATTTTTGGGGAAATTCATTAGATGAAATCCAAGACCAAGAACAGACATTTAATCTGTAAATGCAGTTTAAAATAATAACAGATGAGAGAACACGGTGAATAGGTGTACGTATGCTAACGCTAACACCTTCAGCTACATGACGTATGCTAACGCTAACACCTTCAGCTACATGAGGCACAGATAGAACTGTGGTAAGTGTCTGGTATGTTAGCGTAACATATGAACAGTTATTCAGATAACTATAGCATAAAGAACATGCTAACAAGTTTACCAAAGCATCAGTTTTACCCCAAATCACTAAATCCACTGAATTCTTCTTCCTCTGTGTCACTTCTAAACAACTCCACAGGAAGAGGAAGTGCAGATTCTTCTTCTGCGTCACTCAGAGCCTAGAGCGCCCTCTTGTGGTTGTCATGTGAAAATAACAAATGATATCACATATAAGTCGCACCCCGGCCAAAGCTATTAAAAAAAGTGCGACTTATAGTTCGAAAAATACAGTATTTGAAGGTGTTTGCTTGTGTCGTCTCAAAGTTGTGACGTTGAGATTAAGTGATTTTTGCATGTGGCACAGTTTTGTGACAACTGTCCCCATCCGCAGTGTGATTTATGAAACTTTTGAAACATTTTGTTAATATTGAACAATGATTACAGAATTGCATTAGAGGATTACAGGATTATAACTGCTTTCTTGTCGCTGATTCCCTTTGTCTTATTCCTCTTGCGCAGGTTCACCGACAAAGTCAAACACATCAAGATCCTGACCAAAGATAACTGCTTTTACATCGCCGAGGCTCGACTCTTCAAGACTGTGCTGGTAAATCAAGACCATTTAACACAAAAGAGAGTGGACTTCCTGGTGTTTGCGGTGACACACACGCTCTAAATCTGATTACTGTCAGATTTCTGGTGTAAACAGCGAACTCTGGTGCGAGTATTGTGATTTCATTCTGTCAGATTACACACATCAGATTTTATGCTTTCATTTTTAACTCCGGAAATCTAATGATAATCTGATTTTTGTGATAATTATTACTTACTTTACATTAATGCTTGGACAATATTCAGTTTGCTGTTTTTGGTTTGCTAATTCCCCTCTCTCATCCGTCATATGAACCAACAAAAAATTGCTATATTATATTATTTTATTTGTTTTGGGCAAATATTCTGCCAAAAACTAGACACAAGACACATGGAAAACATGACATAGACGTTCCAATTTTACATATAGCAATCTGCCCTATGACTGGTATAGAGAGGAATATGTTTTTATAGCTGCTCAGGTATCTTTTTATTGCACATTTAAAACATTTTCAGTAACATTGACATTTGAGACGAGACTGAAGTATGAACAAGTCTAAATTACACACATTTAGACCAAGATTTTGTACATAATGAGAATCCATGGTAACAGACTTTTGATCGTGTTTGCAGAGAACGTTATTTTGCCCAAACAATATCAGCCTTTGCAACCAGTTAAATTGCAATGATTAAACTTGGGCTGAAGATGCAGTTAGAGGTCGTAGATGTATCAAAAAGGATCACAATTGTATCATAATTAAGCTCCGTCAAGAGATGAGAGAAATAAAATGAACACAAACTTGCGGTGTATTCTTTCAAACAAGGTAATAAAGTGATATTAAGGTTTAATTTTACAATACTTTCCCTCACCTTTTGTGTGATACCGCTTATTATAGGACATTTTCCACCATAATATTCTGAATATATGAGTCTGAATATCGTTATTGGGAGGATATAAATAAATATCAAGATATGGGGGACAAGCTGAACCGGAAATTACATATTGCACCTTTTAATCTAAATGCAGTAGCGTGCGGTGACTTTTATGGATGGGCAAGCAGACGTGGGGTGTTATTCAATATTTAGTGGATAACGTTTGCAAAAGTGGAAAAAAAACTGAATATGCGAGGGTGAATTTTAAACGCTGGTCTCCTAAGGGAAGGGCGAATGCCTTGTCCACTGAGCTGAACTCACATACCTGAAAATACTGCTGAATGGACCAAATAGTCTCACTTCACAAATCAATTCATTACACACGTTAGCTCTGTGTTTTAAATGCCTGTATTTCTAACTAACATCTAATCATTATGAACGTGAACAGAGCCTCAGCTACAAAGACTTTTAAGTCCGTTAGTTGAAACTTGCTGCTGCTGTTGCTTCTCCTCTGTACGTGCTCAGTTAGGGCAAACGCTGCAAACATCCTTGATTCTCACACAGGTTTCTTCAGCAGGTTTGAGCTCAGATCCGTGGGTTTGAGGCTGTTGGTCCTCAGAGCATGTGCAGAGCTCTAAAACAAGCTGCTGTCCGCTCTGGTTCTAAAAGCTCTGAACAAAAAGAACCAAGCTTCCCGCAGTACTGCTCAGTGGCCCGTAGATGCCACTAAAAGACACTGTGACTTCAGCCAAGCTTCAGATGGAGAATTGAGGGGAAAACAGCCTTATTTGGATATATTTTGGACCAATTTATATATAGTTGTTACACGAGGCACTTTTTGATTTGTTTGATCAATCACTGCTTTCTTTGATTGCCCTGAGCACACGACACTTTCTAAATGATCTTGGCCTTCCAACAATGTAACATCTGACCTGCCAATTCAGAATTACAAAGAAGTATTAGGGCAATTTAGAGATGAAAAAAGAAAATGAAAAATAGGAGAGCAAATTGACAAGTTTTCAAACATGCAAATTAAAACTAGCAAAAATAAATAAAATAGCAACATTCCAAGAAATGCAAACAGAAACAGCCCATTGCAGCAGAGGTTGCT
The DNA here is from genome assembly GCF_026437365.1 of Eucyclogobius newberryi. Lineage (NCBI taxonomy): Eukaryota > Metazoa > Chordata > Actinopteri > Gobiiformes > Gobiidae > Eucyclogobius > Eucyclogobius newberryi. The sequence continues at coordinate 9,347,774 of NW_027315746.1, read as the reverse complement.
TTTAGAGAAGGAAACGATCCTCATCAGTTCATCATATTGGACTGTCCCAGTGTTATAGGACACAAACTAACATTGGTCTGGACTGTTCAGCTTGTGTGTGTGAGTTATGTCTTGTTATCGTGGCCGTACAATGCATTGCATAGGCTAAACAATCAAATGTCCACACAACATTTTGGAAATTGCCCATCTCCACAATCTACTTTCCCTCTTTCAACTTTATTATATTTTATACTGTTCAGGTCAAAGTTTAGGTCTTCCACACAGTTATATTTACACATATATGACTTCTAGCATCTACCGTCTCATCAAAGTCCAAAGAATAGCACACATTGACAAACGACAGTCATAAACAATATCTTTGTAGTTTATCCAAGGCAAATGTCACCCAAGGCTTGCTCTAGTTTGCTGCCATAAATCAGTATTCCTCCTGTAAGTGGCATCCAAAACAAACCTCCTCCGATCCACATAGTACAACGTTCTAGCAAATCAGATATTTTCAGGCAAATTTTCTACTCTTTTCTTCCAAATTTGTTTATAAACACAAACAACAACAACGTGTACGTTTTTTCTAGCACTTCTTTCACTTTTCCGGTAGCTTTGCTTGTTTAAACTCGATATTATGCTATTCTATGTTTCCTTTCATCTATAAGTGGCCCTGATACGGCTTTGCACAGAATAATCTTTTCTACACTCGTTCTTGTATATTTACCTGCTCTCTGTAAACACGTCCATTCTAATGCAAAGCCGCTGTGCTCATGTCATTGTGCATGCCTTCACACAGGAGCTGGTGGAGTATTACAAGCAGCACTCGCTAAAGGAGGGCTTCAGCAGTCTGGACACCACTCTGCTCGTCCCCTTTAGGGAGCTGTCCAGTGGAAACGTGCCCAGGACCATTACAAAGGCGGCCGGTGGTGAGTGCACTTCACACAGTCTCCGCAGAGTTCCCCCAGACGCAGACGTTAACGGGAAAGGCAGGAACGAGGACGATGATGACGGATATATTTGTTCTTGAACCAATACTGATGTGTTTTTATGTTTGTCTGCATGAACTTATGTTAATCTTATCACAGGTGTCGACTAAATCCATCTTACTTATACTGTTTGTACTGATTCTGGATCATCAGGATCATCAGGATATGACAGGGTTTAATGTCAGATAGTTTTCATGTAAATTGATAGCGTTTATTAAACATCTTTTCTGTCCAAAAGTTGCGTCGTAAACAACTTCCAGGAGCATTTGCGTTTAGGAGAAGGCTCAAATATGAACCGATGAACAAATAAAAGAATCCCGCACGTTTCAGAACTAAACTAAAGGTCTAAACTACAGGTTCAAGAGATTTTGCTCTTTGCATAGGACATTCTGTTAGCTAAATACTTAAGCAGCCTTTGCGAATTGATTAAGATAAGATAAGATAAGCCTTTATTTGTCCCACAATGGGGAGATTCCAGTGTTGCAAAACAAAGTAGGCGCAGAAGTAAATAATAAAGTAAAAACAGATAACTTATAAAAAAAACTCTTGTAGGAAAGCACTTATAAAACTCTTATGAAAAATCTCTTATACTCTTACTAAAAAAAATAATATTGATTAATTGATTACCAACTCAAATTTCAATTTTGATTGCCGTACTTATTATATTACATAGAAATAGAACGACGAATCGCTCTAGTATTCTTTTACTGCACTATAAGTCGCACTTAAAAGCCGCACTTAAAAGCCGCACTTAAAAGCCGCACTTAAAAGCCTTTAATTTGATCAAAAAACTAGTGATTAATTCTGGTTGTGCTTAACGACTTCGGAGCGTTTTTGTGTGATACACATTTTGTTTCGCTTTATGCGCCTTATAGTCCGGTGAGCCTTATATATGAAAAATGATCGAAAATAGACCATTCCTTATAGTGCAGAAAATACGATACTGATTCACCGACACATTTTGTACAGCAGGATGACAAAAACACACCAAATGATCTACAGTATGTACTATGTGAATTAAATATACGTCCAAGAGCAACAGTGATAAAATATGCCATATATTAAAGCAGCAATTTGATCCTATGTAAACAGTTATTGCAATATGAATTACCTGCTCGTCATGCGGGATCTCGCTGTGTCCTTAGGCAAGACACTTCGCCCACGTTGCCTGTATGAATGTGGTTTGTGAGGGAATGTTGGTGGTGGTCGTGAAATTCAATGAGAAATATTAAAATGAGAAAATAACAAACACATTCTCGGTATAATTCCAAACAAACGGGCGAGAGTGACGTTTCTGTTTTGTGCCTGAAATCACATGTCGATAATTCATCATCGTTTAGTCTTTTTCTCGTGACTCTGCACCAGTTTTTAAAAAGCACCTACAACGTTAATTCAAAAATGTGGCTATTGCATCCACTTCACTCTAAAGTTGGATTTTAATGTGCTCGTAATCCAAGTTGAACGTTTTTTTTTTAATGGTCTAGAGTTTCATATTTGTGTCACAGCTGGATGTGCCACAAAATCTTCTGAAACGATCATATTTACTACATTTCATTTCAAGAAAACACGTTGTACTATTGGTTTAAAAAAGGACTCTTTGCTGCAACAACAAGCGGTTTTAGAAAGCTGATGAATGTCACGCCGTGTTGTGAGCATTACTGCAAATTATCAAAAGTTCCGTGTTCAAACAACTACTATAGAATTAAACCGTGTCGACAGCAGTGATCTACAAGAGAACCGCGTCTTCCTGCAGAATCTTTTGGCAAAACGGCGATTACCTTTGTCGCGATTGTGCACGAAAATGTACCACGAACAATTATGGTCGAGGCATTTTACCGCGATAAACGACATTATAGTTTATCGTTTCATCCCTGCTGCGGCGACAAATCCCTGCAGTCGTGAAAAGACACTCATTACGGCGAATAATTAGAATACAGAGAATAGATTAAGAAAGTGAAGAATACCGCTGCAAACTGTTTGAAATGAACTAGTTTTTCCCGTTTTTATGACAGGTAATGCGCCTTTAACTGTTGATTTCCATGTCCAGCGCAGGAAATGCATTCAAACACCTCTACAACTTTGGTCTTTTATTTGATTACTAATTAAATATGACGTTAAATATGACTGTTTTCTATTTCCAAAGCGCTGCACGCGTCCCACTGAGAACATCATGCCGTGGACATTTAAATCCTTACTTTGCGCTGCCGTGTCTTAATAAAGTCAGAGAATTATTGAGGCATTCAACAGAACTCAGACTGTATTGTGTTGCTGAAGCACTTCGCCGTGAATAGCTCTTTATGCGGACGAAACGCAGCCGTATTGTTTGAACCCTGTGGCAGTAACAAGTGCGTTTATTCCACGTGAGATCTCAGCCATTAGGAAAAAAACTATTTAAACAATCTAAAGCGCAATCTGAGGCTCTGGGACACTGGTTTCACTTTGAGAGGGAGAAAGAGTTTGAATGTGAAGATTAGAAGACGAGCGGACGCAGTGAAAGCTGTTGTTTGTCAGAGATTGTACACACAAATCAATAAGTGCAACATGAAACTCAAAGGTTCTGTATCTGAATGTTACTGTGTTAAAAAGGTTAAAAAAACAGAACTATTTTACGTATTCCTTACTTTCCTGACACATTCCTAGCTTCGTAATTATTCACCGCAAACAAGTTTATAAGCGCTTTTCACAACGTGGTTCTCGGAAAATAAAATGCTTTGTGCAGCCTACAGCGGCCTCATTTTGACCCTAAGAGCTGCTGTTACAATATCTGCTTTTATGGATTTATTGCGATCAGAGTTTATTACCGTGACGCATGTGAGACAAAAAGACACTTCATTTAGAACAAACTTCCTGCTTTTGTGCTTCGCTCATCAATTTTGCAAAAATTTGCTATGTTTTTCAGTCCCTGTGATATTTTATCCTTTGCTTTTTTCCTCGTAAGACGCTGCAGTGACAAGACTGATATAGAGCTGTATTAGATGTTATTAGGGATTTTCCAGGCAAGAAATGTTCCACAATATAACATTAAACAGATCTATCTTGTGTTGATTCAATTACAGTTGTTTTTAAATCACAGTATTAAAAAATACTCATATTTAACAGTCTGGTTGTAAAGTGCCTCTGACAGGTCGGACGACTCATTGAACTAAAATGCAGTTAAGAAATATATTTAGAATGTTGCTCCTGGTGACATCACACTAGGAAATTACCCAGCAACCACTGGGAAAAAACTCATCTAATGTCACAATAATTTTCATTCCACAAATAAAAATATATGACAGTGATTTTATTTCATTGAATTAATATTTAGAATGAAAAAAGTTGTTTTTTTGTATAAATTATGCATAAACTTTGACTGGGATGAGTGCCCCTAGTGTGATGTCACTTCCTGTCATTTTTCTACGGATTTTTCAACATTTTCTCCACAAATACCTGCTCGACTGGTGTATAACTATAATACATATGTTCAACAGGTATAAATGCACAAAATAAGGTCAACATCAGAAAATTGTAAAAATCTATCATACGTCACTTTAAGATAAGAGAATCTTTATTTGTCCCACAATGTACAATTCAAGAACAGCAGTAGAATAGGGACATCTGCTACGCATGACCAACCAGGAAGTGAAATAATAACCTTCCATAACCGACAAACGATGGAAAACTAGGGTCTTTTAGCAAATCTGGCTTTAGTGAAACGGGTCATATTCCCCACATGCAGCAGAGGCAGAGGAGGCCGACTGTCGAGTGAAGGGAAAGCCTCTTTTAACACTGGCAGACTCTCGTCAGCTGCCTGTGCCCCGGGCGAGCACCGGGATCCTGCCTCCTCCAAAACGCCGAGCTCCCCACGCCGTCCCGCTCCGAGATGGCGCCACAATCTTCCTGACAGGACATGACATTTCACTCGGCTCGGAGCGCAGAGAACGTCGTGACAGCCTCCCGCCGAGTCCCACAAGAGGCGCAGCCCAGGTCCGACCGGGGCGTCTGTCACCTCGCAAGACTAAAGTTCAAAACCTGATAAAACAAAAGGCAAAAGCCAGCGGGAGGAGCGGCGTCGGGAAAGGCGTAAACAAGCACAGCAGCATGCGATGCACGATAAAGTGGAAAGATGTAGGGCTTTGAGTGAGGAAATCAACAAAATAAATATAAGACACTTTCAATCATCTAGACTTGTCCCTGTAGCGTGGATTGACATTTTTCTGTTTCCATTTTTGTTTGTTAATGGTTTGGTTAATGGTTAATGGTGCTTTTGTTAAACAGTGGTTTTAGGAATAAAAGCAGAAACTAGATTTCCCAAAAATCTTGGCTGGAAATGATTACATTGAATAAATTAAGGATCACGCTCGGCATTATTTGGTCCTAAATTGAGCACATTTTAATTCCTATGTGGACTTGGTTTGGTCTTGTTCTAGTCTTTGTTTAGTCCTGATTTATTCAGTTTTAATTTGGGTGTAATCCTGATTTAGTAGTCACTTTTTTATATTATTAAAACATTTTAGAGCTGGGTTAGTCTAATTCCGGGATATTCTCTAATTTTGATGTGTGGAATGTAAAAGTGTGAGCTCTCCCAAAGTACCAACCGCCACAAGATTTTCTGACATAAAATGCTGAAAAATATGACTAAAACTGCACGTTATGGCATAAAAATGTTCAGTAAACTGGATATATAAACCAAATATGTTTGACTTATTTCTTTCAAATCAATGAGAATATTTCTTAAATTTAATAATAACCCGCAATTAGACTAACCCAGCTCTAAAATGACAATAAACCATTAAAAAAGTGACTAGATTTGCCTCTAAAAACACTCAAACTGCAGCTTTCGTCCCACAGTTTGAGAAAGACGTTCGTAGATCACGCCTGCTCTCGCGTCTTTCACCCCTGTTGCATACTAATAGAATCTAACTGAAGTAAGACAGTTGGAAAGAAAAAAAAAAACACGTTAAAATGTAAAGTATGTGTAAACAACCGCCGCAGCAGCCGCAGCAGCAGCAGCAGCGACGCGCTACAAAGCTAAAGTTAGCCCTTTAAGTCTGCTCGCTCCCCTTCCTCGTCCCCGCAGCGAGGAGGCCCCTGTTTTGTTTCCCCCGCACATCACACATCATCAAAGCGCGCCGCGTTCCGGGCTCCCAACAAGAGCCGCGTGCCGTCGCCGCCGTGCATTCTGGGATGGATTATCGTTGCCTTAAGTCCTCCGCCCTCGTAGCAGTCGGTGTGGGCACTGCCTTGTTCCGTCTGGTGGTAAACAGCCGCGCCGGAGAGACACATGTCAAAAACAAAAGGAGAACGTTGTGAGGGAAAAGATATATCGGGGCGACGGTTTGAATTTTAAATAGACACCGGGAGAGGCTGAGAAACACTGCGAATATCTGCGCCCCAAAAAACGGGAAGGCATCTGGATATAGGCTGTTTTCGTGTGCAGGGAAATGTGGAAGTGGTTAGAGGTTCGATCCCAGCTCACACTTCCAAATAAATAGTGTTTCGGTGCCTTTATTTAGCATTAGGCCGCAGTTATTTTATTACTTGGTTTACGGATTTTTAAATGAAATATATTGCACAGGTGGACGAAATATAAATATAATTTCAATTTCAAAAGATGTTTTCTTCCCGGTTTGCCCAAAACGCACCACAGGAGGAGGGGTGGAGGCGGCGCGCAGGTGAGTGTAACAGTAGATTTAGTGTGTTTTAGACGGATAGAACTGACGCTTAAGTGTCCACCCTCCCCCACCCACCCAGTCACGGCAAAACCTGCTGAAGAAAATGTGGTAAACGGGTTTAAAATGTGCATTTGTGATATAAAGGCGCGCAGCAGCAGGAAGACGGGCGCCCGCGCTCTCGCCGGGGCCGCGCGCAGGAACGGCGCCGGTCCGTCACAACAATGCTTTCCAAAATAAATGACTCCCGCAGGAGTTTGGCGAGACATTGCTTCACGCGCTCTTATCCTTTGACTTGATACCGCTTTTTACATTTAATTTAATGCTATTTTGCGTTTTCGGCGGTACTTTGTAAAAACATTTTTTATAATAATTTATTTTATTTATATTGTATAAATCAATAATCTAAGTGCGGCGGATCCGTAAACCAAGTAATAAAATAACTAAGGCCTTAGCAAGTGTTGAGCGAATGAATAATGAAATGCTAGGCGTCCTTGAGTGTCCAAAAGGCACATTTACTATTAATTCATTCATTTTTATTAGACCTAAGGATTTCTGTAGTTCCAAAAAATGTTAACAGTGTACAGTAGATGCAAGGATATCTCTATTATTACAGACGACAGTACGCTACGCACTGAACCGGCCCCGTAAGTTCTACATTTACCGCACGTTTAATCATCTTCTTCCATCGTAACCTCGTGTGGGAAACGTTCTGGTGCGAGACAGACCTCGCGGAACGGTTCTGAGCCTGAGGAAAGGTGTGATGCAACAGTCAAACGCGTGCTAAATGCGCTAATCAGGGGAAAAATTGCATCGTTGGGCACTAATCTGAGGCTAATCTGCTTTTTATATGTTTCCAAAATGTGGCCCGAGATGAAAAATAAAGCCTATAAACAAGTTATTTATTTGTAAATTCAACGTGTCATCTTTCAGACAATAAAGATGTGTAAAATATGTATAAAGAAGTGTAAAGCAGGATCACAATGGTACGTTCCTTTGATTTAATAACAGTGGAAGTGCATAAGTTGCACTTCCATAAGGCAAAGGAGCACATAATGCTCTTTGCATAAGAGCATTATGTGCTCCTTTGCATTCTATTTTGAAGTATAGGAACTTATCTTATGGCTTTTAAACTGGAATTGACTGTAAGCGTTCCTCGGTTGCTTGTTCTGTCGTGTTGACGTTTGATTGACAGGCGAGAGGTCGAGTCATTCTTGGACGTCACGGCGCTCGCAGGCTCCGGGCGACTTGTCAAAGATTGTCAAACGAGCGACGCGGTTTCGGCGCGCGCTTTTCGCCAGAGTCCAAAGAGTTGTGTTAAAACTGAGCCATTGTGTTATTTGGATATTGATTGAGGACTAAGGCCAACAATGCAGTATCTTCCATGTAAAATGATTTAAAATGGTCAAAAAAGTTGTCCGTGCAGATTTTTAGACGTCCAGGTAGGTTCCGTAGCAAAAGAAAATGTAATTCTGTCAACAATTTAAGACTGATGACATTTTTTCAACAGGGCTAAACCTAAATAAAAGAACCTAAAGGGAACAATAGTGCTAATCAGACTATGTTAATATGGGCCTGTTAATGAGCACCTAAGGACTTGGTTTACGGATCCGCCGCACTTAGATTATTGATTTCTACAATATAAATCAAATAAATTATTATGTTTTTTTTTTTAATAAAGTACTGCTGACAAGGCAAAATAGCATTAAATGATATATAAAAAGCGGTATTAAGTCAAAAGATAAGAGCGCGTGAAGCAATTTTTCCTGCGGGAGTCTGTGACGGAGCGAGTCTGTCCCTGCGCGCGGACCCGGGAGAGCATGTGAAGCCGCGCGCGCCCGTTTCCTTGTCTGCTCGGCGCAGCGCTGACTCCTTTAAATCGCAAATACACATTTTAAACCCGTTTACATTTTCTTCAGTGCGTTTTGCCGTGACTAAGGCTACACACTTAGAAGCGTCTGTTCTACCAACGCAAAACACGCTAAATCTACTGTTACACTCACCTGCGCGCCGCGTCTCCCCCCTCCTCCTCCCGTGGTCCGTTTTGTGTAAACCCGGAAGAAAAAATCTATTGAAATTGAAATGATATTTATATTTATATTCAGCCCGCCTGTTCAATATATTTCATTTAGAAATCCGTAAACCAAGTAATAAAATAACTGCAGCCTAATGGAGCTCAACATCTTCGAAGTTTGGCGTGGTTCTGGAAGTAAATTTCTCATTCATTTTTTACCTTAGAAAGTCAGAAAATTTAAATATTAAGGGTTAAAAGGCGTGAGCAGCTATATCGCTAGCTAATGTCCGTGACACGGTTGTTTTCAGTCCAAGAAACTAGGTCTCGTGCTCATTACTTACCATACAGCCCCCAGCACGCTTTTCAACATGAATACTTAATCTTTTTCAGAATCTCTATGGGAAAAATGAATGGAAATTTGACCATTTTGCTAAATATGACTCAGGTGACAGTTAGAGTAGTTCAATAGAGTTAACAACAGCAGAAGAAGCTCGTCGAGTAGTGAAACGTCCTCACCTCAAACTTTCTACTGTCAAAAATGTGGTGAAAACATGAATAATATGGAAAGTAAAACATTCCCTGATCTATGAAATGCAATGACCTCTAACTGTTGCTGGTCTAACAATCTTTTACAGAGCGTTTGAGCGTCTGAAAAAGTGCAAAAAAAAGAGATTAGTGGATGTAATCCCTCATTCGTCCTGGGACGGCCCACGCTAGAGAAAGTACTCATCTGGACAGTGGTTTCAAACTGAGACATTTCCACTGCTGTTCAGAAGTCATTTTCAATCTGAAGGCACTGGTTTGAGAAACAAGGAGTTATACTATTAGCAGGAAATCAGTGTTGGCAAAGAAGGAACGAGGGAGAGAACAACTTGGGCCATGATGTAACAAAGACTTGAGCAGTTTCAAGCTTTAACTCTATTGGAAAAAAATATTGACTGACTTTTTTTTTAACCGTACATGAGACTATTACATTACCTTTATTTATTTAAATCAGAACTAAGTAACTTTGGCAAAACCGCTCCCCCTGCTGCTCCCTAAAGACAACACATGGTCAGAAAATAGACGTAAAAGCTTATTTTCCCCCCAATTTTCCTCCTTTTTTCTTTCTTTCTCATAATAAGATGTAGAATCACATACATAAGCATTTCATTTTGCCAACATAAAAAAAAGAGCCAGATTTAACCAAGAGAGTTGTCTTCGGATCGACGTGGGCAGATGTCGCGAGGCTGTTTTTTTCCGCCCGGAGACAGCAGGGGGCGACAGCGGCCGCTCCAAACGCCCCGCGGACTCACGTTTAACCGTCGCGGGGACTCGCAAAGACGTCCAACGAGGTGAAAATGTGACTCGGTTCTGCTCTAAACGCAGAATCCATTCGGCGCGCGTGGTTGTCTAACAGCACGGGGGCCATATTGGTGAGGGCTGACACGTGTTGGTCCGGAGCTCTTTATCCCGGCGGGGGGGCGGAGCGGCCATATTGTGGTGTTGACAGGAGGCGCTGTGTTCGCGGCAGGGTCCTGGTGCTCAGATGGGATTTCATATGGAAGTCTGGGCTGGAAGTAACAGCTCCAAATCAACCGAGTCCGTGGTTTAACCTCTCCCGGCTGCTCTGGGCTCCCGGTGCTGTGAGGATCGGGAATGAGTATTGATTCAGAAATAAGGGAATAAACCGACCAGAAATATGTGGTGCACACTTTTTTTTAGAAAGATGAGCTGTTTGCAAACACACGCCTGTGACCTTGAGATGTTTGTCGGTTGGAATGGCAATGCTTTAAGACATAAACGTGCTTAAACAATGAGTTGCACAAACTAAATCAATATTATATTTATGTTTGCTTGTTTTTTCTACCTGATGACCTTTTGTGGGTGTCAATATTCATCCTTCTCGTTGAATAATTTGTGCTGAATTTTTACATTTTAAAGGTTATTGCAATTGATTCATTGGAAATTCTGGAAAATAGTGCTTTAGTTAAGGGAAGTCGGTGATAACACATTGGGGTTTCCTTGTGTACACTGCCTTGAAATAGTGATAAACAAATTAAACTAACTAATATTCATTATATTTTACTTACACATTTGAGTGTCTTAAGCACATCAAGTTGGAATAATCATACAGTTTTAACCGTTAGTCAGTGCAGTGATTCGTTCCTGAGAAAATATACGCAGCCATTTTTGTTTAAAGGTCCACGAGATTATCTTTCTTGGAGGGTTTCATATGCCAAATATACTTTTTTCAGGTTGTTAGTGGTAAGTCCTTTCCCCTCTGAGCCTCAGAAATCACTCCAGTTCCCGTGGCAATTCCCTCTGCTGCCAGTAGATGGAGTTCTAACACAAATCCTGATGAAGGAACGCTTCACAGATATAAAGTAATAAATACTTTCATTATTATGTTCAGTTCTAAAACAGGAGATGCCACTTGGAAGTACTCAAAAGCATGTTTAAAGAACGCAATACAGATGATTTAAAGTGACGTATGATTTTTATATATTTTCCAATTTTGAATTTATTTGGTGTATTTGTACAGGTTGTACATATAAATTATAGTTTTACACCAATCAAGTACTTATTTGCGGAGAAAATCTGTTGTAAAGACAGGAAGTGACATCACACTAGGGACACAAAGTTTATGCATAATTTACACAAAGAAACATTATCTAAAACCTTAATTCAACATATGAATTCACTCTCATAAATTAGTATTTGTCAAATAAAAGAAATTGTGATATTAGACGAGTTTTTGACCAGTGTTTTCTGGGTAATTTCCTAGTGTGACGTCATCAATTACAAACAGGAAGTGAAATTATAAACCAAAAAAATGTGCTGTTCTGTGACAAAATTTGTATCATTTTTTGCAAAATTCAAAACATATTTCTTAACTGCATTTTAGTTCATTGACTCTGTCCGAGGCACTTTAATGTCAATCTTTGGAACATTCCAGGCAAAGCATCGCCATGGAGATGAGCATGCGCTTGAACCCTCCACCAGAAAAGCAACATAGTGCACCTTTAAGTGTGAAAAATGCAAATGCAAACGTAAAACACATGTTAATCCTTTAGCTTCACGTGCAAATGGTACGTGTCCGTGTGTAGAAATAACCTTCAGTCCCTCCACCTATATGTTAATGACTGCTGCAGCACCATTCTCTGCGCTAAGTTTAAAAATAAAGCCCAGGATCCTCCCAAAATCCCGTCAGGAGCGCACGGGGACATGACAAATAGTGCGCCGGCGTTGTATGTGTTTGTCGCCCTCCTCCCTCACCTGTCCTTGCCTCGTCTTTTGACTTTGAAAACTTTTCTGTCTCTCTTCCCTCTTCTCCGGTGTCAAAACTTGTGTTTACCTTTTTTTTCCCTGGCGCTCGCTGCGATGCTCCGGCCCCCGTCCTCTCCGCTCGGCATCCGTCTGCGGCTCCACCAGGCTTCTGCAGCTTCGTTCCTCCGGCGTCGTCGCCATTTTGGTCAGGTACGCCCACCCGCTGCCTCCCTCGCGCCCGTCGCATCACGTTTTTTTAAATCCGCAGGGAGAATACGGCACGAAAACAGTGAATATATATCGGAATTAAGAGTCTTTTCTCTGCGTAATGCAAACGACGAGGTGGAAAACTGTTTCCTTTTTTGGGGGGAATGTTGACGTTATCTGTTTGAAAGAGTGTCGACTGCAGTACAATCTTAAATAACTAAATAAATATGCAGTAGTTTTAAAGATGTGGTCCGCGTGAAGTTGCAGGAAAAATGAAAATATCATCCAATCTTTGATAAAGCATGAATTTGAATTAAAATGTGAATCGCTCTTAATAAACTTATTTTTTGGTAAATAAGTTTTAGTTCAGGCTTTGTTAAAGAGGCGATTAAAAGAGTAGTGATAAGTAAAGTAGTATGAAATGAAAAGGGCTTATATTTGTTGTGTGTTTTTACAGTTATACTTTGTAAACGCACACACCAAACAAACCAGAGCTAAAACGTTGCATTTTCCAGAATTAAAAAGCCTCTGGCAAGTTGGCAACAGCACCGAGCAACCAAACACCACTTTTGCTTTGCCACATTCATCCTCTTGAAGCTTTGTTCGCTCCACAAATGTAAATATATAAATATATAATATCTATTTTGCATTGTTTAAATCATTTTGTAGCATAAAACTGAAATGAACACAGATTTATAATGGATCATGCGTTTCATATTGAAGTTGTATATGAACTGCACCAGAAAAATGACAGTTCCGTCCACATTTTCAACTTTTTTCTTTAACGTTACCGATACAAACGTCTAAGTTGTGCAAGGTCTGAAGATAAAAAGCCCTTTTGCATTTGGCCTTAAAGTTTGCAGAGCCTGTATTGATTGTTTACAATTGACCGTCACAGGTTTTTTTCCTTCAAACTCAATTATAAAGCTTTTTAGTTCTGCACAATGAACAAAACAATGGGAAAAAACACACTATTTTGAAAACCTAATTTCAACTTCAGTCAGTTTAACTGTAATTTGTGAAATGTCTTGATTGAAGTCTTTTGAAGTTTTGATTAGTTTTCCGCTAAATTCAAACCCTGAAAATGTTCATGTTTTAGCACAATCTTAACTTAACAAGTTAAACGTAAACATTGAATATTTGAATTTTGAGAGGACAATCTGAAATAAACTCCTAATGCCGTGATGTTTGACAATATTACCATTCAAACGTTTTAATTATTTAGTTATAAGAAATGAAATGCAGAGTTTGGTCGTCAGTTACATTTACACTGCTTAAATAACGTATTTTAAAACCATATTTTTACATGATTAATGTATAGTTTTGGGGTCAAGTCTTGGAGAGACATAATTTTCAAACCGCGAAAGGCGGAAGTGGATATTTAAATCCGTCAAACAGCAATATTTTGGAACAATGCTAATATTCACATTCATTTACTAGCCTTGCACAGCTTAAGAACAGCTATTTCAGACAGAAAAGTGACGTTTGTTGATAAAATGTTATATAATTACATGCAGACAGCGCGCGGAGGTCTGATTTTGACAGAGTTCAACATTTACAATACAAAATGTGTCTATTTCACAAGAAAAAGTGTTATGGGTAATGCAGCATGAATTAAATCACATTGTTTTTTGCTTCGACAAAGTAATATTAGTTAAAGGATTTGCTACTTTTCCTTAAAGCCTCATTACGTTACATTCCACCCAATATTCTGACATAAAAAGCACATTCATATCATAACAGAAGCTTTTATTGTAGTCCTTTTATCAGCTGAGATGTTAAGAAAAGTGCAGTTTTGATTATACTCCGCCCACCTCCTTGTGTGCGTTTCAGTGTTTTGTCCTCGCGTGGTGGGCGTCGCCGTGGCTCGATACGACTTCAGCTCCAGAGACACACGAGAGCTGTCGCTGCTTCAAGGAGACAGCATCAAAATATTCACCAAACTGTCCAACGGCTGGTGGAAGGGAGAAGTGGACGGGCGGGTAAGTCCTTTGTCATTTTGTACTCGGAAAGCCACCGACATTTTCCTCTTATCATTCTTTTTGTTGAGTTTAAATGCGTAAGATGAAACCCAAATGACCAGACCACCGCAGTGTTGTGATTGCAGGAGAATAAAAATCACTCAAACATACAATATACAATCAAACTTGGGACGATTATTAAACGAGAAGGGCAAACAATAATGTGTCTTTAATGATAAATAAATACATGTTCTGACAGCTTAACAATGGATCATCTATAAGAAATAAGTAATGAGTACATAGTTTGGCTCAGAGGTCAATATATTGAATCAAAGATAATATAAACTGGGGGTCTCCAACCTGCAGCGGCCCCATTTGGAGTAGCTCGCGAAGGGATTTAAAAAACATACCTAAAGTGTTTGCCCAATCAAATCCATCGTTGGCCCCCCCTCTTCCTGCACAAAACATTATTATTATTTGTCAATTAGCCGTCAATCAAACGATTACACTGCCATCCATGTGCAGCAGCATGAGCTTTATATAAAGAGAGGGTATCGGACCCCCTGAACCCCCCAGAACATGAGTAGCGCACGGTTGATTTGTTCTAGACACACAAAGATATTGCTGTAACTTTAGAACTGCATGGACTTTCTTTTGTGTACTTTTTCATGTGTGTAACATACTTTCTTTCGTGTACTTTTTCATGTGTGTAACACTTTCTTTCGTGTACTTTTTCATGTGTGTAACATACTTTCTTTCGTGTACTTTTTCATGTGTGTAACATACTTTCTTTTGTGTACTTTTTCCATGCGTGTAACATACTTTCTTTTGTGTACTTTTTCATGTGTGTAACATACTTTCTTTCGTGTACTTTTCCATGTGTGTATGTAGCATGTGTGTCACAAGTTTACAAGTGGATAAATACAGGTAACAATGTGTTGTTATTGGGCTAGATCAGAAGTGCTAGATGCGGCTCTCGGAACAGAGTGAGTAGGAGACAATAATTACGTGTGCAGGTACCATATATTGAATTGACATATAAACATAAAAATATACAAGAATGGCCATTCATTACTATTTACAAGATAGGGATAGAAGAAGATATGTACATCGTAAAGTTCAATCTCAAAAAATCATCCACACAAAGTGTCCTCAGCGTGTGTCACGCTGAATTGTAAAGTGCAGTGTGGTTTCAAATTGTTCATTAAGCAACAGTACAATGTTCTTTGGAAAGTTCTAAAAGTGTGGCTACAGGAGCCTCCTACCGGCCCGACCAGAGCAGGTGGAGTCCTTGTGGAGTCCGGGCTTGTGAAGCTTTAGGCAGTCTGGATCAGTTTGGATCAGTTTGGATCAGTCTGGATCAGTCTGACTCTTTCCTAGCTCGCCATCCAATCTGGCCTGTGCAATAACAGGACCAAATAGATAATCATGTGCACATCATAAATAAATAAACTAGTTTCAATCATCAATATCGGTGTTAAATATTGTAAATTATTAAAGTGAACCATTTACAATATAATAAATAACATTAGATTAGTAAAATAGCTCATCAAGTTCAGTCATGTACTTAAACAGTGTATTGAATAAATATCAATCAAAAGTAAAGTGCATAAGGTGCTTCAAATGGAACAACAATCATTAAGTTGGACTTTAAAGTGCTTCCAGATACATTTACAAACAATCAATAAATTATCAATAAATAGTGTTCATATTTAAGTAACAATGAGAGTAATTTCATTTCGTTTGACAATATAATATTTGAGGAAATGGGCAATAAAGATGATGCTAACTAGCCCATTCAAACCAATGGGCGCGGCTAAGCTAAGCAGCACACTCACCAGTTTTGACGTTAATATAAGATCTAAATAAGATGATCTGGGTCCAGTAGTCGACTCCTAAGATGCGGGACAGTAAATGCATTAAGTAGATTAAACCAACATAATGAAATTCGGAAGATCTGTGGCCATTTATCGTACCTGTAGCGCAACCCGAATTCCCCGACCGGCATTTACCGAGCCGCAACTCATTTCCTGTTTATATGCCGACGATTGGCGGCGCAGCGCCACGTGACCGGCTGACGCACGGCGCAACAGCGTGATGACGTAATGAGCCGAAAGAGAGAGTGCGAAGAGCGCGCAAACGGGAGATCCGCGTTTCTCACCTGGGTTACATGTAACATACTTTCTTTTGTGTACTTTTTCATGTGTAACATACTTTCATTCGTGTACTTTTTCATGTGTGTAACATACTTTCTTTTGTGTACTTTTTCCATGCGTGTAACATACTTTCTTTCGTGTACTTTTTCATGTGTGTAACATACTTTCTTTCGTGTACTTTTTCATGTGTGTAACATACTTTCTTTCGTGTACTTTTTCATGTGTAACATACTTTCTTACGTGTACTTTTTCATGTGTGTAATTCTTTCGTGTACTTTTCCATGCGTGTAACATACTTTCTTTCGTGTACTTTTTCATGTGTAACATACTTTCTTACGTGTACTTTTTCATGTGTGTAATATACTTTCTTTCGTGTACTTTTCCATGTGTGTAACATACTTTCTTTCGTGTACTTGTTCATGTGTGTAACATACTTTCTTTCGTGTACTTTTCCATGCGTGTAACATACTTTCTTTTGTGTACTTTTCCATGCGTGTAACATACTTTCTTTCGTGTACTTTTCCATGCGTGTAACATACTTTCTTTCGTGTACTTTTCCATGCGTGTAACATACTTTCTTACGTGTACTTTTCCATGTGTGTAACATACTTTCATACGTGTACTTTTTCATGCGTGTAACATACTTTCTTTCATGTACTTTTTCATGCGTGTAACATACTTTCTTACATGTACTTTTCCATGCGTGTAACATACTTTCTTTCGTGTACTTTTCCATGCGTGTAACATACTTTCTTTCGTGTACTTTTCCATGCGTGTAACATACTTTCTTTCGTGTACTTTTCCATGCGTGTAACATACTTTCTTCCGTGTACTTTTCCATGCGTGTAACATACTTTCTTTCGTGTAATTTTTCATGCGTGTAACATACTTTCTTACGTGTACTTTTTCATGCGTGTAACATACTTTCTTTCGTGTACTTTTCCATGCGTGTAACATACTTTCTTACGTGTACTTTTTCATGCGTGTAACATACTTTCTTACGTGTACTTTTTCATGCGTGTAACATACTTTCTTTCGTGTACTTTTCCATGCGTGTAACATACTTTCTTACGTGTACTTTTTCATGCGTGTAACATACTTTCTTACGTGTACTTTTTCATGCGTGTAACATTCTTTCTTTTGTGTACTTTTTCATGCTTGTAACATACTTTCTTTCGTGTACTTTTTCATGTGTGTAACATACTTTCTTTTGTGTACTTTTTCCATGCGTGTAACATACTTTCTTTTGTGTACTTTTTCATGTGTGTAACATACTTTCTTTCGTGTACTTTTTCATGGGTGTAACATACTTTCTTACGTGTACTTTTTCATGCGTGTAACATACTTTCTTTCGTGTACTTTTCCATGTGTGTAACATACTTTCTTTCGTGTACTTTTCCATGCGTGTAACATACTTTCTTACGTGTACTTTGTCATGCGTGTAACATACTTTCTTACGTGTACTTTTTCATGCGTGTAACATACTTTCTTACGTGTACTTTTTCATGCGTGTAACATACTTTCTTTTGTGAACTTTTTCATGCGTGTAACAAACTTTCTTTCGTGTACTTTTTCATGTGTGTAACATACTTTCTTAAGTGTACTTTTCCATGTGTGTAACATACTTTCTTTTGTGTACTTTTCCATGTGTGTAACATACTTTCTTTCGTGTACTTTTCCATGCGTGTAACATACTTTCTTTCGTGTACTTTTTCATGCGTGTAACATACTTTCTTACGTGTACTTTTTCATGCGTGTAACATACTTTCTTTCGTGTACTTTTTCATGCGTGTAACATACTTTCTTTCGTGTACTTTTTCATGCGTGTAACATACTTTCTTACGTGTACTTTTTCATGCGTGTAACATACTTTTTTACGTGTACTTTTTCATGCGTGTAACATACTTTCTTACGTGCACTTTTTCATGCGTGTAACATACTTTCTTTCGTGTACTTTTTCATGCGTGTAACATACTTTCTTTCGTGTACTTTTCCATGCGTGTAACATACTTTCTTTCATGTACTTTTCCATGCGTGTAACATACTTTCTTTCGAGTACTTTTTCATGTGTGTAAAATACTTTCTTACGTGTACTTTTTTATGTGTGTAAAATACTTTCTTACGTGTACTTTTTCATGCGTGTAACATACTTTCTTTCGTGTACTTTTCCATGCGTGTAACATACTTTCTTACGTGTACTTTTTCATGCGTGTAACATACTTTCTTTCGTGTACTTTTCCATGCGTGTAACATACTTTCTTACGTGTACTTTTTCATGCGTGTAACATACTTTCTTACGTGTACTTTTTCATGCGTGTAACATTCTTTCTTTTGTGTACTTTTTCATGCTTGTAACATACTTTCTTTCGTGTACTTTTTCATGTGTGTAACATACTTTCTTTTGTGTACTTTTTCCATGCGTGTAACATACTTTCTTTTGTGTACTTTTTCATGTGTGTAACATACTTTCTTTCGTGTACTTTTTCATGGGTGTAACATACTTTCTTACGTGTACTTTTTCATGCGTGTAACATACTTTCTTTCGTGTACTTTTCCATGTGTGTAACATACTTTCTTTCGTGTACTTTTCCATGCGTGTAACATACTTTCTTAAGTGTACTTTGTCATGCGTGTAACATACTTTCTTACGTGTACTTTTTCATGCGTGTAACATACTTTCTTACGTGTACTTTTTCATGCGTGTAACATACTTTCTTTTGTGAACTTTTTCATGCGTGTAACAAACTTTCTTTCGTGTACTTTTTCATGTGTGTAACATACTTTCTTAAGTGTACTTTTCCATGTGTGTAACATACTTTCTTTTGTGTACTTTTCCATGTGTGTAACATACTTTCTTTCGTGTACTTTTCCATGCGTGTAACATACTTTCTTTTGTGTACTTTTCCATGTGTGTAACATACTTTCTTTCGTGTACTTTTCCATGCGTGTAACATACTTTCTTTCGTGTACTTTTTCATGCGTGTAACATACTTTCTTACGTGTACTTTTTCATGCGTGTAACATACTTTCTTTCGTGTACTTTTTCATGCGTGTAACATACTTTCTTTCGTGTACTTTTTCATGCGTGTAACATACTTTCTTACGTGTACTTTTTCATGCGTGTAACATACTTTTTTACGTGTACTTTTTCATGCGTGTAACATACTTTCTTACGTGCACTTTTTCATGCGTGTAACATACTTTCTTTCGTGTACTTTTTCATGCGTGTAACATACTTTCTTTCGTGTACTTTTCCATGCGTGTAACATACTTTCTTTCATGTACTTTTCCATGCGTGTAACATACTTTCTTTCGAGTACTTTTTCATGTGTGTAAAATACTTTCTTACGTGTACTTTTTTATGTGTGTAAAATACTTTCTTACGTGTACTTTTTCATGCGTGTAACATACTTTCTTTCGTGTACTTTTCCATGCGTGTAACATACTTTCTTACGTGTACTTTTTCATGCGTGTAACATACTTTCTTTCGTGTACTTTTCCATGCGTGTAACATACTTTCTTACGTGTACTTTTTCATGCGTGTAACATACTTTCTTACGTGTACTTTTTCATGCGTGTAACATTCTTTCTTTTGTGTACTTTTTCATGCTTGTAACATACTTTCTTTCGTGTACTTTTTCATGTGTGTAACATACTTTCTTTTGTGTACTTTTTCCATGCGTGTAACATACTTTCTTTTGTGTACTTTTTCATGTGTGTAACATACTTTCTTTCGTGTACTTTTTCATGGGTGTAACATACTTTCTTACGTGTACTTTTTCATGCGTGTAACATACTTTCTTTCGTGTACTTTTCCATGTGTGTAACATACTTTCTTTCGTGTACTTTTCCATGCGTGTAACATACTTTCTTAAGTGTACTTTGTCATGCGTGTAACATACTTTCTTACGTGTACTTTTTCATGCGTGTAACATACTTTCTTACGTGTACTTTTTCATGCGTGTAACATACTTTCTTTTGTGAACTTTTTCATGCGTGTAACAAACTTTCTTTCGTGTACTTTTTCATGTGTGTAACATACTTTCTTAAGTGTACTTTTCCATGTGTGTAACATACTTTCTTTTGTGTACTTTTCCATGTGTGTAACATACTTTCTTTCGTGTACTTTTCCATGCGTGTAACATACTTTCTTTCGTGTACTTTTTCATGCGTGTAACATACTTTCTTACGTGTACTTTTTCATGCGTGTAACATACTTTCTTTCGTGTACTTTTTCATGCGTGTAACATACTTTCTTTCGTGTACTTTTTCATGCGTGTAACATACTTTCTTACGTGTACTTTTTCATGCGTGTAACATACTTTTTTACGTGTACTTTTTCATGCGCGTAACATACTTTCTTACGTGCACTTTTTCATGCGTGTAACATACTTTCTTTCGTGTACTTTTTCATGCGTGTAACATACTTTCTTTCGTGTACTTTTCCATGCGTGTAACATACTTTCTTTCATGTACTTTTCCATGCGTGTAACATACTTTCTTTCGAGTACTTTTTCATGTGTGTAAAATACTTTCTTACGTGTACTTTTTTATGTGTGTAAAATACTTTCTTACGTGAACTTTTTCATGCGTGTAACATACTTTATTTCATGTACTTTTCCATGCGTGTAACATACTTTCTTTCGTGTACTTTTCCATGTGTGTAACATACTTTCTTACGTTTACTTTTCCATGCGTGTAACATATTTTCTTTTGTGTACTTTTTCATGCGTGTAACATTCTTTCTTACGTGTACTTTTCCATGCGTGTAACATACTTTCCTACGTGTACTTTTTCATGTGTGTAACATACTTTCTTTTGTGTACTTTTTCATGTGTGTAACATACTTTCTTACGTGTACTTTTTCATGTGTGTAACATACTTTCTTACGTGTACTTTTCCATGCGTGTAACATACTTTCTTTCATGTACTTTTTCATGCGTGTAACATACTTTCTTACATGTACTTTTCCATGCGTGTAACATACTTTCTTTCGTGTACTTTTTCATGTGTGTAACATACTTTCTTTCGTGTACTTTTCCATGCGTGTAACATACTTTCTTTCGTGTACTTTTCCATGCGTGTAACATACTTTCTTTCGTGTAATTTTTCATGCGTGTAACATACTTTCTTACGTGTAATTTTTCATGCGTGTAACATACTTTCTTTCGTGTACTTTTTCATGTGTGTAACATACTTTCTTTTGTGTACTTTTTCCATGCGTGTAACATACTTTCTTTCGTGTACTTTTTCATGTGTGTAACATACTTTCTTTCGTGTACTTTTTCATGGGTGTAACATACTTTCTTACGTGTACTTTTTCATGGGTGTAACATACTTTCTTACGTGTACTTTTTCATGGGTGTAACATACTTTCTTACGTGTACTCTTTCATGTGTGTAACATACTTTCTTTTGTGTACTTTTCCATGTGTGTAACATACTTTCTTTCGTGTACTTTTCCATGCGTGTAACATACTTTCTTACGTGTACTTTGTCATGCGTGTAACATACTTTCTTACGTGTACTTTTTCATGTGTGTAACATACTTTCTTTCGTGTACTTTTCCATGCGTGTAACATACTTTCTTTCGTGTACTTTTTCATGCGTGTAACATACTTTCTTTCGTGTACTTTTTCATGTGTGTAACAAACTTTCTTTCGTGTACTTTTTCATGTGTGTAACATACTTTCTTACGTGTACTTTTTCATGCGTGTAACATACTTTCTTTCGTGTACTTTTTCATGCGTGTAACATACTTTCTTTCGTGTACTTTTTCATGTGTGTAACATACTTTCTTACGTGTACTTTTTCATGCGTGTAACATACTTTCTTTCGTGTACTTTTTCATGCGTGTAACATACTTTCTTACGTGTACTTTTTCATGGGTGTAACATACTTTCTTACGTGTACTTTTTCATGGGTGTAACATACTTTCTTACGTGTACTTTTTCATGGGTGTAACATACTTTCTTACGTGTACTCTTTCATGTGTGTAACATACTTTCTTTTGTGTACTTTTCCATGTGTGTAACATACTTTCTTTCGTGTACTTTTCCATGCGTGTAACATACTTTCTTACGTGTACTTTGTCATGCGTGTAACATACTTTCTTACGTGTACTTTTTCATGTGTGTAACATACTTTCTTTCGTGTACTTTTCCATGCGTGTAACATACTTTCTTTCGTGTACTTTTTCATGCGTGTAACATACTTTCTTTCGTGTACTTTTTCATGTGTGTAACAAACTTTCTTTCGTGTACTTTTTCATGTGTGTAACATACTTTCTTACGTGTACTTTTTCATGCGTGTAACATACTTTCTTTCGTGTACTTTTTCATGCGTGTAACATACTTTCTTTCGTGTACTTTTTCATGTGTGTAACATACTTTCTTACGTGTACTTTTTCATGCGTGTAACATACTTTCTTTCGTGTACTTTTTCATGCGTGTAACATACTTTCTTACGTGTACTTTTCCATGCGTGTAACATACTTTCCTTCAGGTGGGCTGGTTTCCCTCGACCTACGTAGAAGAGGAGGATTGACGTCTTCTATTTTTCACGAAGGAAACTACGCTGGGTACTCACCTCCGACAGACTTTGAACGAGGCACATGTCCGATGGCAGAGCAGCAGCACTGGCCCCCCGCGGCATTATGGGAAATGCAACCATGGTAACCCCTGTCCCCGCCCCTCTTCCTCCTCCCTCTGTCCCGCGCTCACCTCGTCGCTTTATAGATGTCTCCATTGGCGAGTGTGAGCTTCAGGTTTCCACGGCGGGAAAGGCGGATCCTGCTGACCGGACGAAGCGCCTCTGCTGGTCGTACGAGGAACTGCACACGCCCAGTCAAGTGTTTTACAACTTTTGCGACAGGACGTGATTTTGTCAGTGCAGAAGTGTGTTTTACCTTTGTTTTACCTTTGTTTTACCTGGACAGATCTTGAGAACAGATGTTTATTCACAGTGTTTCATTGCTTGGAAAACAGTTGCACTTTTGCCCAGTTTACGTTTGCCTCTGAAATATACAATTTAATTTTCTTTTTTTTTTTCTGAATGAGCTTCATGTGTGCGATGTAAACCTCTTGTCCGCAGTATAAATCACAATTCTCTACAATGTTAGAGAAAATTGCACTTCAGATGTTGAATAAAATGGCTTATAACAACTCAGACATTTGTTATAGATTGAAATATTAAATCTAAGTTACTCATTTGTCCTCCACTTTGCTAAAAATATGAACTGTGCATCACTTCTTCCACATTTTGTTGTGTTAGAGCCTTATTCCCAACAACACACCGTAATGACAACGTGAAAGAAGTTTTTTTACAAATGTATTACAAATGAAAAAAAGCACTTGTACATAAGTATTCACAGCTTTGCTCAATACTGTTTTGAAGCACTCTTAGCACTAATCTTTTTGAGTTTGATGCTATAAGCCTGCCGTGTGCTGATTTATGGTCACTTTTCTCCCATTCTTCTTTGCAGCAACATGTTTGTTTGGCGAGCGTCGGTTCACTGCCGTTTTCATTCGGTTCTGCTCAAGTCTGGGCTCTGGGCCACTCAAGGACGTTCACAGAGTCGTCCTGGGGCCACGCCTTTCTTCTCCTGGCTGTGCGCTTGGGGTCTTTGTCTTGTTGGAAGATGAACCTTGGCCCGAGTCTGAGGTCCAGAGCTCTGTGTCTGCAGTGGAATAAGGCTGCAACACTCGGATGCACTGAGGGTTTTTTAAACTTTATGCGTTTGCTATTCATTTATACTTTCATATACAAAAATAAATAGATGATCCAACTCTCGGTTTTTACAACTATACAACAGTTTTCTAATAAATAAAATAAATGCTGTACGTCTTATCAGCCAATCGTATCAGTTTTTGTTTTATATTTACCGTATTTTCTATAAGTCGTACCTTTTTTCATACTTTTGGCCGGGGTGTGACTTATACTTATATTTATACTTATACTCTGGAGCGATTTATATGTGATATTATTTGTTATTTTCACACTTGCAACCGCATTTCATACTCCAGTTATATGTTTTTTTTCTTCTCTATTATGCATTTTTTGGCGTCTTATAGTCCAGACAATACGGTATCGCAAATCACACCCAAATCTTACTCCCTTTACACGATTGTTTAATGCATTTATGCCACTTACAAAACCTTATTAAAACATTTATAGTGAGTGATTATTCATCTTTTTCAATACTGTTAAAATGTATTACGCAAAAAAAAAAAAGGTAAACATTATAGACCAAAAAGTACAACAATTAAACACACATAATTGAGTCATTCGGGGCGTTTCCATGACCTTTGTATAAGCGACGGTTCATTTTCAAAGTGGGAGAATATGTTTGAATCTTGGATGATAATTTGCCGCGAGCCCCTCCGTCGTTTGATCGTCCCTAAACCTTTTTTCTTGTTCTTTTTTCCATTCATCATTTTCTGTGTTTACGTTTGGTTGGAGAACGACTCGACGGTGATGTAACTGTAGTGCAAAATGTGCGGCCCGTGTCTATTTTAGAGGTGATTTTCCCCCCTTCAAACGCACATCACTAACCACATGCGTGACTTCAATACTTAATAAAGGGATACTCTTTGAATTGTACGTTTCAAAGGCGAATGTGTGTGTTGAACTTAAAGGTGCTCTGTGTAACTTTTCCTGCTCGTTTCCGTGGATTTGTTACTGTCACGATACGGCATTAAATGTATTTATATTTCTGAATACAAGCGTCAGGCATGGCCAAGTTACAGGGCAGATCTGTGGAGTGGCGCGCTGTAAGGATGGATGAAGGTACGAATAACTGCAAGATCCATCCATCCATTTTCCCTTTCGGGGTCGCGGGTGACTGGAGCCTATCCCAGTGACTTTGGGCCTTAGGCGGGGTACACCCTGGACAGTGGCCAACTCGTCGCAGGGACAAACTGCAAGATGTCTACATTAAATGCCATGGTGCGGAATGTTCCAGGCAAAGCAGTCACGAATCCATGGAGACAGTCAGTAGCGAATCTCTCACCGGAAAGTTTTACAGTGCACCTTTAAAAGGACACATATAGCATGTTGGGGGCTAGCTTTTGTTTTTTTCCCTCTTCTGCCAGTAGATGGCCTGATGAGCTCTGACTGATGGAGAGCAATGTGTGCTTTTCAATAGATGTGTGATTTTAAGCTCTAAAACATGAAATGCCAAAGCAAAGAGAAAGAGCAGGTTTAAAGGACACATATTTGCCCTTTGATATTTGTCCTTTAAATAAATATTGCTTTTTTTCATTCAAATATTTTGTGTTATGATGATGTAAAATTGAAGGATACAAACATATACAAATGAGTTATTCTTAGAAAGACGATGCTCTAGAGTTACTGTGAGGATATTGAAGTCAAAACAGGCATATGATTTGCTCTGACATGATTTCAAATGGAAGACGGAGTTTTTATATTTGTATTTAAGAGACAAGCCTTTTATCACAGAAAAAACACACATGTTGAACCAGGTTGATATCATTTCTTGGTCCATAAATAATCTTGTGTCGAGGTAATTTCAACTGACAACAGTCTCACCCTTAAATGAATCAATGCAACAGCTTTTTGCCTTGTGAATAAAGTAACCGGGGCTGTTGTCCTTTAAAGTCGAGACCAAAGTTTGACTGATTTTTATTTTTAAGGTTTTATTTGGAGCAAAACAGAAAGACAAAGGTATAACGTGAGTTCGCTAAACATTTGGAAGTTTAATCTGCCTTTTTACACGCTAATACTCTGTTTCCAAGTCTGTATCAGTTTGATCAGGAACATGGTCAAATCATAGTGTCGAGCGCTTTTACCACGCCCCATGTTTGAATTTACCCACTAATTAACCGGCAGAACATGCATTTAGTCGACCAAGGATTTAATTTACAGCTGTTGTAATTAGGCATTTTTCCCTTTTTCTAATTTTTATGTACGAGATGTTGTGCCTCTTTCTGTTTCACGTGACCAGACCCATAATGACAAATATAGTCACTGTAAATCACTAAATACTCAATTATACAGTCATTCATTTTAAACTCTGAGCTCTAAGACTGCTCAGCCTCCTCTCACAGAAATCACCGTAAACTCAGACACGGGAGAGACTGACGCGTCGCCGTCGCTTCCCCCGAACCAGCGCTGCCGTGACAACGCGACGCACTCAAAGGCGCGACCTCCGAAAGCATCATTACCAGATACGGGAGACTGACTTTGGAAAGTTTCACCCGATTTGCATCATGCGCGACGCCATTTTTGAACGTGACGCCGCTTCTTTCTTTCTTTCTGTCTTTCGTGATTTTTTTTTTTTGACACCTCTCAGAACGAGCGACAAAAGACGGGCGGTGGAAAGAGCGGGCAGACGTCGCGAAGCTGTCGTTATTTTCACATGGGGCGGGGCCGAGAGAGGTCAGGTCAGGAAGTGGTGATGTGCAGAGCCACGGAGTTCACACTGAGAGGGTTATTGCCCAGGAAGAGTTAAGAATGATGATAATAATAGTCGTTCATCAAATTTCGAAAAAAAGACAAACAGTGACTTTTCAGCAGCAATTTGTGGTTCGTTATCGACATTATTTAGATCACCATCGAAATCATTGTTCACTTTTGATTTTTTCATGCAAAGTTAACCTGTTGGGACAGTTTAAACGCATATTGTCTTATTAGTAATATTTGTTTTTATGTGCATGTTGATGAGAGAAGTGACTCTGCACCTGTTTCTACAAATATTATACTATTTTTTATACGTTATTGGAGCTGCTCAAAAGAGGATAATCTGCTCTCTGTTAAGAATCAAGACAGTCAGTTCACAATAAACGTCTGAAACTGTATAAACCGCAAAGATATAAAACATTTAGTTGAATTATATGATTTGAACTGAAACATAATGACATCAGGAACATCTGTTTAGCCTTTAAACTATTAACATTAGATTATAGTCGCGTAAAGTGTCCCATCTGATGTGAGTAATCTGATTTCTTGTTGTTAGCCAGGAAAATACTGCATAAAAAAGAAGAAGAAACGTGGCAAAAACAAATATGAAAATATTGAAATGATTTAGTTTTTTAAAACAGCCCTTTGTTTTCAAAATACAACTGTTACTCTATGAATGGACAGTTTTATCTTGCGTATGTAAACACAGCAGTAATCTGATCTAATGATTAGGTTATCTGATTATTCTAGTGATCTAATTATTCTAGTGATCTAATTATTCTAGTTATCTGATTATTCTAGTTATCTGATTATTCTAGTTATCTGATTATTCTAGTGATCTGATTATTCTAGTGATCTGATTATTCTAGTGATCTCATTATTCTAGTTATCTGATTATTCTAGTGATCTGATTATTCTAGTGATCTGATTATTCTAGTAATCTGATTATTCTAGTGATCTCATTATTCTAGTGATCTAATTATTCTAGTTATCTGATTATTCTAGTGATCTCATTATTCTAGTGATCTAATTATTCTAGTTATCTGATTATTCTAGTTATCTGATTATTCTAGTTATCTGATTATTCTAGTGATCTGATTATTCTAGTGATCTGATTATTCTAGTGATCTCATTATTCTAGTGATCTAATTATTCTAGTTATCTGATTATTCTAGTTATCTGATTATTCTAGTTATCTGATTATTCTAGTGATCTGATTATTCTAGTGATCTGATTATTCTAGTGATCTCATTATTCTAGTTATCTGATTATTCTAGTGATCTGATTATTCTAGTGATCTGATTATTCTAGTAATCTGATTATTCTAGTGATCTCATTATTCTAGTGATCTAATTATTCTAGTTATCTGATTATTCTAGTGATCTCATTATTCTAGTGATCTAATTATTCTAGTTATCTGATTATTCTAGTGATCTCATTATTCTAGTAATCTGATTATTCTAGTAATCTGATTAGTCTAGTCATCTGATTATTCTAGTAATCTGATTATTCTAGTAATCTGACTAGTCTAGTCATCTGATTATTCTAGTCATCTGATTATTCTAGTGATCTGATTATTCTAGTCATCTGATTATTCTAGTCATCTGATTATTCTAGTGATCTGATTATTCTAGTCATCTGATTATTCTAGTCATCTGATTATTCTAGTAATCTGATTAGTCTAGTGATCTGATTATTCTAGTGATCTGATTATTCTAGTGATCTGACTAGTCTAGTCATCTGATTATTCTAGTGATCTAATTATTCTAGTTATCTGATTATTCTAGTGATCTCATTATTCTAGTAATCTGATTAGTCTAGTAATCTGATTATTCTAGTAATCTGATTAGTCTAGTCATCTGATTATTCTAGTAATCTGATTATTCTAGTAATCTGACTAGTCTAGTCATCTGATTATTCTAGTCATCTGATTATTCTAGTGATCTGATTATTCTAGTCATCTGATTATTCTAGTCATCTGATTATTCTAGTAATCTGATTAGTCTAGTGATCTGATTATTCTAGTGATCTGATTATTCTAGTGATCTGACTAGTCTAGTCATCTGATTAGTCTAGTAATCTGATTAGTCTAGTGATCTGATTATTCTAGTGATCTGACTAGTCTAGTGATCTGATTATTCTAGTGATCTGATTATTCTAGTAATCTGATTAGTCTAGTAATCTGATTAGTCTAGTAATCTGATTATTCTAGTGATCTGATTATTCTAGTAATCTGATTAGTCTAGTAATCTGATTATTCTAGTAATCTGATTAGTCTTGTAATCTGATTAGTCTAGTAATCTGATTAGTCTAGTAATCTGATTATTCTAGTGATCTGATTATTCTAGTCATCTGATTTAGTAAACACACTCACCACACAAATTGCAGTTGTTTTCGACTGCTTTTTAATTCCTCTCCAAGCGCTGTAAAAATACTAAAAGAAAGAGCAAAATCAGTCCTGCCCGATGCACCTCGCCTGTCAGCAGTCGCTTCCTCCTCCTCCTCTTCCTCCTCCTCTTCCTCGCCGCTCAGCATCTGCAGCTTCACTGTGGAGGAGGAGGAGGAGGAGGAGGAGGAGGAAGAGGAGGAGGAGGAGGAGGAATAATACAAGCCGCGGTGCGTTAACCTCAGATTGAGTGACAGTGCGGCGAGTACAGTGAGTGTAAGCCAGCGCTGTGCATCCACTCGTTCACAGACATCCTCCTGCTGTCAGAACCCGGCTCTCCACTCGGGCAGGTAGAGCCTGGTCCTCGGGGCGAAAGAGTGGAACGCACATCCATCGATTGACGTATAAAAACGAGTGCGGGCGATTTATGAGCAGGAGACCTTATTAAAACGATGAAGGTGTCGAGACGTCCAGACGAAGTGTAATCTAGTATTTAAACAACAAAAGTCCTGGGTCGCAGGGGCAGCAGACGGAGCATTGACTTCCCTCACGCCAGACACTTCCTCCTTCCTGAGGTGTTCACAGGCCACAGAGAGACATGGTCCCTCCAGCGTGTCCCGGAGACCATCGGGATTCTGTCCACAGTGTTTTAAACTGACAGGGCCGTTTCCATGTGACCGCTCAGAAGGGCAGAGGCACTAAATTGGGGGGTAAAATAAGAAAACCTTTATTTGTCACACGATGGGGAAATTCCACTGTTGCAACACAGATTAGGCTCAGAAGTACAATAATTAAAAAAAATAGAAAACTCCTATTAAAATCTCTTATTAAAAACTCTTATAAAAAACCTCTTACACTCTTTCACAAAACTATTTAAATGGATATGATTGATTTAACAAATGATAACACGAAAATGGAAGTAGACAATATTTATAAATATATATATATATAATAATAATATAAAAGGTTTTATTGCCATTTTCAGGGGGAAAAATAAATCACAAACCAGGACCTCTGGCGATACAGTGCAACATAAAGCAATGGCTAATAACAGTCTAATCCTATAAAAGGTTTGTATAAAACAAGATGTTATTGTCTAAATAGTCTTAAATACAATATACAGTATTGATAGAACAACACTCCAAAGCTAGCTAGCCCGCTACATCCTGCCCGCTACATCCTGCCCGCTACATCCTGACCGCTACATTCTGCCCGCTACATCCTGCCCGCTACATCCTGCCCGCTACATCCTGCCCGCTACATCCTGACCGCTACATCCTGACCGCTACATCCTCCCCGCTACATCCTGACCGCTACATCCTGCCCGCTACATCCTCCCCGCTACATCCTCCCCGCCTCTCTCTCTCTCTCTCTCTCTCTCTCTCTCTCTCTCTCTCTCTCTCTCTCTCTCTCTCTCTCTCTCTCTCTCTCTCTCTCTCTCTCTCTCTCTCTCTCTCTCTCTCTCTCTCTCTCTCTCTCTCTCTCTCTCTCTCTCTCTCTCTCTCTCTCTCTCTCTCTCTCTCTCTCTCTCTCTCTCTCTCTCTCTCTCTCTCTCTCTCTCTCTCTCTCTCTCTCTCTCTCTCTCTCTCTCTCTCTAAATGCTCGAATAAATGCTCGTTGATGAGTCGCACTTTCAAATCTTTAATAACAATTTGACCAGGCTGAAGTTGTTTTTTTCTTTCTAATTCAAAGGGTTCTTGAAAATAATTGGGTCTCGCTGAATCCCTGGCTCCTTCTCTGATGATAGGTGCGTGAAGTGCAGTGTAGTGTAGTTCAAACCTCAGAGCGCCGTGAGCTTCACGTCTATAATAGGTTTTCTCCCCTCAGCGATCACACGCCCGCTGAACACACGAGAGAAACTCTTGTAATCGGGAGTTCTATTGTTAGAGACGTGAAGCTGCCAGCTGCTAGCGTTAGGTGTTACCCGGGGGCCAGAATGGGTGACATCGAAGGAAACCTTAGGATCTTAAAGCGGAGCAGGACCCGTTTCCGGCGAGTCGTGATTCACGCAGGCGGTAACGACGCCCGGCGGAGACAATCAGAGGTGCTCAAAGTTCAAGTAGCCGCGGTGTGTGACCTAGCGAAGTCGATGTCGGACACTGTAATATTTTCTGGTCCCCTGCCAAATCGGATCAATGCTGAATTGTACAGCCGTCTCTCAGCATTCAACAACTGGTTATCCAGATGGTGCCCTCAAAACAACGTTGTCTTTATTGATAACTGGAGTGCGTTTTGGGGAAAGCCCGGGCTCATACGCAGGGATGGCATCCATCCGACTTCGGAGGGTACATCCCTATTAGTTCGGAATTTGACCGATAGTCTTAGTCGTGTTAAGTGACCATCTAGGGATGAGCCCCGGGAGCAGAGCAGCAGTTTAAGATGCTCCTCTGTCGCTGAACTCTCGCCCGTTCTGTTACATGTGAAGTGTTCAGATTCAAGACAGATAGAGACTGTGTGTGTCCCTCATGTTCCTCGTACAAATAATGCCAAAAAGTCACATCTCAGAAAAAATATTTCAGGCGTCAGACCAAATAACTTAAGGAAAATAACAATCACAAATGACACAAATATACAAATGAATAAACACGTAAAATGTGGACTGCTAAACATTAGAGCAATTTCCTCCAAATCGCTCTTAGTTAATGAATTAATTAGTGACTATAACATAGATCTTCTAGCTCTAACTGAAACGTGGCTTCAACAAGACGACTACGTCAGACTAAATGAGTCCACCCCACCCACCCATGTTAACTTTCAGACTGCCAGGACCACAGGCCGAGGTGGTGGTGTGGCAGTGATCTCACACTCAAGCCTACTCATGAGCCCTAAAACTAACAATGCATTTCACTCATTTGAAAGCCTTATGCTTTCGATCACATGTCCAAATATGAAAAACCAAAAAGGAGTTTTGTTCATAGTTATCTACCGACCTCCTGGTCCCTACTCAGAGTTTTTAACAGAGTTTTCTGACTTTATATCAAACTTAGTGTTAGCCTGGGATAAAATAGTTATAGCTGGAGACCTTAATATCCACGTGAACATGAGTGATGACGCTCTCAGTAATGCCTTCAGCGCCTTGTTAGACAGCATTGGTTTCACTCAGAATGTAAATAAACCGACTCACACTCACAAGAACACTCTGGATCTTGTCCTAACGTATGGAACAGAGATTAGTGACCTCAGTGTCCTCCCTCAAAACCCTATATTGTCAGATCATTTCCTAATTACCTTTCAGTTTATTCTTAAAGATCATCCAGTCCCACAAAATAAAGTTATAATGAAAAGGACAATATCTGAAAAATCTATCTCAAAATTCAAAGAAATAATAGAGCCAATATTCAGTGACATGTCATGTGATCCTGCTGAGAACAGCTTTAGTCCCAGTTTTAGTGATCAATTTGTCGACTTGACCATGAATTCTCTGAAGTCTGCTCTTGACGTTGTCGCGCCGTTAAAACAGAAGGTCATTAGGCCAAAGCGCGCCTCCCCATGGTACAACCAAGAACTGCGTTCACATAAACAAAGAGTTAGAAAGTTAGAGGGATTATTTCGTCGCTCTCACACAGAAGAATCCCTAAAAGCATGGAAAAGTTGCCTGCTGTCCTATAAGCAGGCTCTGCGTAAGGCCCAATTCAGATATTATTCAAATCTAATAGAAGTCAACAAAAGTAACACTAAATTCCTTTTCAGCACTGTAGCTAGGCTAACAAACTGTCACAGTGCAGTAGAGCCCTCAATCCCAGCTACACTCAGCTCTGATGATTTCCTCCTATTTTTTAACAATAAAATAAAAACAATCAGAGATAAATTAGATGAAATTACCCCCGCTATTAGCCCTGAACTAGCCCAAGCTGTAAATCTAACGTCCCATATAAATCCACCTGTAAACTTAGAAAGGTTCACAGCTGTTGATCAAGCAGAGATAACTTCAGCCATTATGTCCTCTAAAAGCTCAACTTGTGTCCTAGACCCCATTCCAAGCAGACTCCTCAAAGACATTCTCCCCCTAATTATAGACCCTATTCTTAATATAATAAATACTTCACTCCAAAGTGGCTATGTTCCACAGTCCTTCAAACATGCAGTCATTAAACCTCTTCTGAAAAAGCCTAATCTAGATCCCGACCTATTGGTAAACTACAGACCTATTTCAAATCTTCCCTTCGTCTCTAAAATCCTTGAAAAAGTTGTAGTAAAACAGCTTTGTCGCCACCTGCAGGACAATGACTTATTTGAAGTTTTCCAGTCAGGGTTCAGAGCCCACCACAGCACTGAAACTGCACTAGTTAAAGTCACAAATGATTTGTTATTAGCCGCTGACGATGGACTGGTCTCAATCCTGGTTCTGTTGGACCTCAGCGCAGCGTTTGACACCATTGACCACAACATTCTACTGCAGAGGTTAGAATGTGATGTAGGTGTTGGAGGAACAGCCCTCAGCTGGTTTAAATCCTATCTATCTGATAGGTTCCAATTTGTTAATGTAAACCAGAGCTCCTCACCAAGCTCTAAAGTAATTTACGGTGTGCCACAGGGTTCGGTACTCGGTCCAATTCTGTTTACTCTTTATATGCTGCCATTAGGCAACATTATCAGGTCACATGGCATTAACTTCCACTGCTATGCAGACGAGACTCAGCTGTATTTATCAATGAAACCTGATCAGAGCGATCAAGTAGACAGACTTAGTACTTGTGTGAAGGAGATAAAAACCTGGATGACACTAAACTACCTGCTTCTTAACCCTGACAAAAACCGAGGTCATTGTGCTTGGCCCTAAGCATCTACGAGACTCTCTATCTGAGCAGATAGTCACACTGGACAATGTCAGTGTAGCCTCCAGTTCTACTGTAAGAAACCTTGGAGTCTTATTTGACCAGGAGCTCTCATTTAAAGCTCATATAAATCAAGCTTGTAAAACAGCCTATTTCCATTTGCGCAACATCGCCAAAATCAGAAGAATCCTGCCTAAAAGTGATGCCGAAAAACTTATCCATGCTTTTGTAACGACTAGATTAGACTACTGTAACTCCCTGCTTGCAGCGTGTCCTAAAAGCTCCATAAAAAGCTTTCAACTGGTTCAAAATGCAGCAGCTAGAACAAAAAGAAGAGAGCACATTACGCCAGTGCTGAAGTCTCTTCACTGGCTCCTGTCGAGTTTAGAATCAAATTCAAAATTCTACTCTTGACCTACAAAGCCATAAATGACATGGCCCCATCCTACCTCAAAGATGCTATAGAACCATATCATCCAAACAGAGCTCTTCGCTCTCAGAATGCCGGCCTTCTGGTGGTGCCAAGAGTCTCTAAAAGTACTGTAGGAGGTAGAGCGTTTAGCTACCAAGCTCCTGTGTTATGGAATCAGCTCCCGACCCATGTTAAATATGCTGACACAGTCTCTTCATTTAAGTCCAGGCTTAAAACGTTCCTCTTCGAAATCGCTTATGGTCAGACTAGTTAGGAACAGAAACATAAACCCACAGCTTCAGCTACGCTGCCCTAGGAGTAACTATGCTGGGGGAAGTATGACAGCTTGAGCACTATCCTCTTCTTCTGACTACTTATGCTATCAAACAATATTTATTTTTTGATTCCACTTGCAAACTGTTCACCGCCTTCTTTTCTTTCTCTCACTCCTGAGGACCTGTGGACCCAGATGCCCCTCCCCTGGTGAAGTGGTCCCTGCCCTGTGTGGACGGTCCCTCATCTGCCTGAAGAGTGGGTCCAGCTCGCCTCAGTCGGTCCCTCATCTGCCTGTAGAGTGGGTCCAGCTCGACTCAGTCGGTCCCTCATCTGCCTGAAGAGTGGGTCCAGTTCGCCTCAGTCGGTCCCTCATCTGCCTGAAGAGTGGGTCCAGCTCGCCTCAGTCGGTCCCTCATCTGCCTGAAGAGTGGGTCCAGTTCGCCTCAGTCGGTCCCTCATCTGCCTGAAGAGTGGGTCCAGCTCGACTCAGACGGTCCCTCATCTGCCTGAAGAGTGGGTCCAGCTCCAGTCTCCTTGTGTCCGTCTGTCCGTCTGTGAGAGTCGGATCTCTCCTTCACTGGAACTCCTCCAGGTTTCTATGCTTTTTTCCCAAAGAGGTTTTTTTTGTAGTTTTTCCTGGCCGAGAAGGAGAGTCTAAGGACAGAGGACCCTGGGACATTGTCCCTCGCCACCACAGACATTGTCTGACTCCATCGCCACCACAGACATTGTCTGACTCCATCGCCACCACAGACATTGTTGATTCATTTCTCCCTGTGGCCCTCAGAGGCAACTGTTGTTGTGATTTTGGGCCTTACAAAAATAAATTGATTTGATTTGATCGCGTGGTTGGTGCTGGAGCGATCTCAAGACACTTTACCCGGCCTAAGAGTGAATGAGGAAGAAATACAAACTCACCAGTCTTAAAGGACAAATATTATTGGGCTTTTAACATGCTTTTGATTTGCTTTGGCATCTGTTTTACACCTTTAAAATAATGTATGTATTGAAAACAACATTGTATGAAACTGAACACAAATCAGGAATGTTTTTGACGAGTCCTTTAAGAATTCAGTCAATAAAACACTGGATTTCACTTTCAAACCTTTAAAGTGCCCCCTACAGGTTGGGCTAAAATGCAGTTCACTTCCTGTTAGTGATTGATGACATCAATCACTAACTAGGAAATTATCCAGCAAACACTGGGCCAAAACACATCTAATACCACTTTTATTATTATTTTTAATTTTTTACAAATGCAAATATTTGAAAGTGACTTTATTTTGTTGAATTGATGTTTAGAGGGTCAAAAAATATGTTTCTTTGTGTAAATTATGCATAAACCTGTAATTTGCCACAGATTTTTCAATGTTTTCTTCACAAATACCCACTGTGTAAAACTATAATGTATATGTACAATAGATATAAATACACCAAATAAAGTCAAAATTAGAAAATAGTAAAAACCCTTTCAAAGGCACTTTAAAGATAAGTCCTGGCTTGGTGAAAAATCCTTGAGAAATTGTTGTAGATTTCTTTTTTCTTCTTTTTGACATTTTGTCCATTGTAGGCTGTAATATATAAAACGTCCTAATGATAGAAACCATAAAGACGGTCCATTGCCTTCCAGTCCAAAACCACAGAATTGAGAAGCTTTGCCTCTTTAGTGTCTTTTTCAGCAACAACAAGACTGTCATGTGTTTTTACTGCTGCAAAACGGCAAAGGTGACTGTAGAGAACTCAAGCTGTGAGTCTGAATGTCGGGATAAGTAATTACAGAGAGCAGTGGGCGAGGACAGAAGGGAAAAGCAGGAATTCCTCCATCAAAATACAACTTTGAGTATTGATAGTGACGAGAGAACACTGTTATAACATGGCCAAAACCCTCATGAAGCTCAGTTTTATGTGAGATGTCCCTTTTGAAAAATAATTGCCCATTTAGCGAATTTGTGGCCACTTGCGGCTATAGATCCCTCGAACAGAAACTCACGAAACACAAAATGCCCTGCGCCTTCGGTAATAGGGGCCCTGATACATGTGGGCTTGTGTTAAAAGTTAAGGGGCGCCCATTTGGAACCGACCCAAAGGCGGTGACAGCTATGAGGTCAGGCGAAGCTCGGGGAAGCGTGTCCGTGCTAGCGCGGCTAGTGCGCGGCGGACATTAGCATAATGGCAGCGCCGGTTTGAACGGTGGCGACAGGGCTAACGAGGCGACGCGGATCTGGCAGGTCCGTCTCTGCTCCTCGAACCCTCCCGGCTAAAGCGCTAGTCCTAATTCTGCCGTTTACTGCCTCTACTGTCCGTTTTTTCGCCGTGTAAACGCTGTTGATCTTCTGTAGTGAGGATTGTAAAAGAGAATATGATGTAACGGGAGCTGTCTGGTTCACTTTATGCAGCGCTCTGAAAGCTACAACACAGCCCCTGGGTCTCTCTCTGGGTTGATTTGAGATATTCTGTCACTGATGGACTCCAGGCAAGTTTATTCTACATGAAATTCAGAGAGAAATACGTTTAAAAGAGTGGTAATCATATAGCAAATAAAGAATCCCTTACAATTAAAGCTGCAGTGTGTTTGTTTCCTGATGGAGGGTTCGACACTTGCTCATCTGCTTGTTATTACTTTGCCTAGAATGTTCCACAGAATGGCATTCAAGTCGTTTAGCACCATGGAGACAAGCAGGTACAAGTTGCAAGTCAGATCTGTGGAGAGGCGAGCCAGCACACAATAAGAATGTGTATGTTTTTTAAGGTATTTTCTTTTTAAACGATAAAAAAACTTGTTTAATGCCATACTGTGCAACATCCCAAACAAATAAGATAAGATAACCTTTATTTGTTTCACAATGGGGAAATTCCAGTGTTGCAACACAGATTAGGCACAGAAACAGATTAGGCACAGAAGTATAATAATACAAAAAACAGATAACTCTTTATACCTTATACTCTTAATAAAAATAACACTCTTATTTACAGCGTTTAGCAACAGCATCTCTATGGAGACTCGCAGGGGATGGACCTGTCACCAGAAAAGTTACACACTGCACCTTTAACATAACAGATGGATGCTTTTGTGCAATTTTTTATGTCCTCAATTTTTCCCACTGAAAACTTATACCATTTTGTTTTGAATTGTTAATCGCTTTTTCAAATGTCCTAATTTCTCGTTATTCTGAAACCCGTATGCTTATTGCAGAAATAAATGAAGATATGAAAATATATGCACATGAAGCAGACATAATTACAATACATATGCAGGTACCTGGCAGCCAAAACCATCTGGAGATTTTATAAACTATTGCAGAACCCAGAAGAGTTTTTTGGTTCCAATAACAACTGGCCTGTTATGAAATGGGGCTATTGAGGTCTATACATCTATTGTTAGCTTAGAATGAGTTAGAATGAAAGTCAATTTATGCCTAACATTCATGTACAGTACAAAAAAAATCAGGAATAACCAATTTATCGCCAAAAACGTCAGCTCGGTCGAAAGAAATAGCTTGAGTGGGTGGATATTTGAGCCAAATCTTCAAACTTCATGCATTAAATTGACTCCCACATTCTTGCCTGAGCTCAGATACCACCTCTGCCCGCTCCTTCCACCACCTCCAGTTGTTTAACATTAGAAAAACATTACGAAAAAACTCCATAAAACATGACTCCCTCTCCCGCTCTGCTCAGGTAGCTGTTGGACATCTCCCGCTCGCGTTATGATGAAACCCTCTCAGCGTGTTAAAAAATCCCCCCCAAAAAACCCACCCAGGATAAAAAACTTTGCGCCCAATCTTTTATTTATGGCTGTACGTGAATAATTCTTCGCGACGGAGGCGTGGCGCGGCGCCAGGAAGGCCGCGGAGGAGTGGCCCGGGGTTTTTGGCATTGAGCTGAAAACTGACAAGAGCCGTGATGGCGTGTGACAGTGGCTGGGATTACCGCGCCCCGCAGCCGATTGCCGCCGCAGATTGCATTGAAATGAGGGACGTTAGATTGGTTCGGGCTCGTGACGGGAAAGCAGATGTGATTTTTTTTACAGCTTCGCGGGAGAATCCAGTCGCGGCACTGCTCGGGCTGCGAACGACTCCAAAGGACCAGACGGAAATCGATGCGACTTTTTTTTGGGTGAAAACTCTTGAGAAGACTTGAAACTTTGACAGACTTGGGAGCGGCTGAAGACCACGGCGTTCTTGCACACGGCGATACGAAAAGCTGCGCCACGTTTTGACGATATAAATCAACAAGTCTTTATGAGGTTTTAATCGTGTTGTGTTCGATCGTAAGTCATTGTTCATTCCAGTACAAAGCCCCTTCTGATTGGAACATGTCACCCACAGTATATTCTTAAAATCTTTAACATCTTTCAGCTTATTTGAGTCTTCTTTGTGTCCATACCTTCAAACCACTCGTTTTCTGTATGCGTCTAGTTTAGATTTGTGTTCTACCTTCCAATATTGCAGAAAAATTTGTTATTTGTTATGATGATTCTGTATTTTTGCTGATAGACACTTGGGAAGTATCTCTCTTTCCATTGTATATATGTGTAAGTGTTTTTTCCATCCCTGTAAATGTGTATCATGGGGGAATTCTAAAAGCTTCATCTGGATTATGTTCAGTCTGTCCAGATGATTGCCTTTTGGGCCTTTTTCTATTGAAGATCTACTACACACACACACTTATTCATATTTAATTCTGTCTCATCAAGGATTAAAGGGAGTTTGTCTTGTCTGTGCATTGTAAGCTGTGTAGGTATCGTATTGTATGTATAATGCTCTGTCTTCGTGCCACGTGTTTTGAACCCCTCGAAAACGAGATTGCGCGTCTCAAGGGGCTTTCGGCAAATACATTTCAAATTAGGTTGTATCACGGTTGATTCGCTCGAGCCCGATCTTGCATTGCCCTGCGTTCGAGACGTGAGAGCTTGGAAAAGTTCTGCAAAGACACATTGAAAAGAAGAAAAGAGAAGAAGCTGCTTACGGGAAGCAGTTGAGCATTGAAATGATCAGAACAAGCTTTAAGATCATGTAAAGCCCTTGCCTGACCCGCCAGCCCCGCCCACATTCTGTTCGAATGCGTAAGGGTCTGGAATCCGAGTCAAAGCCAATGAAATCATCGGTCATCCATTTAACTGTCCAATCCCAGGCGGAGGTTTTAACGCGTCACACTGAGATACGGAAGTAGAGCTTTCCAGCCCCGTTCCAAAACATTAAAGATGGCGGACCCGGCTCGTGACCCGGCTCGTGACCCGGCCCGTGACCCGGCTCGTGACCGAGTGTTTACTTCTGCTCTCACTTCGGTTTGAACGATCAGGAAAGTCCGCTCTACTCGCCGTGATGAACGTGCGTTAGATGCGGTTATACGAAGGGCGTCATCGCGATTCAGGAGACATTTTCTGCGTTCAGGACGGATGATGCGGAACACGCCTTGTTGACATGGGCTACGTAATATCCGGTTAAGCTTGTCGCGTTTTTTGCGTCACTTCGGGGTTTATGTGATTGGTTCTGTCTCTGCTCTAAACTCCGCCCTAGAAATTGAAACGCAGCGGTCGAGCCCCAGAACCACACACAGTTTTTATAAGTGGCTGGTCAGGCAAGTAAAGCCCATAAACAGACAAAGAAGCATTGTGAATTAAGGCATTGGACCATAAAGCAGTCAGAAAGAGGCGTTTTGAGCCCTCAGAATCTTTAGACAGGTTTAATGTAACATGGGAATGAAGCCAAACTCAACTTCAAGCTCGGTTTTCACGAGAAAGCAATGTTATAAACGATAAAAGCTGAAAAAAAGGGTACATTTTCACAATATTGACCCTTTCTGGCAACACTTATTCCTCTACAAGTCCATATAGAATTACCAACATACTCTCTACACTCTAACATATACAATCGAGATGTGGCTGTCTGAAAAACGTGCGGTCGGAGGAATGCACCTGTGCCGCGCTAATGCACCCTTTTTTTCCCGCCGCGAGTCCGACGACGCTGAACCTGATCAATTTTCCAGCGCTCGCGTATTGACTCGCTTCACGCGCATAAGCAACCGCCACTCACCGAGCGGCGGGAGCAGCATGCCATCTGCGCCGAGTGTGCGAAACGTCTATTCACTCCTTCCCCCGCCGCAAGGACGCGAGTTGGTGGGTGGCTCGGTGGCTCGGCACTCAGGGATGGAACACGGGAATCGATGGGCCGAACAAAGAGGAGGTTGAGCTGCCCGACCCCGACATAATGGAAACACCTTTGTGCAGCCGTGCTCTTTGAGACCTCTAGAAATAGACCGCAGCGAATAGAATATTTCCCCTCTGCTCCTTTCTAATGCGCCGGCGAGTACGTACAAGCGCTGTGGCCGCGGGAACACAGGGTCGTGTCGATACAATAACCACACGCTTTAAAATGATCGTGTCTCGCGTCAATGTTTGAATGTTTCTTTTGACGGGTGACGACGGATTGCTCTGGAAAAGACGAATGAGGCTTGTTTCTGGTGTAAAGTTATCATGTATGACACGCAGAGCAAATGATTGTGTTTGTTTTGTTGCTGATGTTAGAAACGGGTTTGTTGAAGTCAGGTTATAATTTGTGGAGCCGTTTGTTTGTTTGTTTGTTTGAGTTGTTGTTTTCAGCGCATCGTCGTAAACTTCATCACAAACAAGCGCCGCGTTCAATCCGATATATGATGGCGTTTTTAAAGAACAGTCCGAGAACAAGTGTTCGGGGTGAAAAAAAACTCCTCTTACGCAAGACAATACATTTTACTGTATTTTCCGGACTATAAGTGGCAACTTTTTTCATAGTTTTGGCCGGGGCGCGTTAAAGCAATAATTTAGTAGTAAAGTAAAAGTGTACCCGAGTAAACAGTTCCGTTGCAATGTAGTCCAGGAAATGTAAGCTCTGAAGACTGTGCTCTGCAGACGGTCTGGAGTAATGAGAGGAAAACACGGAGCACGCAGCTGGCCATGCGGATCACAGCTGATTGGTGGAAAATGTAAACAACACGTTGGCTAGAAAAAGGTGACGCCCCCCAGGAGAGCAGGAAAAAGACCTGAAAACTCCACATTTTTAACAGCTTAATGTATACGTTTAAGACAACCAATAGTGTTATCTGAAGCACACAGGGGCTTATTCATAACTTCAACTAGCACATTCTGCAAAAAAACGAAAATCACAAATTTGGGGAAAAAAAAGTAAAATGCTGTTTTTCTCAGTTTCACCGAGGCCGACATGGTCCGACAATTGCCGTGGCGAGTCACATATGTGATATTATTCATTATTTTCACACTGACAACCACAAGAGGGCGCTCTAGGCTCTAAGCGACGCAGAAGAAGAATCTGCACTTCCGAGTTTGTGGAGTTGTTTAGAAGTGACACAGAGGAAGAAGAATTCAATGGATTTAGTGATTTGGGGTAAAACTGATGCTTTGGTAAACTTGTTAGCATGTTCTTTATGCTATAGTTATCTGAATAACTGTTCATATGTTACGTTAACATACCAGACACTTACCACAGTTCTGTCTGTGCCTCATGTAGCTGAAGGTGTTAGCGTTAGCATACGTCATGTAGCTGAAGGTGTTAGCGTTAGCATACGTCATGTAGCTGAAGGTGTTAGCGTTAGCATACGTACACCTATTCACCATGTTCTCTCATCTGTTATTATTTTAAACTGCATTTACAGATGAAATGTCTGTTCTTGGTCTTGGATTTTCTCAAATAAATTTCCCCAAATGCGACTTATACTTCAGTGCCACTTATATATGTTTTTTCTTCTCTATTATGCATTTTTTGGCTGGTGCGACTTATATTCCGGTACGACTTATACTCCAAAAAATACGGTACTCAGGCATGCATGAATCACTGACTCAAAGTACATTTTTGGGTGAATTAATGATGATTAAAATATGGCTAAAAGCTCTTAAAGGACACATATTATGTAAC
Source organism: Eucyclogobius newberryi (assembly GCF_026437365.1). Taxonomy (NCBI): domain Eukaryota; kingdom Metazoa; phylum Chordata; class Actinopteri; order Gobiiformes; family Gobiidae; genus Eucyclogobius; species Eucyclogobius newberryi. The sequence continues at coordinate 9,305,388 of NW_027315746.1, read as the reverse complement.
ATTGACTATTTTTGAGCCTTTAATCATGTTATAACTGTGTTCTCTCATCAAAAACACTCCTGGACTTGTATTTGCCTTCATTCATGTTTTATTAAGCACATTTATGAGATCCTCTTCTCTGAGCCACACAGAAATACTCAGATGTCAAAGGTTGAAGTCCGGTGATCTCCTGCGCTGTTTTTAAGTCCATAAATCATCTGCCTTTACTCTGCAGCCTTGAAGCTTTGAAGCCAGCGGCAGTTACTGTCAATGTAGGTTTTGAGAGATAATGACTGCACAGAAACGTCGCTCCCATATTACTTATCACATTCTTTACTGTATCCAACTGAAGTAAGTTTCAGTCAAAGCACGGGCAGACACGGCGAGCGCGTTACGGACCATCTTTGTCAAGCGTTTGAGACGTTTTTTCCCCCACTCTAACTACTTTTAATTCAGTTTCACACTTTTAGATTTACTGCACAAGCTGAAACTTCCTCTTCCAATCTTTCTCTCGCAAACAGAACGCCGCCTTCCAACAAACAATCACCTGACACACACAAACTAAAAAACTGTGGAAAAAACTGGGAGAGTTGCATTCATCGTGAGGCAGCTGGCAGCGCGCTTGAAAGGCTGAGACGCTCTTTGTGGCAGATCTTCGTATGGAGCTGAATGAGTAGGATTTCTTTTGTTGCGCTGACAGACAGTGAAGCCGGCGCAGGGGAAGGTCAAGGATGGCACATTCTTATGAACATGCACAGGAAAGAGAAGTGTGTGCTCCATGATACAGGAGTATACTGTCTGTTTGGATACATACATCTGGCACGGATGAGAGAATCTGCTTTTTATTTGGGAATGCTGTTTGTGTTGTCATCGTCGTCATTATCATTTGCTTCTTTTTGGACACGTAATAATAAAAATGAAATTAATTAAAAATAAATACATTAAAAAAAACATTAAAAGATAAAAAATAAATAAAATAAATAAAATAAATAAAATAAATAAAATAAATAAAATAAATAAAATAAATAAAATAAATAAAATAAATTCAATAAATTCAATAAATTAAAAAGACATAAATAAAATAAAAATACATAAATACATAAATAAAATAATAATTAAAAAATAAAACATAATAAAAAAAAAACTAATGAAATAAATGAAATGAAAATGAAATAAAAAATAAATAAAATGTGGGTGACATTTTATTTTCTTATTCACACGGGATCCGGCAAAAACGTCAAGACCAAAAGCAACCGCAAGAATCAAACAATATTGACAAAACAAACTTTAAATGTCAAAAATCAGACAAGGAAAATGAAAATAAATAAATAATGAAGACTTTGGTTAACTAATAGTGACTCAATAAAACAGAATAATAAAGACCTACAGTCACTCCATTAGTCGTCTGCATTTGACCCATCCATAATGCCACTGGGGTTAAACCTGTCCGGAGCAGCGTCCGGGGAATCTTTTTTAGGGTGGCCACCTCAAATATTACAAAAAGAGGGAGACGTTGCTGAATGTGGTGGAAGTTGGAGGGATGGACTCAGATAATTGAATTGATAAAAATGAATTGCAATAACACCGTATGATTTTCAGTTTATTCCTTTAGCACGATCAAAATAGTTGCCAACATACTTTATATTACAATCTTGAAAGCCACTGCACAAAAATGTCTTGATTTCATTAAATATTTTCCATGCAAATCTTGTTTTCTTTTAACAATTGAAGATACCTCTGTTGGACGTGGACAAACTGTATTGATCCACATGGGAAATTACTTGGACTTGTTTTTGGAAACTTTGTCACAAAGTTGTTGTGTTTCTTTTCTACACATATTGTTAATGATAGTGTCGAGGAGAGTTTCTCAAAGAGGGATTGAGCCATATTTGCATTGCACCAAAACAGATTTGGCTTTGGAAAACACCACAGAAAGAGTAAATTGTACACCTTTGACATTTAATGGCTCTTTAATTGCAGTTCTTGTGGCATCAAGAGGGACATTCTCTAAAAAGGGTGGGACAAACGGCTGAACGGCGGCGCAGGACGATCGAGGTGGATTTTGACATGTAAGTTTTGGGCGGCAGTAGCTCAGTGGTAGAGTGCTCGTCTTCTGATCCAAAGGTTGGCAGTTCAACTCCCCACTCGGTCAGGTTGGTGGTGCAATCGCAGCTGCCACATGTGAATACTGCTGCTGTGTCCTTGGGCAAGACACTTAACCCATCTCACCCCCAGTGTCTGTGTACATCTGGTGTGTGAATGGTTCCTTGCTTTAAAGCGCTTTGAGTACCTTGACGGTAGAAAAGCGCAATATATAAATGTGACCATTTTGATGTGGGAAACTGGACCACGGAACCTTCTTGGTGTGAGGCGAGAGTGCTACGAGAGCGTTTATAAGTAGAGCGTTTATGATTATATCTATTATATGAATGGATGAGTGTTTGCGCAGACGGAACTTAATTAAAAGGTTGTTATTGCTGTTTCTTTAAATGCATGTGATGACGGGCAGCTCTGTATTCATCATAATTACACATTTAAAGTGCATATCACAGATATTTAATAATTTTTCTTACTTTATTTGGTGGGGTTGTTGTACATGTAAATAATAGTTTACATTTACATTCACATACAAAAGTATTAGTTTGCGATGAAAAGGTGAAAAATATGTCAAAACGTGCGATTGGTGTAAAACTGTTATTTCTTTATTTTAAACTAATAATGAGGAAAAAACTGAAAAACTTGTCATGGGCACTTCAAAGCCCAAAACAATAACAATGAAAATTCATGATCCACAATTATGAATGGCCATTTTTTTTTGTTCAACTGTTTTTAAAGAAACAACAGAAAAATGTCAGCTTCGAAACATGTACAATTGCAGCAAAAATAAAGATATATTGCAGTATTTTTGAACGTCAATGTGCAGTTTTATTTTGTTTCTATTGCAGCAAAATGACGATAGTATCTTGTAATGCTTTTGAACGTCAATGTGCAATCAGTATCTATTTCTTTTGTAGCCTAAACATATTTGATATCACTCCATATTGGTCAGATTCAAAATGGTGTCGGTAATATTGTTGACGCCTCTGTTTTCTTCATCATCTTTCCACCTTGAGTTAAGATATACAGTTCCGAACCTGTGATCAGACAGGCTTTCTCGCCGCCCTCACGCACACCCGGCTCGTCTCCTCTTGATCTTGATGCATGCTCCTCTCTCCCGCGCCTTGTGTAACTGGGTGTTAGTGGCACTGGTGCTGACAGAGGCAGAACACAAGGACTATCCATGTCTAAAAATGTCCTCGGCTTCCCGCTGAGCCTCAGAAGTGAGAGGACAGGACAAGGCCACGACATCGAGCAGCGGGAACTAAACTAACGAACGAAATCATCCGGCGTTCCCTTCGCCTCATCACATAAAGCTGTATGAGTATGTGCGCAAAAAGCCTTTGAATAGAATTAATTACAAGAAGGATACAAGTGCAGCAGTGTGTTTGTCCAAGTCGATCAAGTTTTATTTTGGATACCTTTGTTGGCGTGTGAAAAGGAAATGCCAGGGTGCAAGGAAAAGCATCTGTTGGGTTCAGCGGAAGTTCGGGTTCAGTTTGGGTTCAGCTGAAAACAATGGCAAGAGTAAGCATCGCAGTGAGAGGACCCATGGTACAACCAAGAACTGCGTTCACATAAACAAAGAGTTAGAAAGTTAGAGGGATTATTTCGTCGCTCTCACACCGAAGAATCCCTAAAAGCATGGAAAAGTTGCGGTCCTATAAGCAGGCTCTGCGTAAGGCCCAAATCAGATATTCAAATCTAATAGAAGTCAACAAAAGTAACACTAAATTCCTTTTCAGCACTGTAGCTAGGCTAACAAACTGTCACAGTGCAGTAGAGCCCTCAATCCCAGCTACACTTAGCTCTGATGATTTCCTCCTATTTTCTAACAATAAAATAAAAACAATCAGATATAAATTAGATGAAATTACCCCCGCTATTAGCCCTGAACTAGCCCAAGCTGTAAATCTAACGTCCCATATAAATCCACCTGTAAACTTAGAAAGGTTCACAGCTGTTGATCAAGCAGAGATAACTTCAGCCATTATGTCCTCTAAAAGCTCAACTTGTGTCCTAGACCCCATTCCAAGCAGACTCCTCAAAGACATTCTCCCCCTAATTATAGACCCTATTCTTAATGTAATAAATACTTCACTCGAAAGTGGCTATGTTCCACAGTCCTTCAAACATGCAGTCATTAAACCTCTTCTGAAAAAGCCTAATCTAGACCTATTGGTAAACTACAGACCTATTTCAAATCTTCCCTTCGTCTCTAAAATCCTTGAAAAAGTTGTAGTAAAACAGCTTTGTCGCCACCTGCAGGACAATGACTTATTTGAAGTTTTCCAGTCAGGGTTCAGAGCCCACCACAGCACTGAAACTGCACTAGTTAAAGTCACAAATGATTTGTTATTAGCCGCTGACGATGGACTGGTCTCAATCCTGGTTCTGTTGGACCTCAGCGCAGCGTTTGACACCATTGACCACAACATTCTACTGCAGAGGTTAGAATGTGATGTAGGTGTTGGAGGAACAGCCCTCAGCTGGTTTAAATCCTATCTATCTGATAGGTTCCAATTTGTTAATGTAAACCAGAGCTCCTCACCAAGCTCTAAAGTAATTTACGGTGTGCCACAGGGTTCGGTACTCGGTCCAATTCTGTTTACTCTTTATATGCTGCCATTAGGCAACATTATCAGGTCACATGGCATTAACTTCCACTGCTATGCAGACGACACTCAGCTGTATTTATCAATGAAACCTGATCAGAGCGATCAAGTAGACAGACTTAGTACTTGTGTGAAGGAGATAAAAACCTGGATGACACTAAACTACCTGCTTCTTAACCCTGAAAAAACCGAGGTCATTGTGCTTGGCCCTAAGCATCTACGAGACGCTCTATCTGAGCAGATAGTCACACTGGACAATGTTAGTGTAGCCTCCAGTTCTACTGTAAGAAACCTTGGAGTCTTATTTGACCAGGAGCTCTCATTTAAAGTTCATATAAATCAAGCTTGTAAAACAGCCTATTTCCATTTGCGCAACAAGAGCCAAAATCAGAAGAATCCTGCCTAAAAGTGATGCCGAAAAACTTATCCATGCATTTGTAACGACTAGATTAGACTACTGTAACTCCCTGCTCGCAGCGTGTCCTAAAAGCTCCATAAAAAGCTTTCAACTGGTTCAAAATGCAGCAGCAAGATTACTAACAGGAACAAAAAGAAGAGAGCACATTACGCCAGTGCTGAAGTCTCTTCACTGGCTCCCCGTCGAGTCTAGAATCAAATTCAAAATTCTACTCTTGACCTACAAAGCCATAAATGACATGGCCCCATCCTACCTCAAAGATGCTATAGAACCATATCATCCAAACAGAGCTCTTCGCTCTCAGAATGCCGGCCTTCTGGTGGTGCCAAGAGTCTCTAAAAGTACTGTAGGAGGTAGAGCGTTTAGCTACCAAGCTCCTGTGTTATGGAATCAGCTCCTGACCCATGTTAAATATGCTGACACAGTCTCTTCATTTAAGTCCAGGCTTAAAACGTTCCTCTTCGAAATCGCTTATGGTCAGACTAGTTAGGAACAGAAACATAAACCCACAGCTTTAGCTACGCTGCCCTAGGAGTAACTATGCTGGGGGAAGTATGACAGCTTGAGCACTATCCTCTTCTTCTGACTACTTATGCTATCAAACAATATTTATTTTTTAATTCCACTTGCAAACTGTTCACCGCCTTCTTTTTCTTTCTCTCACTCCTGAGGACCTGTGGACCCAGATGCCCCTCCCCTGGTGAAGTGGTCCCTGCCCTGTGTGGACGGTCCCTCATCTGCCTGAGGAGTGGGTCCAGCTCGCCCCCGACGGTCCCTCATCTGCCTGAAGAGTGGGTCCAGCTCGACTCAGTCGGTCCCTCATCTGCCTGAAGTGTGGGTCCAGTTCGCCTCAGTCGGTCCCTCATCTGCCTGAAGAGTGGGTCCAGCTCCAGTCTCCCTCGTGTCCGTCTGTCCGTCTGTGAGAGTCGGATCTCTCCTTCACTGGAACTCCTCCAGGTTTCTACGCTTTTTTCCCAAAGAGGTTTTTTTTGTAGTTTTTCCTGGCCGAGAAGGAGAGTCTAAGGACAGAGGACCCTGGGACATCGTCCATTGCCACCACAGACATTGTCTGACTTCATCGCCACCACAGACATTGTCTGACTTCATCGCCACCACAGACATTGTTGATTCATTTCTCCCTGTGGCCCTCAGAGGCGACTGTTGTTGTGATTTTGGGCCTTACAAAAATAAATTGATTTGATTTATCTCCTTCTCGTGGGAGTTCTAGCCAAGACAGTAGCACAGTTCAGTCATAACATCAAGAAGAGCGCAAGGAAATGTTCCCAGTTACACACCAAAGCGTAGTATTAATGAGTATTGAGTATTCATTCAAGCAGGGCAAGACCAGAGGAAGGGGTAGAAAGAAAGTGAACACACGTAAAAGCCTCATTTAGTCCAATGTCGGTCAAATTTGTCCATTTTCAGTTTGAATCCATTTTGCGATCGTTGGTTATGATCTTGGTCCAGTCTGTTGGCGCAATTTGTGCCATCCATTCTTTTCTGTGACGGCCTTTCCCCCCCTCAAGCTGGCAGCAAACTAACCCACAGGAAAAAGATCCAGTTTCCCCTTGGTGTATGACAAAATCTTTAGTGTAATTTCTCACGTTTTGCTCATTTTCTCCCGTATGCTGTTCTTGTCACAATCTGTGCAGCACAAGGCCACTCGGCAGAATTATCGCGCCCATCCCGCCCCGGCTCCACCTGCTCTCCTGGCAGAAGCGTGGCCTCCCCCGCCGCCGTTCATCAACCCCTGTGCCCGTAATGAGGACTTTAACTGTGAGCCGTTCAGATGTAACCTTAAAAGTTTTTGCTGCTAATGGCTGAATACAACCGTTAGCCAGGAGAGACGACCATAAAACACGGGTTTTATCGCACTAACATGTCATAAAGGTGATTGTCTCTCGCACACAGACACTCGGCTCCTTAAATACTGCTTGGAAAGTCCCGCCTCAACCTTGGACGTCGCCGGTAAATAACAAGGGTGAATTTGTACCGAGTTGTTCCAAAGGCGTAGAAACATGGGCATTGATCAGGAAAACTTCGCCCGGAACGTTTCCCCGGGACAAACCGGAGAAGCTCGGTCTCTAATTGTAATTTATTGACGTCGCGCTTGCTTTTCACAGCAGCTATTTGGTGTTTTGCAGGAGCGGAGCCAATAACCAAGACCTCCAGGAGCAGTTTGAGCACCTTTTCTTGAGTTTTTGGATGAAATGTCTTTGTAACGAACATGTTTGGTGCTTGCATTTTGGCTGCTTGTCTCCGTCTTTTATTCTCTCTATCACACAACACATATTTTAATTACTACGGCTAGAAAATGAACAGAAATGGACTAACTACTGACTGCAAATTGCAATCTTGTGCTGTTATGTTGGTGTGGGAGAAACTCATTGTCAAACTAGTGTCGCAACCAAAATTGTGAGGAGAGAAAAATTTGAAAAATATCTAGTTTTTCCAACTTATTTGATTTAGTTTGATTCATTTAACTTAAAAGGGGCTGTATGTAATGTTTCCATCACCTGCTTATCTCTAGAATGTTCCACTGTATGGCATTAAGCCTATCTATCTTGCATTTATTCTAGAGATTGTTCGATATGTATTTTCCATAACATATGTTTTACAACCCATATCTGCCGTATATGAGCCCATTTTGGATATTTTCCCCAAATAATGTGATTTCAAATGACCACAAACTATACAGCTGTATATAATCAAAGTACACTAATATTACTGTCAATGGAAATAGTTTTTAGACATCCACAACTCTGTCTTATTACTTACCCATAACAGAGCAGTTTGATTACATTCTGTGCAGTCGTCTTCATGCTAAATCTTTAAAGAGTTTGTATCCAATTTTGTTGTAGTAAAATCTATTTTGACCCAATAATATTGCTTACTTACGCTATTTGTGTAAAAAAGAGCCCATTGTGCATCTAATTATCGAGCGGTTTATTCTCCACAAAGCAGGACGTGCGCTGTTAGCATGCTAGTCGTTGTTAGCTTTACCGCGACTGCAAAACTCGCTTTGGTCTCAGAGTTGTGAAAATAAGTTTACAGTTATATTATATAAACTTCATAGCGGAGAATAATTCGGATTCTAGAAATGCATTAAAAAAAAGTGAGCGATACCTACGGATTGTCACAAAGAGTTTAAAATTAACAGTTTTTCACTTTTTTAAGACTGTAAAAATCAGGTTTGACATATAGTTTTATGTTAATCGGCAAATGTTCGAAATAAGACTGATATTTAAATAGTGCAAATATCAGCCAAATATTATGTCACTATCTCTAATATATTCAATTAGAGGACATTTGTTTCATTGCTTCAAAAAAACCTTGAAAAAACATGCATTTTTACTGCGAGCGCGGTCGCCTTTGCAGCTTGTTCCGGCGGCGTCACTCTCTTGTTTAATGCCATACGGTGGAAAATTCCGGCCAAAGCAATCTCCAGACGCCAGCTCCTTCCCCACCAGAAGAGTCACATTATCGCGTGAGGAACATCATGAACATCCCGTCTGCAGCTGATCGTGAACAGCTGACGTGAACTCAGTGTTTCGTCACGATGTGCCAATCCAGCTCTGGATTCTGCCAATGCAAAAGCACGGGGCTGTGTAATGTACGTCGTCCGCCGTCACGTCCCACTCGGCACGTTCCGATGGGTTCGGAGGTGTCCTTCCGTCAGTCTCCAATCGTTCGAAACAAGTTTCAGGCTTTTTCGGAATAATTGGCAGCAATGGCAACATTTGGCCCCCGCACAACATCGCCTCAATCCAATGTATGATCCAGCGATAAGAGCCAAATCTTTTACTGCGTCAATATTTTCACACAAATAATCCGACTAAACCTCCGCGATCCTCATTTAACACTGCGAATTGCTTGCGTTCACAATCTTTTAGAATTTGATGTGATGCATTCAAATGAGCTGGGGCTTATGTGACTCCACGGGGGATGCGCTGTGGGAAAAACTAATACAGCAGTAAAATCAATGTTAAACTACGTACTTTTTATCAGAATAGTGTACACTAATCTGCTATGTACTTCTTGGAGTTTAAAGCAATTTCAACTCACAAAAAGTTTGCCTTTTTGGATGAATAATACAACTTTTTACTTTAATATATAATTAAAATGTCCCCTTACTCATCCATTACATACTTTGTTATCGGCCTTTAAACATACTCTATATCACCTTTGCTTTGGAGTTTCATGTTTTAGAACTGAAAATAATGAACACATTGTTTTCAGTCAGGCGTTCCCTCATCAGGATTTGGCATTAGCGCTCCATCTACTGGCAGCAGAGGGAATTAACATTGGGAAATATGAAAAATAAACTCACTTGCTGTCGAAATGTTGAAACAAATACACGGTAAGGAGTGTGATTTTAACGGGAAAATGCTGAGGAAGACGAATTTATGGACAGACAAACCTCCCTATGTCACAATTCTGTATGAAATTTGAAACTGAGTATTTTACTGATGCTTAGAGGGAGAGGACCAAACAGGATTACAGTATTATTGGCCTTTAAACATGCTCTGTATCACCTTTGCTTTGGCATTTCATATTTTAGAGCGTTCCTTCATCAGGATTTTGGCATTAGCACTCCATCTACTGGCAGCAGAGGGAATTACCATTGGGAAATATGAAAAATAAACTAACTTGCTGTCGAAATGCTGAAACAAATACACAGAAACAAGTGCGATTTTAACGGAAGAAATGCTCAGGAAGACGAATTTATGGACAAACAAACCTCCTGATGTCACAATTCTGTATGAAATTTGAAACCGAGTATTTTACTGATGCTTAGAGGGAGAGGACCAAACACGATTAACAAAACGAAGTAGAATGACGCTAAATTAAATAAGGTTAATGATGTCCTGTAAAGATGTTGAATGTTTGTTTTTGCATTCTATTGTACCGTAGCCTCAGTTTTAAATGATGTGACAGTTATGATGTCGGGACGTGAACCAGTGACCGTCAGAAACCCAGACCAAAGCGCTTCCTCTTCTTCTTAAGCGGACGTTTAACGAGAGCCACTTACAGTCGGAGTGAACACAATTAGGTGCTCAGTGATAACCTCCGGAGGCGAATTAATCTCTCGAATGAAATTGGAGGCGACGCTCAATATGTCACCCAGTGGGACGCGACTTCATTCCCATTCATCCCGCGCACCAAAGTTAAAGCTCATTTCCCCAACTGGAGGCTCCTCGCCGCGGGACACGAGAGTTTAATCCCAGAAAGTCCCGGCCAAAAAGAAAAAAGACAGAGGAACACATCACCCCGTCATATTGTCCCGGTCACAGATTTGAGTTTGTGAGGTTTTTTTGAGATTTGGTGTTGAGTTGCAGTGTCAGTAGCCTTAACTTCACCGTGAGAAGATCTACAGCGGTTGGACATTTGATCAAAACAAATACATTTCAAGTCCTTGACCAACCATATTTCAGTATTGTCATGGTCACCGTCTGGTCTGGTGATGTATAGTTTTGACTTGTTTTACTCACAGGTTTTCTGTCTCTGCTTCTCTTCGTTTCCCCCACTCCCTTCTTGTTCTGCTCTCTGGTTACCGCCCCCTTGTCTCTCTGGTTACCGCCCCCTTGTCTCTCAAGCTCATCACAGGCTCCTCACACCTGTGCGTGGGTTCACAGCTGTATCTGGTTGTTAATCACTGGTTGTAGTATTTTAGGTGTTTGTTTCCTCTGCTTCAGTGCGAGATTGTCTGCGTTGCCCTGTTCTGCCCCAGCATTCGAGCGAGCTGATAGTTTGATTCATGTTTTGACTCTTACTTCGTATTTTTGCCTACTCCTCGTGATCCTTTTTGCCGTCATGGACCTTGGACCGTCCTGAGTATTCCTTCTGCCTGACCTCTGACATTGATGTTACCCATGCACCGAACCTGGAACGGATTTATGACTACGACTCTCGCCTGCTCTCTGACACCGCTGTATGCTGGCTCTGACCACCGCTTGTCGTCCTGACAATACCAGTGACTTTGTACATTTCTACTCTCTGTTCTATTAAAATCTGTTAAATTATCGCCTCTTTCCAGCTCCGTAATAGGCTCCGTTCTGCCGTTAGTGACAAGTACCACTTTACAATAACTACATCTTAATTAGCATGAATAAAGCATGAACAAAGAATGAATGAATCGGAAAATGAACACGTATTTTATGATATTGTTATTAAGTATTTGTTTGTAATATGAATGCTATTAAAAGTGGTTATTATAAAGCGTAAATATATTTTTACTTTTTAAACAGTCTGTATGTCTCTTCCTGTTTTTAAAAAAACAAACATCTTTGTGTAAAAATATGGCACAATCTTCGAACTTTATGTGGGTAAATAAAAGAAAATGGATTCAGAAAGTCTCACATTTTCAAATTAATATTGTCCACCACAAGGAAATCAACTTGAGGGCAGATTTTTTCACGGTCATTTAGTTTTCTACAAAAGTTGCACTTGGGTCAGAAGTCACAGTTCCAACTTAAAATTCTGTTTGTGTTGTGTATTTATTTATTTAAAAAAGAAAAAAAAATCTAATTCCCAAAAAATAAAATTAAAGGTCTGACATTTAGTCAAGGTCAGATGTTCCTCTCTAATGTGTGTGTGTGTGTGTGTGCGCTGCTCATTCGGAGAAAAAAGCCGCACATCATTTAGTTTGGAGTTTTCATGAAAATATCCGTTTTATACAAAAATTAAATACACTTACAGTATGTTACAACTATGTTTCGTCCATTCAGGTATTCAGGTGTGCGTAGCCATGACGACGAAGCCTCTGGGAAAAGAAATCAATTTTAAAAATGTGTCTCAGATCACAGCTATTTCTCCTCGTGCATTCTTCACCTTATTGTTCACACTTTGAACGCAACGGAACAGTATCTGTGTGTGATTGTACCTGTTGTATTCTATCATGACAAATATGAATGTCAAAAAATCAAATATAATTGGTAAAAATAGTTGATAATGGCGTCTTTTTAAACATTCATAAATATATCTCTAAATACTAAACCAAAAGTGTATATATCTGTCCTTTTATCCCTTAATTGCACAAACATCGTCCATAAATTGCACTCACTATTGCATTATTACTCACATTTAATTCAAAAGAAACTAAAAAGTTGATTAAAAAATATACGAAAATGCATTAATCTCTACTTTTCCTTCTTTCAAATCTAAATGATTGATAATAATGACTACATTTACGGGCACGCAGACCTCGAAATATCATTTAAACGCACTCACATAACCTTCAAGATTAAGCAAAAAACATAACAAGCTTCTTTATACACTTTTCATTTACAAATATTTCTGAAATTGCAGCGGAGAAAACCTTGCATTTTTCAAACACCACTTTTCCAGCGGAGAAGAATGTGATGTGAGGCACACTTTTGGCTCAGGGCTAGGTAAAAACACATGTGCAGCATTTGGCAAGAATGAAAAAAACAACAGAAAGTCACCAGCGTCACCAAAGCACAGGAAGGAGTGAGGAGACAAGGAAAGGAACGGGCAACAAGGAGACGAGAGAAGGAGGCAAGAGTGAGGCGAGATGTTGGACACGTCCGGTTTGTGAGATTATTCTAACAACTCTCCACCAAACGTTTAGAAGTCTTTTGCGTTTCTTTTTTTTTTTGCGTTTCTTTTTTTTTTTTACAGTTCAACTAATCCAAGAAACAAACGACGGTCATGTGACTTCACCGATCCATATATGGTCACTCATCATTGGCCATTTCCTGGCGGTGACGGACAGTACAAAAGAGTTACTCATGTTTCTCGATGTCTTTAAGGTGTTTTGGAGAGGTCCAGTCCTTCAAACGTGTGGATTTTGGTTATGAGACAGTCTCTTCCCGGGGTCTCTCAGCAGCGGGCGGCCATCGTGAGCAGCAGCGCCAGGAGGGCGGGGCGCAGCTGCGACGCCCGGCGGGCAGGGGCTCGTCCGGAGAGCTGGTCGTCGCACTCGCCGGGGCCCTGGCACCGCGCCCGCTCGCACAGGACGCCCGTGAAGCCCGGCGAGCAGAGGCAGCGCTGGTGGTGGTGGCACGTGCCGCCGTTCTGACAGCGGAGCATGGCGTTGTCACACACCCGAGCTGTGCAGGGAGAGAAGAGGGGAGAGAGGGAGGGAAGAGAGGAGGAAGAGGGGAGGAAGAGAGGAGGAAGAGAGGGAGAGGGGAGGGAAGAGAGAGGGAAGAGGGGAGGAGAGGGGGGAAGAGGAAGAGGGGAGGGAGGAGGAAGAGGGGAGGGAGAAGGAGAGGGGAGGAAGAGAGGGAGGAAGAGGGGAGGAAGAGAGGGAGAGGGAAGGAGAGGGGGGGAAGAGGAAGAGGGAGAAGGAGAGGGGAGGAAGAGAGGGATAGGGGAGGAAGAGAGGGAGGAAGAGAGAGGGAAGAGGGGAGGAGAGGGGGGGAAGAGGGGAGGGAGAAGGAGAGGGGAGGAAGAGAGGGAGGAAGAGGGGAGGAAGAGAGGGAGAGGGAAGGAGAGGGGGGGAAGAGGAAGAGGGAGAAGGAGAGGGGAGGAAGAGAGGGATAGGGGAGGAAGAGAGGGAGGAAGAGAGAGGGAAGAGGGGAGGAGAGGGGGGGAAGAGGAAGAGGGGAGGGAGAAGGAGAGGGGAGGAAGAGAGGGAGGAAGAGGGGAGGGAAGAGGGAGGAAGAGGGGAGGAAGAGAGGGAGAGGGGAGGGAGAGGAAGAGAGGAGGGAAGAGGGGAGGAAGAAGGTTAATACACAGATGGATGAAGAGAAGAAGCCAGAGGAGGTCAAATAGAACACTAGAGTGGATTTTCCAATGCACTTGAGCTTCAGCCGCGGTTTAAGTATAAAGTATACGTTCGAGTAGTATAAGTATTATGTTCGAATAAAATACGCATTAGTTATTCAATACTGTTGTTAGTAATGCATACGATGTGTATTGTTTCATTTACGTCATTTTGACTCTTAACTGAAATAGATTCTATATCAAAATCATTTTTCATTGTGTATTTTTCGTTTTGATCCAGACTCAAAGACGCTCTACGTATAAAGTGTCTTCGATTGTGTTGAAATGTTGAAATGTTTTACTATGATTATTGATTCTTCTGCTTTTTCTTTACGCTGCGACGTTCAAAATTTCCCTGTTGTTTGACGTCAATCAAAATTCGCTCATCGTGATAACAAAGTGTATTGAGTCTAATCGTGGATGAAATAACGTCGACTGTAGATTAAACTGCAAAGAGATGAGGAACAGTGTCTAAACGTTTAATCGAGACTTCCAGCCAAATCACTCTGAGAAAAGCGTTTCCTGTCACCGTTTTTCCACAATAATCTCACATTTTGTCTGCGAGATATAAATGGTGTAAGTGTCGAGTACACAACAATATTTAGGGTTATTTTTATGGGCAAAATACTCGCTTATTTCCTTTTGGTTAATCTGCTTTTCTGACCATTTCACAGTTTGATTCTTCTGCTTCCTGTTTCTTCTGCTTCCTGTTTCTTCTGCTTCCTGTTTCTTCTGCTTCCTGTTACAACCTTTCCACAATAATCTAACATTTTGTCTGCAAGATATAAATGGTGTGAGTGTCGAGTACACCACAATATTTAGGGTTATTCTTTGGGTGAAAATACTCGTTGAAAATACATTAAATACGTTAATCTGCATTTCTGACCGTTTCACTGTTTGGTTCGTGTTCTTTGGTTTCTGTTTCAACCTTTCTGCGAAAACAAATCGAAACAAAGACTCCCCTTTCCCCAATCGCTCGCTCTGAATTCCTGACTCCATAACGGCTAAACTGAGCGCGCTCCGTTCTCAGCGGTGGCGGCGGCGGTCCACTCCAGTGTTCTACGACTCTCCGGCACAAACAGCAGGTCGAGAGGCCACAAGCTGCTGGTCCCGTCTCTGCCAAACGTGTCCTCGGAGCTGACACTTCAGACAGAGGCCGGACAAGGACTCTCGGCGCCAACGGGCTCCGAGACAAACAACACTGATGGAGTCATGCATAAATTTAGCGGCACCAAAGGCTGAAAACAAAAAAACAGGAAAGTTCACGCTAAAACAGAGAAGTCACGGCAGAGATGTGGTGAGAGGAGGGATTTGTCATGCAGCCGATGCCAGAGGGTTGTTTTTTTAGGTACTATCCAGAGTGAAAAAGGTGGTATGTGTTTGTCTCTGTCTTATCACAGTTCAAACATGAAGAAATGAGTCCTAAGAATGACTTTAGAGATGTGCCTAGCATCATTGAGACGCTGTTGCCTTGGATGTTCAGCGGTGTGGTCGGTCAAACTGCAGGTCTAATCTGATTTCTTTCTTTTTGTCCAAATGTGACCTGGATCCGATCATTTCCCAGCGCGACACGGGCGACTTTCATATCCTGGATCTGATTTGACGCGTGTATTTTACAAAGTGACAGCGGATCACATTAATCTGACTGCTACTGGAGCTACAGCGCTGGAATGCTACAGGTGCCACTTTCTTTTTCTTTTTTAAATTGGAAAAGACGGAGAATTAAACAGATTGACGTTTTAAACACCTGCCAGAAAACAGCAGCGAAGAGAGAAAGTGCCCAAAGAAAAGGGAGGTATTAAATTAAATTGGTTTTGTAAAGTGTGACAAAGGTAACATATGAACTTTTGCCTCTTCAAGACATAATGTAAAGATGACTTGTGTTTCTTATAATGTGACAACAGCAGGACTCCTGGTGTTCTCCTGCTCCTGCTCCGCTCCTCAGACACGTCGGAGCGGTCAGGTTCACACGTGAAAACTGATTTGAGTCACGTTATTACTTGGCAAAAAAATACCCAAAAATGTGATTGTGGGATTGGTACTAAAAGGGTGCATACAAACAAAGAGACAAACAAAGAGACAAACAAAGAGAACTCAAGCGTCTGCAAATGTGGTCAGACATCCTCTGACTTCCTCTGACTTCCTCTGACTTCCTCTAACTTCCTCTAACTTCCCCAAACTTCCCCGAACTCCCTCGAACTCCCTCGAACTCCCTCGAACTCTCTCGAACTCCCTCGAACTCCCTCGAACTCTCTCGAACTCCCTCGAACTCTCTCGAACTCCCTCCAATTCGAACTCTCTCGAAATCTCTCGAACTCCCTCGAACTCTCTCGAATTCCCTCGAACTCCCTCGAACTCCCTCAAACTCCCTCGAACTCCCTCGAACTCTCTGGAACTGTCTCGAACTCCCTCGAACTCCCTCGAATTCCCTCGAACTCCCTCGAACTCTCTCGAACTCTCTCGAACTCCCTCGAACTCTCTCGAACTCCCTCGAACTCCCTCCAATTCGAACTCTCTCGAACTCCCTCGAACTCCCTCCAATTCGAACTCTCTCGAACTCCCTCCAATTCGAACTCTCTCGAAATCTCTCGAACTCTCTCGAACTCTCTCGAACTCCCTCGAACTCTCTCGAACTCCCTCTAACTTCCTCTAACTTCCCCAAACTTCCCCGAACTCCCTCGAACTCCCTCGAACTCCCTCGAACTCTCTCGAACTCCCTCGAACTCCCTCGAACTCTCTCGAACTCCCTCGAACTCTCTCGAACTCCCTCCAATTCGAACTCTCTCGAAATCTCTCGAACTCCCTCGAACTCTCTCGAATTCCCTCGAACTCTCTCGAACTCCCTCGAACTCCCTCGAACTCCCTCGAACTCCCTCGAACTCTCTCGAAGTCTCTGGAACTGTCTCGAACTCCCTCGAACTCCCTCGAATTCCCTCGAACTCCCTCGAACTCTCTCGAACTCTCTCGAACTCCCTCGAACTCTCTCGAACTCCCTCGAACTCCCTCCAATTCGAACTCTCTCGAACTCCCTCCAATTCGAACTCTCTCAAAATCTCTCGAACTCCCTCGAACTCTCTCGAACTCCCTTGAACTCCCTCGAACTCTCTCGAACTCTCTCGAACTCCCTCGAACTCTCTCGAACTCCCTCGAACTCCCACGAACTCTCTCGAACTCTCTCGAACTCCCTCGAACTCCCTCGAACTCCCTCGAACTCTCTCGAACTCCCTCGAACACTCTCGAACTCTCTCGAACTCCCTCGAACTCCCTCGAACTCTCTCGAACTTCCTCGAACTTCCTCGAACTCTCTTTGAACAAAGTGCTGCATTTACTTGTGGATTACTCACATAGAATGGATCATGTTCAGAAGTCAACTGTTTTTAAGTGAATTGAAACCGGGTTAAACATATACTGCAACTTCAATAATGTGTTCAAAGGCCAAATTATAAGCAACTTCAATATAATCATGTTGTTTACAGTTGTTTTTGTTGTGTTCGTGGTGCGTAAAGTGTCATTGGGTGTCAAAAGAACGCGCTTAAACATAATTTATTAATAATAACATTGCATTTGTACGTCGACTCCTGCTCTTCCCGTCCCCGCTGCGTTGACTCATCACCACTTCCTAAGCCGACCGTCATGTTTTTTCAGACAAAAACTCGGAACTCAATTACCCCGGAAAGCCGGCGCCGCGGGCGGAGGTGAAATCCGGGAAGGGGGAATGTTTGCCCAGAGATTTTCCGTGTAATTGGAAATCTGCGGCTGCATAAACAGTATGACGTCGCCGAAAAACACCGACTTTCACGGATTGGAATGCACCGTTCCCATCGACTCCCGGCTCGAACGACGCGGCGTGTTCAGCGGCTACTGAAACTTTTACAACTTATTACAGCGTTAAAGTGTCGCTGTTTATCCGAAAAGAAACATCAAGCTTCACGACAGTTTCATGGTTAATACGTTATCATCGTTGATTTAGTTTGAGACAAAATCAGACGTTTAGTGAAGGATAAAAACACTTTGTACATTTTGTTAGTTATCATTGTTAGACCTGATTACTGAAGAACTGAAAGTCGAATAGACCGTGTTCTACACGTTTATTTATTTGTCTGATTAACTTGGTCATTAGATGTGAGAATATAGATAAATATAGATACGTAAACAAACTATAAATCTGATTTTCACACATATCTGCTTCGTCATATAAAGTTTTTTGTGAGATAAATTATGGCAATTTATATTGGGGAAGACAAAATAAATATGAATATGATAATAATAATAATACCAATCATAATCATATTAAGTAAACCCAGACGAGTGGAGCTAAAGTTACATGCTTTTTCATTTGTTTACATTCTGTTCAGTTTAATTTCTGGAAGTTTCTGTTTCTCTCTTTTTTTGGGAGACAAGCCTTATATTGTACATCGTAGGAAAAGTACAACTACTACAGCTACAAGTAGTGACACTCTAATAGTAACAGTTTAAAAAGCATTATTTTAAATACACTCTTTGTTTAAACTGTTTTGTGTTAGTGTTTCTCTTTCTTCTCTTTCTTCTTCTTCAACAACCACTTCTTCACATTTAAGAGCTTCATTCAAAAACACTTGACACCAATTGACACTAAATTACCGTTTCCGTGTTTAAAACGACACGGCTCCGATCAAGAATGGCACGTTTCCTTTTTCTCATGTTCAAAAATGATTCAAATCCTCTGGAGTTTTCTCTCTGTGAAGTTCAGTCTGTGATGAGGCTATTGTCTGTTTCAATGACCTTAAACCTGAGGGCCTCTGCACCATCCTCTGCACCATCCTCTGCACCATCCTCTGCACCATCATCTGCACCATCCTCTGCACCATCATCTGCACCATCATCTACACCATCATCTACACCATCATCTACACCATCCTCTGCACCATCCTCTGCACCATCCTCTGCACCATCCTCTACACCATCATCTACACCATCCTCTGCACCATCCTCTGCACCATCCTCTGCACCATCCTCTACACCATCATCTACACCATCCTCTGCACCATCCTCTGCACCATCCTCTGCACCATCCTCTACACCATCATCTACACCATCCTCTGCACCATCCTCTGCACCATCCTCTGCACCATCCTCTACACCATCCTCTGCACCATTCTCTACACCATCCTCTGCACCATCCTCTGCACCATCCTCTGCACCATCCTCTACACCATCATCTACACCATCCTCTGCACCATCCTCTGCACCATCCTCTACACCTTCCTCTGCACCATCCTCTACACCATCCTCTGCACCATCCTCTGCACCATCCTCTACACCATCCTCTGCACTATCCTCTACACCATCCTCTGCACCATAATCTACACCATCCTCTACACCATCCTCTGCACCATCCTCCACACCATCCTCTGCACCATCCTCTGCACCATCCTCTAAACCATTCTCTGCACCATCATCTACACCATCCTCTACACCATCCTCTGCACCATCTTCTACACCATCCTCTACATCATTCTCTGCACCATCATCTACACCATCCTCTACACCATCCTCTGCACCATCCTCTGCACCATCCTCTACACCATCCTCTACACCATCCTCTACACCATCTACACCATCCTCTACACTATCATCTACACCATCCTCTACACCATCCTCTGCACCATCCGCTACACCATCCTCTACACCATTCTCTGCACCATCATCTACACCATCCTCTACACCATCCTCTGCACCATCTTCTACACCATCCTATACACCATCCTCTACACCATTCTCTGCACCATCATCTACACCATCCTCTACACCATCCTCTGCACCATCCTCTGCACCATCCTCTACACCATCCTCTACACCATCCTCTACACCATCTACACCATCCTCTACACTATCATCTACACCATCCTCTACACCATCCTCTGCACCATCCGCTACACCATCCTCTACACCATCCTCTGCACCATCCTCTACACCATCCTCTACACCATCCTCTACACCATCCTCTGCACCATCTTCTACACCATCCTATACACCATCCTCTACACCATTCTCTGCACCATCCTCTACACCATCCTCTGCACCATCATCTGCACCATCCTCTACACCATCCTCTACACAATCTACACCATCCTCTACACTATCATCTACACCATCCTCTACACCATCCTCTGCACCATCCGCTACACCATCCTCTACACCATCCTCTGCACCATCCTCTACACCATCCTCTACACCATCCTCTGCACCATCCTCTACACCATCCTCTACACCATCCTCTGCACCATCCGCTACACCATCCTCTACACCATCCTCTGCACCATCCTCTACACCATCCTCTACACCATCCTCTGCACCATCCTCTACACCATCCTCTACACCATCATCTGCACCATCATCTACACCATCCTCTACACCATCCTCTACACCATCCTCTGCACCATCTTCTACACCATCCTATACACCATCCTCTACATCATTCTCTGCACCATCATCTAACACCATCCTCTGCACCATCTTCCACACCATCCTATACACCATCCTCTACACCATCCTCTGCACCATCTTCCACACCATCCTATACATCATCCTCTACACCATTCTCTGCACCATCATCTACACCATCCTCTGCACCATCCTCTACACCATCCTCTATACCATCCTCTGCACCATCCTCTACACCATCTTCTACACCATCCTATACACCATCCTCTGCACCATCATCTACACCATCCTCTACACCATCCTCTGCACCATCCTCTGCACCATCTTTTACACCATCCTATACACCATCCTCTACACCATCCTATACACCATCCTCTACACCATCCTCTGCACCATCCTCTACACCATCTACACCATCCTCTACACCATCCTCTACACCATCCTCTACACCATCCTCTGCACCATCCTCTACACCATCCTCTACACCATCATCTACACCATCCTCTGCACCATCCTCTGCACCATCATCTACACCATCATCTACACCATCATCTACACCATCATCTACACCATCCTCTGCACCATCCTCTACACCATCCTCTACACCATCCTCTACACCATCCTCTGCACCATCCTCTGCACCATCCTTTACACCATCCTCTACATCATCCTCTGCACCATCCTCTGCACCATCCTCTGCACCATCCTCTGCACCATCCTCTACACCATCCTCTACACCATCATCTACACCATCCTCTGCACCATCCTCTACATCTTGGTACTAAAAGCGTACATGAAAACAAAGAAAACACTTGTCTGCAAATGTGCTCAAATTCCCTCAGACTTCCTCAAACTCCTCCTTCTCCTCCTCCTCCATCTCTTTGTCTTATTTTCTTCTTCTTCTTCTTCTTCTTCTTCTTCTTCTTCTTCTTCTTCTTCTTCTTCTTCTTCTTCTTCTTCTTCTTCTTCTTCTTCTTCTTCTTCTTCTTCTTCTTCTTCTTCTTCTTCTTCTTCTTCATGCCTGGTCCTCATTTACTACCTGGTTGCTAGGTATCACTTAACAACCAAAGTACATGATTAAATTAAAACAATCTAAGAATAAACCCTAGAGTGATGTTAGGAGCAGCGGTCAGATGTCCAGGTCCAGTGGCTTCCTCTGTCTGGACTTCACATTAGCAGCGTTTCCTTTGGTCTGGAGATAATCCTCGTCCTTCAGCCCGTCTCCCAGGAACATCGTCAGACTCAAACACTAAAAAGCATTTAGCCCTCAATGAGCTGTTTATGCTCAAGCTCAGAGCCCAGACGTGTCCTCCAGGGGGCAGCAAACAAAACAAGAACGTGTTATGTGCCAGTATTCATATTACAATTACGTGTGCCAGTATTCATAGTATAATTACATGTGCCAGTATTCATAGTACAATTACATGTGCCAGTATTCATAGTACAATTACGTGTGCCAGTATTCATAGTATAATTACATGTGCCAGTATTCATAGTACAATTACATGTGCCAGTATTCATAGTACAATTACGTGTGCCAGTATTCATAGTATAATTACATGTGCCAGTATTCATAGTACAATTACGTGTGCCAGTATTCATAGTACAATTACATGTGCCATTACATTACATGTGTGTTGTGCGTGTGTGTGTCGTGTGTCACGTGTGTGTCACAATGTGTGGCGTGCGTGGTGTGTGTGTCGTGAGTGTGTCGTGTGTCACGTGTGTGTCGTGCGTGTGTCGTGTGTCACGTGTGTGTCACGTGTGTGTCACCTGTGTGTCGTGTGTGTGTGGTGCGTGTGTCACCTGTGTGTCGTGTGTGTGTGGTGCGTGTGTTGTGCGTGTGTCGTGTGTGTGTCGTGCGTGTGTCGTGTGTCACGTGTGTGTCGTGCGTGTGTCGTGTGTCACGTGTGTGTCACCTGTGTGTCGTGTGTGTGTGGTGCGTGTGTCACCTGTGTGTCGTGCGTGTGTCGTGTGTGTATGGTGCGTGTGTGGTGCGTGTGTTGTGCGTGTGTTGTGCGTGTGTCACGTGTGTGGTGTGTGTGTTGTGCGTGTGTCACGTGTGTGTGTCGTGCGTGTGTCGTGTGTCACGTGTGTGTCGTGCGTGTGTCGTGCGTGTGTCACTTGTGTGTCACCTGTGTGTCGTGTGTGTGTGGTGCGTGTGTCACCTGTGTGTCGTGCGTGTGTCGTGTGTGTATGGTGCGTGTGTGGTGCGTGTGTTGTGCGTGTGTTGTGCGTGTGTCACGTGTGTGGTGTGTGTGTTGTGCGTGTGTCACGTGTGTGTGTCGTGCGTGTGTCGTGTGTCACGTGTGTGTCGTGCGTGTGTCGTGCGTGTGTCACTTGTGTGTCACCTGTGTGTCGTGTGTGTGTGGTGCGTGTGTCACCTGTGTGTCGTGCGTGTGTCGTGTGTGTGTTGTGCGTGTGTCACGTGTGCTGTGCGTGTGTCGTGTGTGTGTCATGTCTGAGCGGGACGAGCTCCGACAGGTGAGAACAGAACCCGTCTATGACTCTGTCTCTGCTGCTCACACCTCGGGCCCCAGAGAGACGTTTCAGCGCCGGGGCCGTTATGACAAGTCCATCTGACTCCACAAGACGACAACATACGAGAGGCAACAGCAGCGACAGACACGAGGACAAGATACTGTACATACTGTAAATACTGTACATACTATACGAGATACTTTACATACTGTACGAGATACTGTACATACTGTAAAATATACTGTACAATATACTGTGAGAGATACTGTACTAGGTTCAGCTCTCAGGTTCAGCTCTCAGGTTCAGCTCTGAGGTTCATTGTAATAGAAGGAGACAGAACTCATCAGTGTGAATAATATTCTAAAGTAGAATGTGATCATTGGATGAAGAGAACAGCTCTGTCTTTTGTTTGTGTTTAAGGCTCTAATTTGCATTTTTGCCTGATTATTTATCAAGTTTATTGCACATCAGTTCAAGTATTCGCTGTTTGAGTCTCAGCACATTTTTATCTTATAATCGCATCGTGTCGACACAGAGACAGAAAAAAAGACTTTCAACAACTTTGCTCCTGTGGAATAAAAACACAGAGACTTATAAATTAAATCATGTTATGCCTTTTAGTCATTTAAAGCACTGGTCCAGGACGACCCACAGTGTCGATGCTCTTGATTTACATAATTGTATCTCATATTCTATGTGTAATTGTGTTTTTATGTATTAGTTAATCTCATTGATTGTGTTATTTGTGTTTTAGTATCATGTGTGTGTTTGTTGTTTATTTTGTGTTGTTTTTTGACTTTTCTCATTGGGTTTTCCCTCTATCAAAATAAAACAAATGAATGAATGAATTTTGCAGCATTAATCACACATGTCTCATTAATTAAACACCAGAGACGTACGAGACAACATACATACATACATACATACATACACACATACACACATACTGACATAAGATAAGATAAGATAAGATAAGATAATCCTTTATTGTACCACATGGGGAAATTCCATTGGTGCAACGCAGGTAGATCATACATACATACATTCATACATACATACATACATACATACATACATACACACATACTGACATACATACATACATACATACTGACATAAGATAAGATAATCCTTTATTGTCCCACATGGGGAAATTCCATTGGTGCAACGCAGGTAGATCATACATACATACATTCATACATACATACATACATACTGACATACATACATACATTCATACATACATACATACTGACATACATACATACATTCATACATACATACATACTGACATACATACATACATTCATACATACATACATTCATACATACATACATACATACATACATACATACTGACATACATACATACATTCATACATACATACATACTGACATACATACATACATTCATACATACATACATTCATACATACATACATACATACATTAATACATACATACACACATACTGACATACATACATACATACATACATACATACATACACACATACTGACATACATACATACATTCATACATACATACATACATACATACTGACATACAGACAGACATACATACATACATACATACTGACATACATTCATACATACATACATACATACATACATACACACATACACACATACTGACATAAGATAAGATAATCCTTTATTGTCCCACATGGGGAAATTCCATTGGTGCAACGCAGGTAGATCATACATACATACATTCATACATACATACATACATACTGACATACATACATACATTCATACATACATACATACTGACATACATACATACATTCATACATACATACATTCATACATACATACATACATACTGACATACATACATACATTCATACATACATACATTCATACATACATACATACATACATACATACTGACATACATACATACTGACATATTACAAGAAATAACTCAATCAAGTAAAGGACTGATAAAAGTATTGAAAGTATTGTGTGCGTTGCAAAAAACAGTAATATGTGGAAAATCAGCCACAAATGCTGTATGTCCTGCTCTTCGGCACCGGTCTGTTGCCGCCGGCCGATCACATGACCTCTGTCTCTGGACCAATCATAAGTGTTCTGCCCTCCATAATTGTGCAGCTTCTGTTTTCACCCTCATGGTCTCTCCTCCTCCTCCTCCTCCTCCTCCTCCTCCAGTGTTTCATGTTTCAGTGTTTCATGTTTCAGTGTTTCAGTGTTTCAGTGTTTCATGTTTCAGTGTTTCAGTGTTTCATGTTTCAGTGTTTCATGTTTCAGTGTTTCAGTGTTTCAGTGTTTCAGTGTTTCATGTTTCAGTGTTTCATGTTTCAGTGTTTCAGTGTTTCAGTGTTTCAGTGTTTCATGTTTCAGTGTTTCATGTTTCAGTGTTTCATGTTCCAGTGTTTCACGTTTCAGTGTTCCAGTGTTCCAGTGTTTCAGTGTTTCATGTTTCAGTGTTTCAGTGTTTCAGTGTTTCAGTGTTTCATGTTTCAGTGTTTCATGTTTCAGTGTTTCATGTTCCAGTGTTTCACGTTTCAGTGTTCCAGTGTTCCAGTGTTTCAGTGTTTCATGTTTCAGTGTTTCATGTTTCATGTTTCAGTGTTTCATGTTTCAGTGTTCCAGTGTTCCAGTGTTCCAGTGTTTCAGTGTTTCATGTTTCATGTTTCAGTGTTTCAGTGTTTCAGTGTTTCATGTTTCAGTGTTTCATGTTTCATGTTTCAGTGTTTCATGTTTCAGTGTTTCAGTGTTTCATGTTTCATGTTTCAGTGTTTCATGTTTCAGTGTTCCAGTGTTCCAGTGTTCCAGTGTTTCATGTTTCATGTTTCAGTGTTTCAGTGTTTCATGTTTCATGTTTCAGTGTTTCATGTTTCAGTGTTCCAGTGTTCCAGTGTTCCAGTGTTTCATGTTTCATGTTTCAGTGTTTCAGTGTTTCATGTTTCAGTGTTTCATGTTTCAGTGTTTCATGTTTCAGTGTTTCAGTGTTTCAGTGTTTCATGTTTCAGTGTTTCATGTTTCAGTGTTTCATGTTTCAGTGTTTCATGTTTCAGTGTTTCATGTTTCAGTGTTCCAGTGTTCCAGTGTTCCAGTGTTTCAGTGTTTCATGTTTCATGTTTCAGTGTTTCAGTGTTTCATGTTTCAGTGTTTCATGTTTCATGTTTCAGTGTTTCATGTTTCAGTGTTTCAGTGTTTCATGTTTCAGTGTTTCATGTTTCATGTTTCAGTGTTCCAGTGTTCCAGTGTTCCAGTGTTTCATGTTTCATGTTTCAGTGTTTCAGTGTTTCATGTTTCAGTGTTTCATGTTTCAGTGTTTCATGTTTCAGTGTTTCAGTGTTTCAGTGTTTCAGTGTTTCATGTTTCAGTGTTTCATGTTTCAGTGTCTCATGTTCCAGTGTTTCAGTGTTTCAGTGTTTCATGTTTCAGTGTTTCAGTGTTTCATGTTTCAGTGTTTCATGTTTCAGTGTTTCATGGTTTCATGTTTCAGTGTTTCATGTTTCAGTGTTTCAGTGTTTCATGTTTCAGTGTTTCAGTGTTTCATGTTCCAGTGTTTCATGTTCCAGTGTTTCAGTGTTTCATGTTTCAGTGTTTCATGTTTCATGTTTCAGTGTTTCATGTTTCAGTGTTTCATGGTTTCATGTTTCAGTGTTTCATGTTTCAGTGTTTCAGTGTTTCATGTTTCAGTGTTTCAGTGTTTCATGTTTCAGTGTTTCAGTGTTTCATGTTTCAGTGTTTCATGTTTCAGTGTTTCAGTGTTTCATGTTTCAGTGTTTCAGGTTTCAGTGTTTCATGTTTCAGTGTTTCATGTTTCATGTTTCAGTGTATCATGTTTCAGTGTTTCATGTTTCAGTGTTTCATGTTTCAGTGTTTCATGTTTCAGTGTTTCAGTGTTTCATGTTTCAGTGTTTCATGTTTCATGTTTCAGTGTTTCATGTTTCAGTGTTTCATGCTTCAGTGTTTCATGTTTCAGTGTTTCAGTGTTTCATGTTTCAGTGTTTCATGTTTCAGGGTTTCAGTGTTTTATGTTTCAGTGTTTCATGTTTCATGTTTCAGTGTTTCATGTTTCAGTGTTTCATGTTTCAGTGTTTCATGTTCCAGTGTTTCACGTTTCAGTGTTCCAGTGTTCCAGTGTTTCAGTGTTTCATGTTTCAGTGTTTCATGTTTCATGTTTCAGTGTTTCATGTTTCAGTGTTCCAGTGTGCCAGTGTTCCAGTGTTTCATCTTTCATGTTTCAGTGTTTCAGTGTTTCATGTTTCAGTGTTTCATGTTTCTTGTTTCAGTGTTTCATGTTTCAGTGTTTCAGTGTTTCATGTTTCAGTGTTTCATGTTTCAGTGTTTCATGTTTCAGTGTTTCAGTGTTTCATGTTCCAGTGTTTCAGTGTTTCATGTTTCATGTTTCAGTGTTTCATGTTTCAGTGTTTCAGTGTTTCATGTTTCAGTGTTTCAGTGTTTCATGTTTCAGTGTTTCATGTTTCAGTGATTCATGTTTCAGTGTTTCATGGTTTCATGTTTCAGTGTTTCATGTTTCAGTGTTTCAGTGTTTCATGTTTCAGTGTTTCATGTTTCAGTGTTTCATGTTTCAGTGTTTCAGTGTTTCATGTTTCAGTGTTTCATGTTTCAGTGTTTCATGTTTCAGTGTTTCAGTGTTTCATGTTTCAGTGTTTCATGTTTCATGTTTCAGTGTTTCAGTGTTTCAGTGTTTCATGTTTCAGTGTTTCAGTGTTTCATGTTTCATGTTTCATGTTTCAGTGTTTCATGTTTCAGTGTTTCAGTGTTTCATGTTTCAGTGTTTCATGTTTCAGTGTTTCATGTTTCATGTTTCATGTTTCATGTTTCAGTGTTTCATGTTTCAGTGTTTCATGTTTCATGTTTCAGTGTTTCATGTTTCATGTTTCAGTGTTTATGCCACGGGGAGAGTTCTTTTCTCTTTCTAACAAATCATCACACGTAAGATCCATTTTTAAAACAAACTTGCACCTGATTCATGTGTCAGTCGCTCTCGACGCTGGAGCATCATAAACAAACATCATATTCATGTCACAAACATCATATTCATATCACAAACATCATATTCACAAACATCATATTCACAAACATCATATTCACAAACATCATATTCACAAACATCATATTCATATCACAAACATTATTCATATCACAAACATCATATTCACAAACATCATATTCACAAACATCATATTCACAAACATCATATTCATATCACAAACATCATATTCACAAACATCATATTCATATTCACAAACATCATATTCATATTCACAAACATCATATTCATGTCACAAACATCATATTCATATTCACAAACATCATATTCATATCACAAACATCATATTCATATCACAAACATCATATACACAAACATCATTTTCACAAACATCATATTCACAAACATCATATTCATATTCACAAACATCTTATTCATATCACAAACATCATATTCATAAACATCATATTCATATCACAAACATCATATTCACAAACATCATATTCACAAACATCATATTCATATCACAAACATCATATTCACAAACATCATATTCACAAACATCATATTCATAAACATCATATTCATGTCACAAACATCATATTCACAAACATCATATTCATATCACAAACATCATATTCATATCATAAACATCATATTCACAAACATCATATTCATATCACAAACATCATATTCATAAACATCATATTCACAAACATCATATTCACAAACATCATATTCACAAACATCATATTCATAAACATCATATTCATGTCACAAACATCATATTCACAAACATATTCATGTCACAAACATCATATTAATATCACAAACATCATATTCATAAACATCATATTCATATCACAAACATCATATTCATAAACATCATATTCACAAACATCATATTCACAAACATCATATTCACAAACATCATATTCATAAACATCATATTCATATTCATAAACATCAAATTCATATCACAAACATCATATTCATATCACAAACATCATATTCATAAACATCATATTCATGTCACAAACATCATATTCACAAACATCATATTCACAAACATCATATTCATGTCACAAACATCATATTCATAAACATCATATTCACAAACATCATATTCATATTCACAAACATCATATTCATAAACATCATATTCATGTCACAAACATCATATTCATAAACATCATATTCATGTCACAAACATCATATTCACAAACATCATATTCATGTCACAAACATCATATTCACAAACATCATATTCACAAACATCATATTCACAAACATCATATTCATATCACAAACATCATATTCACAAACATCATATTCATATCACAAACATCATATTCATATCACAAACATCATATTCATATTCACAAACATAATATTCATGTCACAAACATCATATTCACAAACATCATATTCATAAACATCATATTCATATCACAAACATCATATTCATAAACATCATATTCACAAACATCATATTCACAAACATCATATTCATGTCACAAACATCATATTCATATCACAAACATCATATTCATAAACATCATATTCATATCACAAACATCATATTCATAAACATCATATTCACAAACATCATATTCATATCACAAACATCATATTCATATCACAAACATCATATTCATAAACATCATATTCACAAACATCATATTCATATTCATAAACATCATATTCATATCACAAACATCATATTCATAAACATCATATTCATATCACAAACATCATATTCATAAACATCATATTCACAAACATCATATTCACAAACATCATATTCATATCACAAACATCATATTCATAAACATCATATTCACAAACATCATATTCATAAACATCATAATCATATCACAAACATCATATTCATATTCACAAACATCATATTCATAAACATCATAATCATATCACAAACATCATATTCATGTCACAAACATCATATTCATAAACATCATATTCATGTCACAAACATCATATTCATATCACAAACATCATATTCACAAACATCATATTCATGTCACAAACATCATATTCATATCACAAACATCATATTCATATCACAAACATCATATTCACAAACATAATATTCATGTCACAAACATCATATTCATATCACAAACATCATATTCATATCACAAACATCATATTCACAAACATCATATTCATATCACAAACATCATATTCATATCACAAACATCATATTCACAAACATAATATTCATGTCACAAACATCATATTCACAAACATGATATTCATAAACATCATATTCATATCACAAACATGATATTCACAAACATCATATTCATATCACAAACATGATATTCACAAACATCATATTCACAAACATCATATTCACAAACATCATATTCACAAACATCATATTCATGTCACAAACATCATATTCATAAACATCATATTCATGTCACAAACATCATATTCATAAACATCATATTCACAAACATCATATTCACAAACATCATATTCATGTCACAAACATCATATTCATGTCACAAACATCATATTCACAAACATCATATTCATGTCACAAACATCATATTCATATCACAAACATCATATTCATAAACATCATATTCATGTCACAAACATCATATTCACAAACATCATATTCATGTCACAAACATCATATTCACAAACATCATATTCACAAACATCATATTCATGTCACAAACATCATATTCACAAACATCATATTCATATTCATAAACATCATATTCACAAACATCATATTCATGTCACAAACATCATATTCATAAACATCATATTCATGTCACAAACATCATATTCACAAACATCATATTCACAAACATCATATTCACAAACATCATATTCATAAACATCATATTCATGTCACAAACATCATATTCATAAACATCATATTCATATTCATAAACATCATATTCATATCAACAGTTTTAAAACAAAGACATGGACTGTGCATGATGAGGTGGATTAGCACCGTTGCCATGGTGATTTACACTTTAGAACAAAATGCCAGAAAAGTCCTCAAAATGAAGCTCAGAGCCACGAATTGAGGTCGATTTAAATACATCAAATACTAAAATACTGGCTTTAATATAAAATAATGGCTTTAACATAAAATACTGGTTAAAATACTGGCTTTAATATAAAATACTGGCTAAAATACTGGCTTTAACATAAATACTGGCTAAAATACTGGCTTTAATATAAAATACTGTTTAAAATACTGGCTTTAACATAAAATACTGGCTAAAATACTGGCCTTAATATAAAATACTGGCTAAAATACTGGCTTTAATATAAAATACTGGCTAAAATACTGGCCTTAATATAAAATACTGGCTAAAATACTGGCCATAATATAAAATACTGGCTAAAATACTGGCCATAATATAAAATACTGGCTAAAATACTGGCTTTAATATAAAATACTGGCTTTAATATAAAATACTGGCTAAAATACTGGCCTTAATATAAAATACTGGCTAAAATACTGGCCATTATATAAAATACTGGCTAAAATACTGGCTTTAATATAAAATACTGGCCTTAATATAAAATACTGGCCTTAATATAAAATACTGGCTTTAATATAAAATACTGGCTTTAATATAAAATACTGGGCTATGCAGGAACCCAGCCATAATCCTGACATTAAAGGTGCACTAGGAAACATTTCCGGCGGATGCTTTGCCTGGAATGCTTCAGAGAGCGGCACTAAACGTATCCATCTCCATGACGACATGCAGCTCCATAAGCAGACATAACACTTACACCGTTAAAACAAGCACACAATGTGCTGAGAGAGGCATAAAACAATGACTGAGAAAAACAGAAAATAGTTTGTTTAATTGTGTAATTAGAGCCGGGTGATTCATCAAATTTAATCCAGATTCAGTCGTTCTAATTTTCAACTTGGGTTTTTCTGATCGAGAAGTTCACGGCCAATCGTCTGGTCAGTCAAAGCAGGTCAGAATTCAGACTTTGAAGGAAGAAATTTGGCTTTTTTGCATTAAACGACTTCAATACATGTAAATTCAACTGTAACTGTGTGTCCATAGAAACCGCTCGGGATTAACCGTCCACGGCTCGATCAAAGCAGTTTTGTTTCCCAATCACGCACAAATGGCAAATACAACACGTTTTCGTTAACCTTCGCACACTACTCACTTTGAAAGAGACCACGCCCGTTTCATCGGCGCGTGCAAAATAACACCCATATTTCATCAATACAAACACAACATCGTATACAGCCAGGATCAAGTTTGGCGTTGTCGAGATGGTTTAACGAGAATTGGTTCATTTCCACGGAGAACTGACCAAAAGTCGTTCTCGCTAAAATGTCTGATGATTGACAAGTCATCAATGCACCGTGTCTGTGACTTTACTTTATATATAACGTATTTGTGCTTGAGATCAGCAGATGGAGTTTCGTTATAATAGTTGTGTCTTGGAAATATCTCCGATTCGTCATTGGTATAAACTTGGTCGGTACAACATGCCAGCAGAGGGCGCTAGGGCTTTGAAAAGTGAAGACGTTTTGAAGTGTGTTCGAGACGGTCAACTGAAGACATCGATCAAAGGCGACAGGTCAAGGCGCTGGAAGAACAAGAGTAAATATGATCTCCATTATTGTGCGGCAGATCAAAGTGTCCGCTCACTGCAGGTCACTCGCCTCATGCTTTGTCCTTTGTGCCGTTGAGCGTGTAAAAACTCTCCTCGTCGTTTGATCAAATATGTGGTTGACTAAAGCCTTTGATTTGAAGCCTGCTTTGTGTGTCCGAGCAGTGATTCTGGGCAGTTTGTCGTGTGAGATCGACGCGATTCTGTTACGGCTATTTGTCAGGTCGAGACTCCAGAGCCGGGAGCCCGAGTTAGGACTACAGCGACTGTCCAGTGTCCTTTATGAGCGACTGTCCAGTGTCCTTTATGAGCGACTGTCCAGTGTCCTTTATGAGCGACTGTCCAGTGTCCTTTATGAGCGACTGTCCAGTGTCCTTTATGAGCGACTGTCCAGTGTCCTTTATGAGCGACTGTCCAGTGTCCTTTATGAGCGACTGTCCAGTGTCCTTTATGAGCGACTGTCAAGTGTCTTTTATGAACGACTGTCCAGTGTCCTTTATGAGCGACTGTCTAGTGTCCTTTATGAGCGACTGTCCAGTGTCCTTTATGAGCGACTGTCCAGTGTCCTTTATGAGCGACTGTCCAGTGTCCTTTATGAGCGACTGTCCAGTGTCCTTTATAAGCGACTGTCCAGTGTCCTTTATGAGCGACTGTTCAGTGTCCTTTATAAGCGACTGTTCAGTGTCCTTTATAAGCAACTGTCCAGTGTCCTTTATAAGCGACTGTCCAGTGTCCTTTAAAAGCGACTGTCCAGTGTCCTTTATAAGCACCTGTCCAGTGTCCTTTATAAGCGACTGTCCAGTGTCCTTTATAAGCGACTGTCCAGTGTCCTTTATAAGCGACTGTCCAGTGTCCTTTATAAGCGACTGTCCAGTGTCCTTTATAAGCAATTGTCCAGTGTCCTTTATAAGCGACTGTCCAGTGTCCTTTATAAGCGACTGTCCAGTGTCCTTTACGAGTGACTGTCCAGTGTCCTTTATGAGCGACTGTCCAGTGTCCTCTATAAGCGACTGTCCAGTGCCCTTTATGAGTAACTGTCCAGTGTCCTTTATGAGCGACTGTCCAGTGTCCTTTATAAGCGACTGTCCAGTGTCCTTTATAAGCGACTGTCCAGTGTCCTCTATAAGCGACTGTCCAGTTTCCTTTATGAGCGACTGTCCAGTTTCCTTTATAAGCGACTGTCCATTGTCCTCTATAAGCGACTGTCCAGTGTCCTCTATAAGCGACTGTCCAGTTTCCTTTATAAGCGACTGTTCAGTGTCCTTTATAAGCGACTGTCCAGTGTCCTCTATAAGCGACTGTCCAGTGTCCTTTATATGCGACTGTCCAGTGTCCTTCATAAGCAACTGTCCAGTGTCCTCTATAAGGGACTGTCCAGTGTCCTCTATAAGTGACTGTCCAGTGTCCCTTATAAACGACTGTCCAGTGTCCTTTATAAGCGACTGTCCAGTGTCCTTTATGAGCGACTGTCCAGTGTCCTTAATGGCGACTGTCCAGTGTCCACTATAAGCGACTGTCCAGTGTCCTTTATAAGCAACTGTCCAGTGTCCTTTATAAGCGACTGTCTAGTGTCTTTTATAAGCGACTGTCCAGTGTCCTCTATAAGCGACTGTCCAGTGTCCTCTATGAGCGACTGTCCAGTGTCCTTTATAAACGACTGTCCAGTGTCCTTTATAAGCGACTGTCCAGTGTCCTTAATGAGCGACTGTCCAGTGTCCTTTATGGCGACTGTCCAGTGTCCACTATAAGCGACTGTCCAGTGTCCTTCATAAGCGACTGTCCAGTGTCCTTTTTAAGCGACTGTCCAGTGTCCTTTATAAGCGACTGTTCAGTGTCCTTTGTAAGCGACTGTCCAGTGTCCTTTATAAGCAACTGTCCAGTGTCCTTAATAAGCGACTGTCCAGTGTCCTTTACAAGCGACTGTTTAGTGTCCTTTATAAGCAACTGTCCAGTGTCCTTTATAAGCGACTGTCCAGTGTCCTTTATAAGCGACTGTCCAGTGTCCTTTACAAGCGATTGTCCAGTGTCCTTTATAAGCGACTGTCCATTGTCCTTTATAAGCGACTGTCCAGTGTCCTTTATAAGCGACTGTCCAGTGTCCTTCATAAGCGACTGTCCAATGTCCTCTATAAGCGACTGTCCAGTGTCCTTTATAAGCGACTGTCCAGTGTCCTTTATGAGCGACTGTCCAGTGTCCTCTATAAGCGACTGTTCAGTGTCCTTTATAAGCGACTGTTCAGTGTCCTCTATGAGCGACTGTCCAGTGTCCTTTATATGCGACTGTCCAGTGTCCTTCATAAGCAACTGTCCACTGTCCTCTATAAGCGACTGTCCAGTGTCCTCTATAAGCGACTGTCCAGTGTCCCTTATAAACGACTGTCCAGTGTCCTTTATAAGCGACTGTCCAGTGTCCTTTATAAGCGACTGTCCAGTGTCCTTTATGAGCGACTGTCCAGTGTCCTTTATGGCGACTGTCCCGTGTCCACTATAAGCGACTGTCCAGGGTCCTTTATAAGCGACTGTCCAGTGTCCTTTATAAGCGACTGTCCAGTGTCTTTTATAAGCGACTGTCCAGTGTCCTTTATAAGCGACTGTCAAGTGTACTCTATAAGCGACTGTCCAGTGTCCTCTATAAGCGACTGTCCAGTGTCCTCTATAAGCGACTGTCCAGTGTCCTTTATAAACGACTGTCCAGTGTCCTTTATAAGCGACTGTCCAGTGTCCTTAATGAGCGACTGTCCAGTGTCCTTTATGGCGACTGTCCAGTGTCCACTATAAGCGACTGTCCAGTGTCCTTCATAAGCGACTCTCCAGTGTCCTTTTTAAGCGACTGTCCAGTGTCCTTTATAAGCGACTGTTCAGTGTCCTTTATAAGCGACTGTCCAGTGTCCTTTATAAGCGATTGTCCAGTGTCCTTTATAAGCGACTGTCCAGTGTCCTTTATAAGCGACTATTCAGTGTCCTTTATAAGCGACTGTCCAGTGTCCTTTATAAGCGACTGTTCAGTGTCCTTTATAAGCGTCTGTTCAGTGTCCTTTATAAGCGACTCTCCAGTGTCCTTTATAAGCGACTGTCCAGTGTCCTTCATAAGCGACTGTCCAGTGTCCTTTATAAGCGACTGTCCAGTGTCCTTTATGAGCGACTGTCCATTGTCCTTTATAAGCGACTGTCCAGTGTCCTCTATAAGCGACTGTCCAGTGTCCTTTACAAGCGACTGTCCAGTGTCCTTTATAAGCGACTGTCCAGTGTCCTTTAAAAGCGACTGTCCGGTGTCCTCTATAAGCGACTGTCCAGTGTCCTTCATGAGCAACTGTCCATTGTCCTTTATAAGCGACTGTCCAGTGTCCTTTATAAGCGACTGTCCAGTGTCCCTTACAAGCGACTGTTTAGTGTCCTTTATAAGCAACTGTCCAGTGTCCTTTATAAGCGACTGTCCAGTGTCCTTTACAAGCGACTGTTTAGTGTCCTTTATAAGCGACTGTCCAGTGTCCTCTATAAGCGACTGTTCAGTGTCCTTTATAAGCGACTGTTCAGTGTCCTCTATGAGCGACTGTCCAGTGTCCTTTATATGCGACTGTCCAGTGTCCTTCATAAGCAACTGTCCACTGTCCTCTATAAGCGACTGTCCAGTGTCCTCTATAAGCGACTGTCCAGTGTCCCTTATAAACGACTGTCCAGTGTCCTTTATAAGCGACTGTCCAGTGTCCTTTATGAGCGACTGTCCAGTGTCCTTTATGGCGACTGTCCCGTGTCCACTATAAGCGACTGTCCAGGGTCCTTTATAAGCGACTGTCCAGTGTCCTTTACAAGCGACTGTTTAGTGTCCTTTATAAGCAACTGTCCAGTGTCCTTTATAAGCGACTGTCCAGTGTCTTTTATAAGCGACTGTCCAGTGTCCTTTATAAGCGACTGTCCAGTGTACTCTATAAGCGACTGTCCAGTGTCCTCTATAAGCGACTGTCCAGTGTCCTCTATAAGCGACTGTCCAGTGTCCTTTATAAACGACTGTCCAGTGTCCTTTATAAGCGACTGTCCAGTGTCCTTAATGAGCGACTGTCCAGTGTCCTTTATGGCGACTGTCCAGTGTCCACTATAAGCGACTGTCCAGTGTCCTTCATAAGCGACTGTCCAGTGTCCTTTTTAAGCGACTGTCCAGTGTCCTTTATAAGCGACTGTTCAGTGTCCTTTATAAGCGACTGTCCAGTGTCCTTTATAAGCGATTGTCCAGTGTCCTTTATAAGCGACTGTACAGTGTCCTTTATAAGCGACTATTCAGTGTCCTTTATAAGCGACTGTCCAGTGTCCTTTATAAGCGACTGTTCAGTGTCCTTTATAAGCGACTGTTCAGTGTCCTTTATAAGCGACTCTCCAGTGTCCTTTATAAGCGACTGTCCAGTGTCCTTCATAAGCGACTGTCCAGTGTCCTTTATAAGCGACTGTCCAGTGTCCTTTATGAGCGACTGTCCATTGTCCTTTATAAGCGACTGTCATGTGTCCTCTATAAGCGACTGTCCAGTGTCCTTTACAAGCGACTGTCCAGTGTCCTTTATAAGCGACTGTCCAGTGTCCTTTAAAAGCGACTGTCCGGTGTCCTCTATAAGCGACTGTCCAGTGTCCTTCATGAGCAACTGTCCATTGTCCTTTATAAGCGACTGTCCAGTGTCCTTTATAAGCGACTGTCCAGTGTCCCTTACAAGCGACTGTTTAGTGTCCTTTATAAGCAACTGTCCAGTGTCCTTTATAAGCGACTGTCCAGTGTCCTTTACAAGCGACTGTTTAGTGTCCTTTATAAGCAACTGTCCAGTGTCCTTTCTAAGCGACTGTCCAGTGTCCTTTATAAGCGACTGTCCAGTGTCCTTTACAAGCGACTGTCCAGTGTCCTTTATAAGCGACTGTCCATTGTCCTTTATAAGCGACTGTCCAGTGTCCTTTATAAGCGACTGTCCAGTGTCCTTCATAAGCGACTGTCCAATGTCCTCTATAAGCGACTGTCCAGTGTCCTCTATAAGCGACTTTCCAGTGTCCTTTATAAGCAACTGTCCAGTGTCCTTTATAAGCGACTGTCCAGTGTCCTTTAAAAGCAACTGTCCAGAGTCCTTTATAAGCGACTGTCCAGTGTCCTTTATAAGCGACTGTCCAGTGTCCTTTATAAGCGACTGTCCGGTGTCCTCTATAAGCGACTGTCCAGTGTCCTTTATAAGCGACTGTCCAGTGTCCCTTACAAGCGACTGTTTAGTGTCCTTTATAAGCGACTGTCCAGTGTCCTTTATAAGCGACTGTCCAGTGTCCTCTATAAGCGACTGTCCAGTTTCCTTTATGAGCGACTGTCCAGTTTCCTTTATAAGCGACTGTCCAGTGTCCTTTATAAGCGACTGTCCAGTGTCCTCTATAAGCGACTGTCCAGTGTCCTTTATAAGCGACTGTTCAGTGTCCTTTATAAGCGACTGTCCAGTGTCCTCTATAAGCGGCTGTCCAGTGTCCTTTATATGCGACTGTCCAGTGTCCTTCATAAGCAACTGTCCAGTGTCCTCTATAAGCGACTGTCCAGTGTCCTCTATAAGCGACTGTCCAGTGTCCCTTATAAACGACTGTCCAGTGTCCTTTATAAGCGACTGTCCAGTGTCCTTTATGAGCGACTGTCCAGTGTCCTTTATGGCGACTGTCCAGTGTCCACTATAAGCGACTGTCCAGTGTCCTTTATAAGCGACTGTCCAGTGTCCTTTATAAGCGACTGTCCAGTGTCTTTTATAAGCGACTGTCCAGTGTCCTCTATAAGCGACTGTCCAGTGTCCTCTATAAGCGACTTTCCAGTGTCCTTTATAAGCAACTGTCCAGTGTCCTTTACAAGCGACTGTCCAGTGTCCTTTAAAAGCAACTGTCCAGTGTCCTTTATAAGCGACTGTCCAGTGTCCTTTATAAGCGACTGTCCAGTGTCCTTTATAAGCGACTGTCCGGTGTCCTCTATAAGCGACTGTCCAGTGTCCTTTATAAGCGACTGTCCAGTGTCCCTTACAAGCGACTGTTTAGTGTCCTTTATAAGCGACTGTCCAGTGTCCTTTATAAGCGACTGTCCAGTGTCCTCTATAAGCGACTGTCCAGTTTCCTTTATGAGCGACTGTCCAGTTTCCTTTATAAGCGACTGTCCAGTGTCCTTTATAAGCGACTGTCCAGTGTCCTCTATAAGCGACTGTCCAGTGTCCTTTATAAGCGACTGTTCAGTGTCCTTTATAAGCGACTGTCCAGTGTCCTCTATAAGCGGCTGTCCAGTGTCCTTTATATGCGACTGTCCAGTGTCCTTCATAAGCAACTGTCCAGTGTCCTCTATAAGCGACTGTCCAGTGTCCTCTATAAGCGACTGTCCAGTGTCCCTTATAAACGACTGTCCAGTGTCCTTTATAAGCGACTGTCCAGTGTCCTTTATGAGCGACTGTCCAGTGTCCTTTATGGCGACTGTCCAGTGTCCACTATAAGCGACTGTCCAGTGTCCTTTATAAGCGACTGTCCAGTGTCCTTTATAAGCGACTGTCCAGTGTCTTTTATAAGCGACTGTCCAGTGTCCTCTATAAGCGACTGTCCAGTGTCCTCTATAAGCGACTTTCCAGTGTCCTTTATAAGCAACTGTCCAGTGTCCTTTACAAGCGACTGTCCAGTGTCCTTTAAAAGCAACTGTCCAGTGTCCTTTATAAGCGACTGTCCAGTGTCCTTTATAAGCGACTGTCCAGTGTCCTTTATAAGCGACTGTCCGGTGTCCTCTATAAGCGACTGTCCAGTGTCCCTTACAAGCGACTGTTTAGTGTCCTTTATAAGCGACTGTCCAGTGTCCTTTATAAGCGACTGTTCAGTGTCCTTTATAAGCGACTGTCCAGTGTCCTCTATAAGCGGCTGTCCAGTGTCCTTTATATGCGACTGTCCAGTGTCCTTCATAAGCAACTGTCCATTGTCCTCTATAAGCGACTGTCCAGTGTCCTCTATAAGCGACTGTCCAGTGTCCCTTATAAACGACTGTCCAGTGTCCTTTATAAGCGACTGTCCAGTGTCCTTAATGAGCGACTGTCCAGTGTCCTTTATGGCGACTGTCCAGTGTCCACTATAAGCGACTGTCCAGTGTCCTTCATAAGCGACTGTCCAGTGTCCTTTTTAAGCGACTGTCCAGTGTCCTTTATAAGCGACTGTTCAGTGTCCTTTATAAGCGACTGTCCAGTGTCCTTTATAAGCGATTGTCCAGTGTCCTTTATAAGCGACTGTCCAGTG
The DNA here is from genome assembly GCF_026437365.1 of Eucyclogobius newberryi. NCBI lineage: Eukaryota > Metazoa > Chordata > Actinopteri > Gobiiformes > Gobiidae > Eucyclogobius > Eucyclogobius newberryi. Next base: position 9,265,731 of record NW_027315746.1, on the reverse strand, counting down.
TCCTTTATAAGCGACTAGTCAGTGTCCTTTATAAGCGACTGTCCAGTGTCCTTTATAAGCGACTGTTCAGTGTCCTTTATAAGCGTCTGTTCAGTGTCCTTTATAAGCGACTCTCCAGTGTCCTTTATAAGCGACTGTCCAGTGTCCTTCATAAGCGACTGTCCAGTGTCCTTTATAAGCGACTGTCCAGTGTCCTTTATGAGCGACTGTCCATTGTCCTTTATAAGCGACTGTCCAGTGTCCTCTATAAGCGACTGTCCAGTGTCCTTTACAAGCAACTGTCCAGTGTCCTTTATAAGCGACTGTCCAGTGTCCTTTAAAAGCGACTGTCCGGTGTCCTCTATAAGCGACTGTCCAGTGTCCTTCATGAGCAACTGTCCATTGTCCTTTATAAGTGACTGTCCAGTGTCCTTTATAAGCGACTGTCCAGTGTCCCTTACAAGCGACTGTTTAGTGTCCTTTATAAGCAACTGTCCAGTGTCCTTTATAAGCGACTGTCCAGTGTCCTTTACAAGCGACTGTTTAGTGTCCTTTATAAGCGACTGTCCAGTGTCCTCTATAAGCGACTGTTCAGTGTCCTTTATAAGCGACTGTTCAGTGTCCTCTATGAGCGACTGTCCAGTGTCCTTTATATGCGACTGTCCAGTGTCCTTCATAAGCAACTGTCCACTGTCCTCTATAAGCGACTGTCCAGTGTCCTCTATAAGCGACTGTCCAGTGTCCCTTATAAACGACTGTCCAGTGTCCTTTATAAGCGACTGTCCAGTGTCCTTTATGAGCGACTGTCCAGTGTCCTTTATGGCGACTGTCCCGTGTCCACTATAAGCGACTGTCCAGGGTCCTTTATAAGCGACTGTCCAGTGTCCTTTACAAGCGACTGTTTAGTGTCCTTTATAAGCGACTGTCCAGTGTCCTTTATAAGCGACTGTCCAGTGTCTTTTATAAGCGACTGTCCAGTGTCCTTTATAAGCGACTGTCCAGTGTACTCTATAAGCGACTGTCCAGTGTCCTCTATAAGCGACTGTCCAGTGTCCTCTATAAGCGACTGTCCAGTGTCCTTTATAAACGACTGTCCAGTGTCCTTTATAAGCGACTGTCCAGTGTCCTTAATGAGCGACTGTCCAGTGTCCTTTATGGCGACTGTCCAGTGTCCACTATAAGCGACTGTCCAGTGTCCTTCATAAGCGACTGTCCAGTGTCCTTTTTAAGCGACTGTCCAGTGTCCTTTATAAGCGACTGTTCAGTGTCCTTTATAAGCGACTGTCCAGTGTCCTTTATAAGCGATTGTCCAGTGTCCTTTATAAGCGACTGTCCAGTGTCCTTTATAAGCGACTATTCAGTGTCCTTTATAAGCGACTGTCCAGTGTCCTTTATAAGCGACTGTTCAGTGTCCTTTATAAGCGACTGTTCAGTGTCCTTTATAAGCGACTCTCCAGTGTCCTTTATAAGCGACTGTCCAGTGTCCTTCATAAGCGACTGTCCAGTGTCCTTTATAAGCGACTGTCCAGTGTCCTTTATGAGCGACTGTCCATTGTCCTTTATAAGCGACTGTCCAGTGTCCTCTATAAGCGACTGTCCAGTGTCCTTTACAAGCAACTGTCCAGTGTCCTTTATAAGCGACTGTCCAGTGTCCTTTAAAAGCGACTGTCCGGTGTCCTCTATAAGCGACTGTCCAGTGTCCTTCATGAGCAACTGTCCATTGTCCTTTATAAGCGACTGTCCAGTGTCCTTTATAAGCGACTGTCCAGTGTCCCTTACAAGCGACTGTTTAGTGTCCTTTATAAGCAACTGTCCAGTGTCCTTTATAAGCGACTGTCCAGTGTCCTTTACAAGCGACTGTTTAGTGTCCTTTATAAGCAACTGTCCAGTGTCCTTTCTAAGCGACTGTCCAGTGTCCTTTATAAGCGACTGTCCAGTGTCCTTTACAAGCGACTGTCCAGTGTCCTTTATAAGCGACTGTCCAGTGTCCTTTATAAGCGACTGTCCAGTGTCCTTCATAAGCGACTGTCCAATGTCCTCTATAAGCGACTGTCCAGTGTCCTCTATAAGCGACTTTCCAGTGTCCTTTATAAGCAACTGTCCAGTGTCCTCTATAAGCGACTGTCCAGTTTCCTTTATGAGCGACTGTCCAGTTTCCTTTATAAGCGACTGTCCAGTGTCCTTTATAAGCGACTGTCCAGTGTCCTCTATAAGCGACTGTCCAGTGTCCTTTATAAGCGACTGTTCAGTGTCCTTTATAAGCGACTGTCCAGTGTCCTCTATAAGCGGCTGTCCAGTGTCCTTTATATGCGACTGTCCAGTGTCCTTCATAAGCAACTGTCCAGTGTCCTCTATAAGCGACTGTCCAGTGTCCTCTATAAGCGACTGTCCAGTGTCCCTTATAAACGACTGTCCAGTGTCCTTTATAAGCGACTGTCCAGTGTCCTTTATGAGCGACTGTCCAGTGTCCTTTATGGCGACTGTCCAGTGTCCACTATAAGCGACTGTCCAGTGTCCTTTATAAGCGACTGTCCAGTGTCCTTTAAAAGCAACTGTCCAGTGTCCTTTATAAGCGACTGTCCAGTGTCCTTTATAAGCGACTGTCCAGTGTCCTTTATAAGCGACTGTCCGGTGTCCTCTATAAGCGACTGTCCAGTGTCCTTTATAAGCGACTGTCCAGTGTCCCTTACAAGCGACTGTTTAGTGTCCTTTATAAGCGACTGTCCAGTGTCCTTTATAAGCGACTGTTCAGTGTCCTCTATAAGCGACTGTCCAGTGTCCTCTATAAGCGGCTGTCCAGTGTCCTTTATATGCGACTGTCCAGTGTCCTTCATAAGCAACTGTCCAGTGTCCTCTATAAGCGACTGTCCAGTGTCCTTTATAAGCGACTGTCCAGTGTCTTTTATAAGCGACTGTCCAGTGTCCTCTATAAGCGACTGTCCAGTGTCCTCTATAAGCGACTTTCCAGTGTCCTTTATAAGCAACTGTCCAGTGTCCTTTATAAGCGACTGTCCAGTGTCCTTTAAAAGCAACTGTCCAGTGTCCTTTATAAGCGACTGTCCAGTGTCCTTTATAAGCGACTGTCCAGTGTCCTTTATAAGCGACTGTCCGGTGTCCTCTATAAGCGACTGTCCAGTGTCCTTTATAAGCGACTGTCCAGTGTCCCTTACAAGCGACTGTTTAGTGTCCTTTATAAGCGACTGTCCAGTGTCCTTTATAAGCGACTGTTCAGTGTCCTTTATAAGCGACTGTCCAGTGTCCTCTATAAGCGGCTGTCCAGTGTCCTTTATATGCGACTGTCCAGTGTCCTTCATAAGCAACTGTCCAGTGTCCTCTATAAGCGACTGTCCAGTGTCCTCTATAAGCGACTGTCCAGTGTCCCTTATAAACGACTGTCCAGTGTCCTTTATAAGCGACTGTCCAGTGTCCTTAATGAGCGACTGTCCAGTGTCCTTTATGGCGACTGTCCAGTGTCCACTATAAGCGACTGTCCAGTGTCCTTCATAAGCGACTGTCCAGTGTCCTTTTTAAGCGACTGTCCAGTGTCCTTTATAAGCGACTGTTCAGTGTCCTTTATAAGCGACTGTCCAGTGTCCTTTATAAGCGATTGTCCAGTGTCCTTTATAAGCGACTGTCCAGTGTCCTTTATAAGCGACTATTCAGTGTCCTTTATAAGCGACTGTCCAGTGTCCTTTATAAGCGACTGTTCAGTGTCCTTTATAAGCGTCTGTTCAGTGTCCTTTATAAGCGACTCTCCAGTGTCCTTTATAAGCGACTGTCCAGTGTCCTTCATAAGCGACTGTCCAGTGTCCTTTATAAGCGACTGTCCTGTGTCCTTTATGAGCGACTGTCCATTGTCCTTTATAAGCGACTGTCCAGTGTCCTCTATAAGCGACTGTCCAGTGTCCTTTACAAGCAACTGTCCAGTGTCCTTTATAAGCGACTGTCCAGTGTCCTTTAAAAGCGACTGTCCGGTGTCCTCTATAAGCGACTGTCCAGTGTCCTTCATGAGCAACTGTCCATTGTCCTTTATAAGCGACTGTCCAGTGTCCTTTATAAGCGACTGTCCAGTGTCCCTTACAAGCGACTGTTTAGTGTCCTTTATAAGCAACTGTCCAGTGTCCTTTATAAGCGACTGTCCAGTGTCCTTTACAAGCGACTGTTTAGTGTCCTTTATAAGCGACTGTCCAGTGTCCTCTATAAGCGACTGTTCAGTGTCCTTTATAAGCGACTGTTCAGTGTCCTCTATGAGCGACTGTCCAGTGTCCTTTATATGCGACTGTCCAGTGTCCTTCATAAGCAACTGTCCACTGTCCTCTATAAGCGACTGTCCAGTGTCCTCTATAAGCGACTGTCCAGTGTCCCTTATAAACGACTGTCCAGTGTCCTTTATAAGCGACTGTCCAGTGTCCTTTATGAGCGACTGTCCAGTGTCCTTTATGGCGACTGTCCCGTGTCCACTATAAGCGACTGTCCAGGGTCCTTTATAAGCGACTGTCCAGTGTCCTTTACAAGCGACTGTTTAGTGTCCTTTATAAGCGACTGTCCAGTGTCCTTTATAAGCGACTGTCCAGTGTCTTTTATAAGCGACTGTCCAGTGTCCTTTATAAGCGACTGTCCAGTGTACTCTATAAGCGACTGTCCAGTGTCCTCTATAAGCGACTGTCCAGTGTCCTCTATAAGCGACTGTCCAGTGTCCTTTATAAACGACTGTCCAGTGTCCTTTATAAGCGACTGTCCAGTGTCCTTAATGAGCGACTGTCCAGTGTCCTTTATGGCGACTGTCCAGTGTCCACTATAAGCGACTGTCCAGTGTCCTTCATAAGCGACTGTCCAGTGTCCTTTTTAAGCGACTGTCCAGTGTCCTTTATAAGCGACTGTTCAGTGTCCTTTATAAGCGACTGTCCAGTGTCCTTTATAAGCGATTGTCCAGTGTCCTTTATAAGCGACTGTCCAGTGTCCTTTATAAGCGACTATTCAGTGTCCTTTATAAGCGACTGTCCAGTGTCCTTTATAAGCGACTGTTCAGTGTCCTTTATAAGCGACTGTTCAGTGTCCTTTATAAGCGACTCTCCAGTGTCCTTTATAAGCGACTGTCCAGTGTCCTTCATAAGCGACTGTCCAGTGTCCTTTATAAGCGACTGTCCAGTGTCCTTTATGAGCGACTGTCCATTGTCCTTTATAAGCGACTGTCCAGTGTCCTCTATAAGCGACTGTCCAGTGTCCTTTACAAGCGACTGTCCAGTGTCCTTTATAAGCGACTGTCCAGTGTCCTTTAAAAGCGACTGTCCGGTGTCCTCTATAAGCGACTGTCCAGTGTCCTTCATGAGCAACTGTCCATTGTCCTTTATAAGCGACTGTCCAGTGTCCTTTATAAGCGACTGTCCAGTGTCCCTTACAAGCGACTGTTTAGTGTCCTTTATAAGCAACTGTCCAGTGTCCTTTATAAGCGACTGTCCAGTGTCCTTTACAAGCGACTGTTTAGTGTCCTTTATAAGCAACTGTCCAGTGTCCTTTCTAAGCGACTGTCCAGTGTCCTTTATAAGCGACTGTCCAGTGTCCTTTATAAGCGACTGTCCAGTGTCCTTTAAAAGCAACTGTCCAGTGTCCTTTATAAGCGACTGTCCAGTGTCCTTTATAAGCGACTGTCCAGTGTCCTTTATAAGCGACTGTCCGGTGTCCTCTATAAGCGACTGTCCAGTGTCCTTTATAAGCGACTGTCCAGTGTCCCTTACAAGCGACTGTTTAGTGTCCTTTATAAGCGACTGTCCAGTGTCCTTTATAAGCGACTGTTCAGTGTCCTTTATAAGCGACTGTCCAGTGTCCTCTATAAGCGGCTGTCCAGTGTCCTTTATATGCGACTGTCCAGTGTCCTTCATAAGCAACTGTCCAGTGTCCTCTATAAGCGACTGTCCAGTGTCCTCTATAAGCGACTGTCCAGTGTCCCTTATAAACGACTGTCCAGTGTCCTTTATAAGCGACTGTCCAGTGTCCTTTATGAGCGACTGTCCAGTGTCCTTTATGGCGACTGTCCAGTGTCCACTATAAGCGACTGTCCAGTGTCCTTTATAAGCGACTGTCCAGTGTCCTTTATAAGCGACTGTCCAGTGTCTTTTATAAGCGACTGTCCAGTGTCCTCTATAAGCGACTGTCCAGTGTCCTCTATAAGCGACTGTCCAGTGTCCTTTATAAGCGACTGTCCAGTGTCCTTAATGAGCGACTGTCCAGTGTCCTTTATGGCGACTGTCCAGTGTCCACTATAAGCGACTGTCCAGTGTCCTTCATAAGCGACTGTCCAGTGTCCTTTTTAAGCGACTGTCCAGTGTCCTTTATAAGCAACTGTTCAGTGTCCTTTATAAGCGACTGTCCAGTGTCCTCTATAAGCAACTGTCCAGTGTCCTTAATAAGCGACTGTCCAGTGTCCTTTACAAGCGACTGTTTAGTGTCCTCTATAAGCGACTGTCCAGTGTCCTCTATAAGCGACTGTCCAGTGTCCCTTATAAACGACTGTCCAGTGTCCTTTATAAGCGACTGTCCAGTGTCCTTTATGAGCGACTGTCCAGTGTCCTTTATGGCGACTGTCCAGTGTCCACTATAAGCGACTGTCCAGTGTCCTTTATAAGCGACTGTCCAGTGTCCTTTATAAGCGACTGTCCAGTGTCTTTTATAAGCGACTGTCCAGTGTCCTCTATAAGCGACTGTCCAGTGTCCTCTATAAGCGACTGTCCAGTGTCCTTTATAAGCGACTGTCCAGTGTCCTTAATGAGCGACTGTCCAGTGTCCTTTATGGCGACTGTCCAGTGTCCACTATAAGCGACTGTCCAGTGTCCTTCATAAGCGACTGTCCAGTGTCCTTTATAAGCGACTGTTCAGTGTCCTTTATAAGCGACTGTTCAGTGTCCTTTATAAGCGTCTGTTCAGTGTCCTTTATAAGCGACTCTCCAGTGTCCTTTATAAGCGACTGTCCAGTGTCCTTCATAAGCGACTGTCCAGTGTCCTTTATAAGCGACTGTCCAGTGTCCTTTATGAGCGACTGTCCATTGTCCTTTATAAGCGACTGTCCAGTGTCCTCTATAAGCGACTGTCCAGTGTCCTTTACAAGCGACTGTCCAGTGTCCTTTATAAGCGACTGTCCAGTGTCCTTTAAAAGCGACTGTCCGGTGTCCTCTATAAGCGACTGTCCAGTGTCCTTCATGAGCAACTGTCCATTGTCCTTTATAAGCGACTGTCCAGTGTCCTTTATAAGCGACTGTCCAGTGTCCCTTACAAGCGACTGTTTAGTGTCCTTTATAAGCAACTGTCCAGTGTCCTTTATAAGCGACTGTCCAGTGTCCTTTACAAGCGACTGTTTAGTGTCCTTTATAAGCGACTGTCCAGTGTCCTCTATAAGCGACTGTTCAGTGTCCTTTATAAGCGACTGTTCAGTGTCCTCTATGAGCGACTGTCCAGTGTCCTTTATATGCGACTGTCCAGTGTCCTTCATAAGCAACTGTCCACTGTCCTCTATAAGCGACTGTCCAGTGTCCTCTATAAGCGACTGTCCAGTGTCCCTTATAAACGACTGTCCAGTGTCCTTTATAAGCGACTGTCCAGTGTCCTTTATGAGCGACTGTCCAGTGTCCTTTATGGCGACTGTCCCGTGTCCACTATAAGCGACTGTCCAGGGTCCTTTATAAGCGACTGTCCAGTGTCCTTTACAAGCGACTGTTTAGTGTCCTTTATAAGCAACTGTCCAGTGTCCTTTATAAGCGACTGTCCAGTGTCTTTTATAAGCGACTGTCCAGTGTCCTTTATAAGCGACTGTCCAGTGTACTCTATAAGCGACTGTCCAGTGTCCTCTATAAGCGACTGTCCAGTGTCCTCTATAAGCGACTGTCCAGTGTCCTTTATAAACGACTGTCCAGTGTCCTTTATAAGCGACTGTCCAGTGTCCTTAATGAGCGACTGTCCAGTGTCCTTTATGGCGACTGTCCAGTGTCCACTATAAGCGACTGTCCAGTGTCCTTCATAAGCGACTGTCCAGTGTCCTTTTTAAGCGACTGTCCAGTGTCCTTTATAAGCGACTGTTCAGTGTCCTTTATAAGCGACTGTCCAGTGTCCTTTATAAGCGATTGTCCAGTGTCCTTTATAAGCGACTGTACAGTGTCCTTTATAAGCGACTATTCAGTGTCCTTTATAAGCGACTGTCCAGTGTCCTTTATAAGCGACTGTTCAGTGTCCTTTATAAGCGACTGTTCAGTGTCCTTTATAAGCGACTCTCCAGTGTCCTTTATAAGCGACTGTCCAGTGTCCTTCATAAGCGACTGTCCAGTGTCCTTTATAAGCGACTGTCCAGTGTCCTTTATGAGCGACTGTCCATTGTCCTTTATAAGCGACTGTCATGTGTCCTCTATAAGCGACTGTCCAGTGTCCTTTACAAGCGACTGTCCAGTGTCCTTTATAAGCGACTGTCCAGTGTCCTTTAAAAGCGACTGTCCGGTGTCCTCTATAAGCGACTGTCCAGTGTCCTTCATGAGCAACTGTCCATTGTCCTTTATAAGCGACTGTCCAGTGTCCTTTATAAGCGACTGTCCAGTGTCCCTTACAAGCGACTGTTTAGTGTCCTTTATAAGCAACTGTCCAGTGTCCTTTATAAGCGACTGTCCAGTGTCCTTTACAAGCGACTGTTTAGTGTCCTTTATAAGCAACTGTCCAGTGTCCTTTCTAAGCGACTGTCCAGTGTCCTTTATAAGCGACTGTCCAGTGTCCTTTACAAGCGACTGTCCAGTGTCCTTTATAAGCGACTGTCCATTGTCCTTTATAAGCGACTGTCCAGTGTCCTTTATAAGCGACTGTCCAGTGTCCTTCATAAGCGACTGTCCAATGTCCTCTATAAGCGACTGTCCAGTGTCCTCTATAAGCGACTTTCCAGTGTCCTTTATAAGCAACTGTCCAGTGTCCTTTATAAGCGACTGTCCAGTGTCCTTTAAAAGCAACTGTCCAGAGTCCTTTATAAGCGACTGTCCAGTGTCCTTTATAAGCGACTGTCCAGTGTCCTTTATAAGCGACTGTCCGGTGTCCTCTATAAGCGACTGTCCAGTGTCCTTTATAAGCGACTGTCCAGTGTCCCTTACAAGCGACTGTTTAGTGTCCTTTATAAGCGACTGTCCAGTGTCCTTTATAAGCGACTGTCCAGTGTCCTCTATAAGCGACTGTCCAGTTTCCTTTATGAGCGACTGTCCAGTTTCCTTTATAAGCGACTGTCCAGTGTCCTTTATAAGCGACTGTCCAGTGTCCTCTATAAGCGACTGTCCAGTGTCCTTTATAAGCGACTGTTCAGTGTCCTTTATAAGCGACTGTCCAGTGTCCTCTATAAGCGGCTGTCCAGTGTCCTTTATATGCGACTGTCCAGTGTCCTTCATAAGCAACTGTCCAGTGTCCTCTATAAGCGACTGTCCAGTGTCCTCTATAAGCGACTGTCCAGTGTCCCTTATAAACGACTGTCCAGTGTCCTTTATAAGCGACTGTCCAGTGTCCTTTATGAGCGACTGTCCAGTGTCCTTTATGGCGACTGTCCAGTGTCCACTATAAGCGACTGTCCAGTGTCCTTTATAAGCGACTGTCCAGTGTCCTTTATAAGCGACTGTCCAGTGTCTTTTATAAGCGACTGTCCAGTGTCCTCTATAAGCGACTGTCCAGTGTCCTCTATAAGCGACTTTCCAGTGTCCTTTATAAGCAACTGTCCAGTGTCCTTTACAAGCGACTGTCCAGTGTCCTTTAAAAGCAACTGTCCAGTGTCCTTTATAAGCGACTGTCCAGTGTCCTTTATAAGCGACTGTCCAGTGTCCTTTATAAGCGACTGTCCGGTGTCCTCTATAAGCGACTGTCCAGTGTCCCTTACAAGCGACTGTTTAGTGTCCTTTATAAGCGACTGTCCAGTGTCCTTTATAAGCGACTGTTCAGTGTCCTTTATAAGCGACTGTCCAGTGTCCTCTATAAGCGGCTGTCCAGTGTCCTTTATATGCGACTGTCCAGTGTCCTTCATAAGCAACTGTCCAGTGTCCTCTATAAGCGACTGTCCAGTGTCCTCTATAAGCGACTGTCCAGTGTCCCTTATAAACGACTGTCCAGTGTCCTTTATAAGCGACTGTCCAGTGTCCTTAATGAGCGACTGTCCAGTGTCCTTTATGGCGACTGTCCAGTGTCCACTATAAGCGACTGTCCAGTGTCCTTCATAAGCGACTGTCCAGTGTCCTTTTTAAGCGACTGTCCAGTGTCCTTTATAAGCGACTGTTCAGTGTCCTTTATAAGCGACTGTCCAGTGTCCTTTATAAGCGATTGTCCAGTGTCCTTTATAAGCGACTGTCCAGTGTCCTTTATAAGCGACTAGTCAGTGTCCTTTATAAGCGACTGTCCAGTGTCCTTTATAAGCGACTGTTCAGTGTCCTTTATAAGCGTCTGTTCAGTGTCCTTTATAAGCGACTCTCCAGTGTCCTTTATAAGCGACTGTCCAGTGTCCTTCATAAGCGACTGTCCAGTGTCCTTTATAAGCGACTGTCCAGTGTCCTTTATGAGCGACTGTCCATTGTCCTTTATAAGCGACTGTCCAGTGTCCTCTATAAGCGACTGTCCAGTGTCCTTTACAAGCAACTGTCCAGTGTCCTTTATAAGCGACTGTCCAGTGTCCTTTAAAAGCGACTGTCCGGTGTCCTCTATAAGCGACTGTCCAGTGTCCTTCATGAGCAACTGTCCATTGTCCTTTATAAGTGACTGTCCAGTGTCCTTTATAAGCGACTGTCCAGTGTCCCTTACAAGCGACTGTTTAGTGTCCTTTATAAGCAACTGTCCAGTGTCCTTTATAAGCGACTGTCCAGTGTCCTTTACAAGCGACTGTTTAGTGTCCTTTATAAGCGACTGTCCAGTGTCCTCTATAAGCGACTGTTCAGTGTCCTTTATAAGCGACTGTTCAGTGTCCTCTATGAGCGACTGTCCAGTGTCCTTTATATGCGACTGTCCAGTGTCCTTCATAAGCAACTGTCCACTGTCCTCTATAAGCGACTGTCCAGTGTCCTCTATAAGCGACTGTCCAGTGTCCCTTATAAACGACTGTCCAGTGTCCTTTATAAGCGACTGTCCAGTGTCCTTTATGAGCGACTGTCCAGTGTCCTTTATGGCGACTGTCCCGTGTCCACTATAAGCGACTGTCCAGGGTCCTTTATAAGCGACTGTCCAGTGTCCTTTACAAGCGACTGTTTAGTGTCCTTTATAAGCGACTGTCCAGTGTCCTTTATAAGCGACTGTCCAGTGTCTTTTATAAGCGACTGTCCAGTGTCCTTTATAAGCGACTGTCCAGTGTACTCTATAAGCGACTGTCCAGTGTCCTCTATAAGCGACTGTCCAGTGTCCTCTATAAGCGACTGTCCAGTGTCCTTTATAAACGACTGTCCAGTGTCCTTTATAAGCGACTGTCCAGTGTCCTTAATGAGCGACTGTCCAGTGTCCTTTATGGCGACTGTCCAGTGTCCACTATAAGCGACTGTCCAGTGTCCTTCATAAGCGACTGTCCAGTGTCCTTTTTAAGCGACTGTCCAGTGTCCTTTATAAGCGACTGTTCAGTGTCCTTTATAAGCGACTGTCCAGTGTCCTTTATAAGCGATTGTCCAGTGTCCTTTATAAGCGACTGTCCAGTGTCCTTTATAAGCGACTATTCAGTGTCCTTTATAAGCGACTGTCCAGTGTCCTTTATAAGCGACTGTTCAGTGTCCTTTATAAGCGACTGTTCAGTGTCCTTTATAAGCGACTCTCCAGTGTCCTTTATAAGCGACTGTCCAGTGTCCTTCATAAGCGACTGTCCAGTGTCCTTTATAAGCGACTGTCCAGTGTCCTTTATGAGCGACTGTCCATTGTCCTTTATAAGCGACTGTCCAGTGTCCTCTATAAGCGACTGTCCAGTGTCCTTTACAAGCAACTGTCCAGTGTCCTTTATAAGCGACTGTCCAGTGTCCTTTAAAAGCGACTGTCCGGTGTCCTCTATAAGCGACTGTCCAGTGTCCTTCATGAGCAACTGTCCATTGTCCTTTATAAGCGACTGTCCAGTGTCCTTTATAAGCGACTGTCCAGTGTCCCTTACAAGCGACTGTTTAGTGTCCTTTATAAGCAACTGTCCAGTGTCCTTTATAAGCGACTGTCCAGTGTCCTTTACAAGCGACTGTTTAGTGTCCTTTATAAGCAACTGTCCAGTGTCCTTTCTAAGCGACTGTCCAGTGTCCTTTATAAGCGACTGTCCAGTGTCCTTTACAAGCGACTGTCCAGTGTCCTTTATAAGCGACTGTCCAGTGTCCTTTATAAGCGACTGTCCAGTGTCCTTCATAAGCGACTGTCCAATGTCCTCTATAAGCGACTGTCCAGTGTCCTCTATAAGCGACTTTCCAGTGTCCTTTATAAGCAACTGTCCAGTGTCCTCTATAAGCGACTGTCCAGTTTCCTTTATGAGCGACTGTCCAGTTTCCTTTATAAGCGACTGTCCAGTGTCCTTTATAAGCGACTGTCCAGTGTCCTCTATAAGCGACTGTCCAGTGTCCTTTATAAGCGACTGTTCAGTGTCCTTTATAAGCGACTGTCCAGTGTCCTCTATAAGCGGCTGTCCAGTGTCCTTTATATGCGACTGTCCAGTGTCCTTCATAAGCAACTGTCCAGTGTCCTCTATAAGCGACTGTCCAGTGTCCTCTATAAGCGACTGTCCAGTGTCCCTTATAAACGACTGTCCAGTGTCCTTTATAAGCGACTGTCCAGTGTCCTTTATGAGCGACTGTCCAGTGTCCTTTATGGCGACTGTCCAGTGTCCACTATAAGCGACTGTCCAGTGTCCTTTATAAGCGACTGTCCAGTGTCCTTTAAAAGCAACTGTCCAGTGTCCTTTATAAGCGACTGTCCAGTGTCCTTTATAAGCGACTGTCCAGTGTCCTTTATAAGCGACTGTCCGGTGTCCTCTATAAGCGACTGTCCAGTGTCCTTTATAAGCGACTGTCCAGTGTCCCTTACAAGCGACTGTTTAGTGTCCTTTATAAGCGACTGTCCAGTGTCCTTTATAAGCGACTGTTCAGTGTCCTCTATAAGCGACTGTCCAGTGTCCTCTATAAGCGGCTGTCCAGTGTCCTTTATATGCGACTGTCCAGTGTCCTTCATAAGCAACTGTCCAGTGTCCTCTATAAGCGACTGTCCAGTGTCCTTTATAAGCGACTGTCCAGTGTCTTTTATAAGCGACTGTCCAGTGTCCTCTATAAGCGACTGTCCAGTGTCCTCTATAAGCGACTTTCCAGTGTCCTTTATAAGCAACTGTCCAGTGTCCTTTATAAGCGACTGTCCAGTGTCCTTTAAAAGCAACTGTCCAGTGTCCTTTATAAGCGACTGTCCAGTGTCCTTTATAAGCGACTGTCCAGTGTCCTTTATAAGCGACTGTCCGGTGTCCTCTATAAGCGACTGTCCAGTGTCCTTTATAAGCGACTGTCCAGTGTCCCTTACAAGCGACTGTTTAGTGTCCTTTATAAGCGACTGTCCAGTGTCCTTTATAAGCGACTGTTCAGTGTCCTTTATAAGCGACTGTCCAGTGTCCTCTATAAGCGGCTGTCCAGTGTCCTTTATATGCGACTGTCCAGTGTCCTTCATAAGCAACTGTCCAGTGTCCTCTATAAGCGACTGTCCAGTGTCCTCTATAAGCGACTGTCCAGTGTCCCTTATAAACGACTGTCCAGTGTCCTTTATAAGCGACTGTCCAGTGTCCTTAATGAGCGACTGTCCAGTGTCCTTTATGGCGACTGTCCAGTGTCCACTATAAGCGACTGTCCAGTGTCCTTCATAAGCGACTGTCCAGTGTCCTTTTTAAGCGACTGTCCAGTGTCCTTTATAAGCGACTGTTCAGTGTCCTTTATAAGCGACTGTCCAGTGTCCTTTATAAGCGATTGTCCAGTGTCCTTTATAAGCGACTGTCCAGTGTCCTTTATAAGCGACTATTCAGTGTCCTTTATAAGCGACTGTCCAGTGTCCTTTATAAGCGACTGTTCAGTGTCCTTTATAAGCGTCTGTTCAGTGTCCTTTATAAGCGACTCTCCAGTGTCCTTTATAAGCGACTGTCCAGTGTCCTTCATAAGCGACTGTCCAGTGTCCTTTATAAGCGACTGTCCTGTGTCCTTTATGAGCGACTGTCCATTGTCCTTTATAAGCGACTGTCCAGTGTCCTCTATAAGCGACTGTCCAGTGTCCTTTACAAGCAACTGTCCAGTGTCCTTTATAAGCGACTGTCCAGTGTCCTTTAAAAGCGACTGTCCGGTGTCCTCTATAAGCGACTGTCCAGTGTCCTTCATGAGCAACTGTCCATTGTCCTTTATAAGCGACTGTCCAGTGTCCTTTATAAGCGACTGTCCAGTGTCCCTTACAAGCGACTGTTTAGTGTCCTTTATAAGCAACTGTCCAGTGTCCTTTATAAGCGACTGTCCAGTGTCCTTTACAAGCGACTGTTTAGTGTCCTTTATAAGCGACTGTCCAGTGTCCTCTATAAGCGACTGTTCAGTGTCCTTTATAAGCGACTGTTCAGTGTCCTCTATGAGCGACTGTCCAGTGTCCTTTATATGCGACTGTCCAGTGTCCTTCATAAGCAACTGTCCACTGTCCTCTATAAGCGACTGTCCAGTGTCCTCTATAAGCGACTGTCCAGTGTCCCTTATAAACGACTGTCCAGTGTCCTTTATAAGCGACTGTCCAGTGTCCTTTATGAGCGACTGTCCAGTGTCCTTTATGGCGACTGTCCCGTGTCCACTATAAGCGACTGTCCAGGGTCCTTTATAAGCGACTGTCCAGTGTCCTTTACAAGCGACTGTTTAGTGTCCTTTATAAGCGACTGTCCAGTGTCCTTTATAAGCGACTGTCCAGTGTCTTTTATAAGCGACTGTCCAGTGTCCTTTATAAGCGACTGTCCAGTGTACTCTATAAGCGACTGTCCAGTGTCCTCTATAAGCGACTGTCCAGTGTCCTCTATAAGCGACTGTCCAGTGTCCTTTATAAACGACTGTCCAGTGTCCTTTATAAGCGACTGTCCAGTGTCCTTAATGAGCGACTGTCCAGTGTCCTTTATGGCGACTGTCCAGTGTCCACTATAAGCGACTGTCCAGTGTCCTTCATAAGCGACTGTCCAGTGTCCTTTTTAAGCGACTGTCCAGTGTCCTTTATAAGCGACTGTTCAGTGTCCTTTATAAGCGACTGTCCAGTGTCCTTTATAAGCGATTGTCCAGTGTCCTTTATAAGCGACTGTCCAGTGTCCTTTATAAGCGACTATTCAGTGTCCTTTATAAGCGACTGTCCAGTGTCCTTTATAAGCGACTGTTCAGTGTCCTTTATAAGCGACTGTTCAGTGTCCTTTATAAGCGACTCTCCAGTGTCCTTTATAAGCGACTGTCCAGTGTCCTTCATAAGCGACTGTCCAGTGTCCTTTATAAGCGACTGTCCAGTGTCCTTTATGAGCGACTGTCCATTGTCCTTTATAAGCGACTGTCCAGTGTCCTCTATAAGCGACTGTCCAGTGTCCTTTACAAGCGACTGTCCAGTGTCCTTTATAAGCGACTGTCCAGTGTCCTTTAAAAGCGACTGTCCGGTGTCCTCTATAAGCGACTGTCCAGTGTCCTTCATGAGCAACTGTCCATTGTCCTTTATAAGCGACTGTCCAGTGTCCTTTATAAGCGACTGTCCAGTGTCCCTTACAAGCGACTGTTTAGTGTCCTTTATAAGCAACTGTCCAGTGTCCTTTATAAGCGACTGTCCAGTGTCCTTTACAAGCGACTGTTTAGTGTCCTTTATAAGCAACTGTCCAGTGTCCTTTCTAAGCGACTGTCCAGTGTCCTTTATAAGCGACTGTCCAGTGTCCTTTATAAGCGACTGTCCAGTGTCCTTTAAAAGCAACTGTCCAGTGTCCTTTATAAGCGACTGTCCAGTGTCCTTTATAAGCGACTGTCCAGTGTCCTTTATAAGCGACTGTCCGGTGTCCTCTATAAGCGACTGTCCAGTGTCCTTTATAAGCGACTGTCCAGTGTCCCTTACAAGCGACTGTTTAGTGTCCTTTATAAGCGACTGTCCAGTGTCCTTTATAAGCGACTGTTCAGTGTCCTTTATAAGCGACTGTCCAGTGTCCTCTATAAGCGGCTGTCCAGTGTCCTTTATATGCGACTGTCCAGTGTCCTTCATAAGCAACTGTCCAGTGTCCTCTATAAGCGACTGTCCAGTGTCCTCTATAAGCGACTGTCCAGTGTCCCTTATAAACGACTGTCCAGTGTCCTTTATAAGCGACTGTCCAGTGTCCTTTATGAGCGACTGTCCAGTGTCCTTTATGGCGACTGTCCAGTGTCCACTATAAGCGACTGTCCAGTGTCCTTTATAAGCGACTGTCCAGTGTCCTTTATAAGCGACTGTCCAGTGTCTTTTATAAGCGACTGTCCAGTGTCCTCTATAAGCGACTGTCCAGTGTCCTCTATAAGCGACTGTCCAGTGTCCTTTATAAGCGACTGTCCAGTGTCCTTAATGAGCGACTGTCCAGTGTCCTTTATGGCGACTGTCCAGTGTCCACTATAAGCGACTGTCCAGTGTCCTTCATAAGCGACTGTCCAGTGTCCTTTTTAAGCGACTGTCCAGTGTCCTTTATAAGCAACTGTTCAGTGTCCTTTATAAGCGACTGTCCAGTGTCCTCTATAAGCAACTGTCCAGTGTCCTTAATAAGCGACTGTCCAGTGTCCTTTACAAGCGACTGTTTAGTGTCCTCTATAAGCGACTGTCCAGTGTCCTCTATAAGCGACTGTCCAGTGTCCCTTATAAACGACTGTCCAGTGTCCTTTATAAGCGACTGTCCAGTGTCCTTTATGAGCGACTGTCCAGTGTCCTTTATGGCGACTGTCCAGTGTCCACTATAAGCGACTGTCCAGTGTCCTTTATAAGCGACTGTCCAGTGTCCTTTATAAGCGACTGTCCAGTGTCTTTTATAAGCGACTGTCCAGTGTCCTCTATAAGCGACTGTCCAGTGTCCTCTATAAGCGACTGTCCAGTGTCCTTTATAAGCGACTGTCCAGTGTCCTTAATGAGCGACTGTCCAGTGTCCTTTATGGCGACTGTCCAGTGTCCACTATAAGCGACTGTCCAGTGTCCTTCATAAGCGACTGTCCAGTGTCCTTTTTAAGGGACTGTCCAGTGTCCTTTATAAGCGACTGTTCAGTGTCCTTTATAAGCGACTGTCCAGTGTCCTTTATAAGCAACTGTCCAGTGTCCTTAATAAGCGACTGTCCAGTGTCCTTTACAAGCGACTGTTTAGTGTCCTTTATAAGCAACTGTCCAGTGTCCTTTATAAGCGACTGTCCAGTGTCTTTTATAAGCGACTGTCCAGTGTCCTTTACAAGCGACACTTCAGTGTCCTTTATAAGCGACTGTCCATTGTCCTTTATAAGCGACTGTCCAGTGTCCTTTATAAGCGACTGTCCAGTGTCCTTCATAAGCGACTGTCCAATGTCCTCTATAAGCGACTGTCCAGTGTCCTTTATAAGCGACTGTTCAGTGTCCTTTATAAGCGACTGTCCAGTGTCCTCTATAAGCGACTGTCCAGTGTCCTTTATATGCGACTGTCCAGTGTCCTTCATAAGCAACTGTCCACTGTCCTCTATAAGCGACTGTCCAGTGTCCTCTATAAGCGACTGTCCAGTGTCCTTTATAAGCGACTGTCCAATATCCTCTATAAGCGACTGTCCAGTGTCCTTTATAAGCGACTGTTCAGTGTCCTTTATAAGCGACTGTCCAGTGTCCCTTATAAACGACTGTCCAGTGTCCTTTATAAGCGACTGTCCAGTGTCCTTTATGAGCGACTGTCCAGTGTCCTTTATGGCGACTGTCCAGTGTCCACTATAAGCGACTGTCCAGTGTCCTTTATAAGCGACTGTCCAGTGTCCTTTACAAGCGACTGTTTAGTGTCCTTTATAAGCGACTGTCCAGTGTCCTTTATAAGCGACTGTCCAGTGTCTTTTATAAGCGACTGTCCAGTGTCCTTTATAAGCGACTGTCCAGTGTACTCTATAAGCGACTGTCCAGTGTCCTCTATAAGCGACTGTCCAGTGTCCTCTATAAGCGACTGTCCAGTGTCCTTTATAAACGACTGTCCAGTGTCCTTTATAAGCGACTGTCCAGTGTCCTTAATGAGCGACTGTCCAGTGTCCACTATAAGCGACTGTCCAGTGTCCTTCATAAGCGACTGTCCAGTGTCCTTTTTAAGCGACTGTCAAGTGTCCTTTATAAGCGACTGTTCAGTGTCCTTTATAAGCGACTCTCCAGTGTCCTTTATAAGCAACTGTCCAGTGTCCTCTATAAGCGACTGTCCAGTGTCCTTTATAAGCGACTGTCCAGTGTCCTCTATAAGCGAGTGTCCAGTGTCCGCTCACACTCGCCCTGTACTGTCTCCTCGTGCATTGAATACTTGACACTTTTAACAAATCTTTTGGCGATACTGTGCTTCATAAGTTACGAAGAAACGCTGCAAAATGTCCTCGTGTCTGTGGCGTGCCATCGGCTTGAGACTCATCGACCAATAATCAACGAGACGACAAAAGAACAAAGGCTCGAGAAAATGTATTCGCTTCTTGTCAGCTTCAAACATTTTTTACCAATCACTGCGTATGAAATTCTTACAAGTGCATTTCTTCCACGGAATTAGCAAATCCTTCCATGGCGGCGCTGAAGCGGCGATGAAGCGACGATAGCTTCGCGTCGCTCATATAGAGATGAATTTAATACTCGGAGCGGCTTTCATTACACGCCATAGATTGGGTGGCACAATTAACAATAAGCGCAGACAGTTTTCAGATACAGGATTTGCTAATTATAAGCCGGGGGCCGACCCGCGTTGCTTCAATTACACCTAATCGATATCTTTTGCCGGGGAAAGCTGAGCCGGGCCATCAGACATGCCTCCTGTTATCATATTAGCACAAAAGCCTCATCATCCTTCACCAGCACTGCAGGCGCCCCCGATATCACTTACGCCGTCTTAAAGGGGCCGAGGGCCGGTCCGGGACGTGGGTCAAGGGTCCGCGTGGGATTTTGAGCTATGTTATAATGATGTGCACTCATAAAAACATGTCTGGGCTGTGTTGCGTTGTTATTTGTACATTTTATCTCCAGATCGCAGCTAAAAAATGAAATCAGATACAAAAAAAAGAAAAAAAGAAGAAAAAAAATAAAAAAGTTTAATTTTGACAACAAATGTAACTTTTTTCTTCTTCTTTTTTAACTATATAGATGTTTAGCGATAGATTTAGTTGAATTTAATTAATTATATCTAGTTAAAAGGCCATTTTAAGTTTAATGCATTTTGTCAAACTAAAAGGTATTTTTACTCTGATAATGATGATTTTTATAATTGTAGATCATGGCTTCGTGGGACTAATAGAGCTGGGTTTGTATAAGGTCTGGTTTGGAGCTCTGTCATTCATTTAATTTCATTTCAACACAGGAAAAGGTTAAAAAAGAACAACAACACATTAATCAGGCCTGACTCAGTAAAAAACAAACACAAAACTGTTGATCTCCTGCAGTATAAGACAGAAAAACACATTCATAATCATCCACTGAGCATCGACAACCGCAAAAACACTACAATACCCACAATGCTATTCTCCACCCATCCATTTTATTCAAGAATATTCTCATTTTTGTCATATATTTAGTCATCCCTGCATACCTTTAAAGATTTAGTACACAAAAAATGACAAATTATGACATAATTAACACAACATTTCCTTATAATCACCACATTTTTGCATTTCAGTCCTTAAAATCCTCGATAAATCATCTTACCAGGAGTAGATAACGTTACAAACTGTTTTCTTGTTCACTGCGTCAAAGATAAACGCCTTTGTTTACGCACATCCATCTTAATTTAACGGACGCTCATTCAAACAGTGACATTAATCGTCTGGTCGCTCCGATGGACGGACGCTCTTCTCGAGCCGCAGCGGGCGAGCGTTTGTGCCTCTCCGGGATGCGATCCGGGAGTTGCCTGGAAACCTCACATGTTGTTTGTTTAAGGTGCAGCTTGTGGTATTTACCGGGATTTACTCAAACTAATCAAATATGTTCATGCTCAGACTGAGAAGAGCGGCGGAAAAGTCATTATCGCCTTCGAGATGCAGCGCTGCGGGTTCGACGCAAGAGTCCCACGCCCCACACTTTACATTTCGTTATATAATATTTCATACTTTAAGTGGAAGGGGAAACGCTGGCTAAAGCACACATAATAAAAGGGTCAGAAATGGCACTTGCTCAGTTGACGTTGTTCCTTTTAGTACAATCTAAAGAGCAAAAATGCACAAATTGGTCAAGAAAATTGCAAAGAACATGATTCATTATCATGAACTCACTGTGAATAGTTTATGTGAATGTTTTCTTTATTTCTGTTGCTCTGTGGGCTTTTTCTGACAAATAAAACTGCACGGGACGAGCTCGAGTTGGAAATGTTCCGCAGAACGCAATCAAACACATCGACATTGCATTTGTTACCCAGCCATGTTCCCAGCCATTTTGAAAGTCTGATCAAATCAGGCATTAAGATGGCTCCACTCACGCCCAATATTGCAAGGGCTATGCCGACTACACCAACAAAAGCCCCACCACCCATCCCCCCTCGCCTCTCACCTGGTCCCGAACTCTCCTTGGCTACAAAAGCCCCACCACCCATCCAACCTCGCCTTTCACCTGGTATCTCCCATAGCTAGGATGCACTGGATCTCAGCGTTGCCGGGACTTATTGTCACATTAAAAATCAAACTAACCCGGGGCCCTATGTAAAAAGAGCCCCCCCTAGTGCTATTTCTGTAGTCACATCATCACACAGATGGAAAAACAAAATGCGAGTCAGGCCCAATCTGAGAAATGTGATTCATATTCCCTGTGAAAAGATAAAGCCCAGTCTCACTGAAACTAGTCTGAAACTTGCTGTGCTAAATGTCAGATCCTTATGTAACAAATCTCTCTTAATTAATAATTTTATTTCTTCTTATAATCTTGATTTTATGTTTTTAACTGAAACATAGCTTGACAAAAACACAGGAAATGTAGTTCTGATAGAATCTGCTCCACCCAACTTTAAGTTTGAATCTGAAACACGAGAAAACAAAAAAGGGGGTGGAGTCTGTGCTGTCTTTAGAGATGAAATAATTACCCGCAGGTTGTCTTTTGGGGTGTTTTCATCATTTGAGTATGT
The DNA here is from genome assembly GCF_026437365.1 of Eucyclogobius newberryi. Lineage (NCBI taxonomy): Eukaryota > Metazoa > Chordata > Actinopteri > Gobiiformes > Gobiidae > Eucyclogobius > Eucyclogobius newberryi. Next base: position 9,244,496 of record NW_027315746.1, on the reverse strand, counting down.
ATCCTTTAAAATGGAGCTAAAACGGTCTCCATCCATTCTCTTCATTGTTTTATACAAGCCTCCCCAGCACTGCCAAAGTTTTATTGATGATTTTACTGAGATGCTTTCAGTCATATGCACAGACTTTGATGGTTTGGTCATTACAGGTGATTTCAACGTGCATGTTGATAATGTTTGTGACAGAAACGCTAAAGAGCTTGATGCTGTCCTTGAAACCTTCAGTCTTACTCAGCATGTGAGAGGCCCCACCCACAGCAAAGGACACACTCTAGATCTCATAATTACAAAGGGGGTAAATATTTCAAATGTTAATGTGATCGATGTTGCTCTGTCTGATCATTTCTGTGTCTTCTTTGACCTGTCTGTTTCTCCCCAACCTCCGGTTGGTCCTGCAGTTGTTCAGAGGAGACACATAAGTGATGGCACAGGTGCACTGTTTATGGAAATGATAAACTTTGAAAATGTCTCATGTTCTAATGTAAATGATTTGTTGAACTCTGTTACATCTAGTGTTTTGAATGTTCTGGACACCATTGCCCCTATAAAGGCTAAAATGGTTAAAAATAAGCAGAAGGCGCCGTGGAGAAATGATGATTCGGTCAGGGCACAGAAAAGGGAGTGCCGCAGGGCCGAACGGAAATGGCGCAAGTCAAAGCTCCAGGTTCAAAAAGAGATTTACAAAGGAAAGCTGAACATGTACAACCTAATCTTATGTAGAACTAGGGAAAGATATTTTTCTGAAATAATTGGAAGCTGCAGTAACAACTCGCGTGTCCTGTTTGCCACAGTAAACAGATTAACAAACCCTACAGCTCAGCTGCCGTTAGAACTCATTTCCACATCCAAGTGTAATGAGTTTGCATTATTCTTTAATGACAAAGTTCAGGGCATTAAAAATGCTATAAATCCCACAATGCAAAAAATTACCCTAAAACCACCAAGACACTTAGAGCTAACTCACTTTGCACCAGTAACTGACAAAACTGTCCATGAGATCATCACCAGTCTGAGTTCATCTACATGCTGCCTTGATGTGTTACCCACCAGATTTCTAAAGTCTGTGCTGAACAGTTTGTTAGCACCATTCACTCACATAGTTAACATGTCGCTTCAATCTGGAACATTCCCAATGTCTTTGAAAACTGCGGTCATAAAGCCTCTCCTAAAGAAGAGCAGTCTTGATGCCGCAGTCCTGAGTCATTACCGGCCCATCTCTAATCTGCCATTTTGGGGCAAAGTCCTTAAAAAGGTTGTTTACCAACAGCTCACAGATTTCCTCTTAATAAACAACTCATTTGATGTTTTTCAGTCAGGTTTTAGACCTCATCACAGCACTGAGACTGCTCTTGTCAAGGTGACAAATGACATCCGCCTGAACACTGACACGGGCAAAGCCTCAGTCTTAATTCTGTTAGATCTGAGTGCTGCTTTTGACACTGTCGATCATGGGATCCTCTTACAGAGACTAGAGGACTGGGTGGGCATCACTGGCACTGCCCTAAACTGGTTAAGGTCCTATCTGGAAGACAGGAAGTACTTTGTTGAAATTGGTAGCTGTGTCTCAGACCACATGACCCTGACCTGTGGAGTGCCCCAAGGGTCAGTCCTGGGTCCCCTTCTGTTCAAACTCTACATGCTGTCGTTAGGTCAGTTGATACGCAGTGAAAATGTGTCCTATCACAATTATGCAGACGACACTCAGATCTATGTTTCACTATCGGCAGGTGACTATGGACCAGTGGATTCACTCTGTCACTGCATCCAACAGATCAGTGTGTGGATGCAAAACAACTTTCTCCAGCTGAACTCAGACAAGACTGAAATAATCGTTTTTGGCCCACAGAAACAAAGAGAAAGTGTTAGCGGTCACCTCCAGAGTCTCGCTCTAAAACCTACAAACCAAATTAGAAAACTGGGGGTAATAATGGACTCAGACTTGAACTTTAATAGCCACGTCAAATCAATAACATCAGCAGCTTTTTACCATCTAAAAAACATTGCCAAAATCAAAAATGTAGTGTCAAAACCAGATTTAGAGAGACTTATCCATGCGTTTGTCTCCAGTAGATTAGACTACTGTAACGGCCTGCTCACTGGTCTCTCCAAACGAGTTGTAAAACAGCTGCAGTACATCCAGAACGCTGCTGCTCGGGTCCTGACTAGAACCAGGAAGTATGATCACATTAGTCCTGTTCTCAGGTCTCTGCACTGGCTCCTGTGGCTCAGAGAATAGACTTTAAAGCAGCTCTGCTTGTGTACAAGTCTCTCCATGGCCTAGCACCAAAGTACATCTTGGATATGTTAGTGCCATATGAACCATCTCGGACTCTGAGGACCTCAGGGACCGGCCTCCTGCTGGTGCCCAGAGTCAGGACAAAACATGGGGAATCTGCGTTTCAGTTTTATGCAGCTAAAATCTGGAACAGTCTTCCTGAAGATGTGAGACAGGCTTCTACTCTGACAATGTTCAAATCTAAGCTAAAAACAGTTTTTTTTAACTGCGCATATGACTGAAAGGATTTTTTCTTTGCACTCTTCTCTTTTGTTTGTGATTTTATTAGTTTAGAAAATCAGTTGGATTGATAATTTTTAATTTAGTTAATTTTATTGTATTTCTGTTTCTGTAATTTCTTTGTGATTTGAATGCATTTTTCCTGCTGTGAAGCACTTTGAATTGCCTTGTGTATGAAATGTGCTCTACAAATAAACTTGCCTTGCCTTGCCTTGCCTTTGTTTGATTTCAGGCGTTTTTATTGCTGAAAATAGCCGCCTCTCCACAGATCTGACCTCTAACTTGGTCTGCTTTAAAACGCTGTTCTCCGGAATATCCCAAACAGACAACGATCATCATCAGAAAAGTGACTTAGTGCATCTTTAATCCGCTCAAGACATGTTACATTATGGAAATTTGTCTAAAACATGTATTTAGACTTAAGATGTTCTTCTGTTGTTGGGTTCGCTGTAGTAACGAGCTAATATTGTTTTACAAATCACTGCGATCGTCGTTGCTCTAATCACACACCATAGAAACATTATGAATCAGGTTTACAAAGGAGAGAATCGTGCGTATAAAACCAACTATAGCAAATAACTGTTCAAAACGATGCACTTCGACTATAAATGTGTTATTACGTTCATGTGGGTATTTTGTGTGTATAAATATATCAATAGGGAATTAGCGTGTCTGACAAAACGTTACGTGTATTTTCTGGATTATAAATCACACCTTTTTTCATAGTTTTGGCCGGGAGCGACTAGAGCGACTTATATGTGATATTATTATTCGTTATTTTCACACTGGCAACCGCAAGAGGGCGCTCTAGGCTCTAAGCGACGCAGAAGAAGAATCTGCACTTCCTCCAGAAGAATAGAAGTGACACAGAGGAAGAAGAATTCAATGGATTTAGTGATTTTGGGGAAATTCATGCCATCCGTTCATTAAAACACTCCACATTTTCAAACGTCTTCATTTCCCGACGTCGTCTGCAAAGCCTCTTTACGTTTCCCCGTCACATCCGTGACTCCGCGGGACCACAAAAGGCACGGGAGCTCTTTTTTTGTCCGCTCGAATCTTTGACATCCTCTTTTAATTTGCCCGCGCTGGCTGTGAGCGCAGCGGTGCGGACTTAACACCGAGCGCGCAGGAGGTCTAGCTCTGCGGATTAGCCGTGGATCCATCTACATAAACCTCCCCGCGGCGGCTGCTGCTGCTGCTCCTCGGCCGCGCTCGCCTTCCCCCGCCGCGCTCGCCCCCTCCCCGCGAGCGTGACGGGAAAGGGTGCACCCCCGGAGAGCATTGTGGGTAATTAAAAAGAGGGCGCGCGCAGAGGGGCTAAAGGGTCGCAGGCCGGGGCGACGGCGAGCCACGCGGTGCGCTCCCGAAGGGCGTTACGCAACAAAAGCTCTGCCTTGTTACGCGGGAAAGGAAGAACACCGCGGCTTTATCCAAATCGCCAATAAACAAGATTATCCTGCGTGTTTCTCATCTAATATCGATTTAATTCAACTAAACGTGACACTGAGCTTGTGTGACAGTTTTTGTTTCATGTGAATGTGCTCATTAATTACAGAAATAGTCAGAATCGTGGTGGATCCAAACGCTAACGTGTTAAACTTGGAACTTGTCATACATTTCCAAATATTTCACACAGCAGCAGGGGAAGGAAGAGTAAAAAGTAACAGTACATGATCCCAAGTACAAGTACTGCTGTCAAAACTTTACTTCAGTGAAAACGTCTGCATGAAAAACACTAAACGGACAAGAATAAGACGCATTTACAGTTAGATTTTAAGCAATTTTAGTAGCATTTTAGATCAATCTGTATTACAAAAGTTGATAAATGTATCAGTTTATTGCTGAATTAAGCTGTTTTAAACCATAATCTTCTTATTCTCTGAGCTAAAGGCAATCAGAGCTTACTTATTTTTACATTTGTACAATTGTAAAGTGAAATTACACAAAAAAATCGACCCAAAGTACATTACAGTAAAACAAATAATTACTTTCCATAAAACCTTCGGCAAAATAGTGGCAATACAATGAGCATGTTCCACATTTGACTATACTCTGGTTTCTCTGGCAACAGGTGAAGGTCCGATGCTACAGGCAGACTGACAACATCGCGTGTGAAATGTAGCACCTTTGTTACCGCTGGGGCGAGCGTAAAAGGATGCAGAAGTGAATTCTCTCTAACTTGCTCTTACAAACCCTTGGGCATCGCTGGCATTAACAAACTTGCATATTTTTAGCGCAGTTTTAGCGACGCATCTTTATTCTGGGTTTCACACTTAGACGCAGAAAGGTGTGCAGTTGTTAGGGTCGCACAACATATTTGAAGATATACTACTTCCAGAGTCTCCTACAAACCAAGTTATACATCTGGGGGTAATAATGGACTCAGACTTGAACTTTATTAGCCACAAAAAATCAATAACATCAGCAGCTTTTTACCATCTAAAAAACATTGCCAAGATCAAAAATATAGTGTCTAAAGCAGATTTAGAGACTTATCCATGTGTTTGTCTCCAGTAGATTAGACTGTAACGGCCTCCTGCTGGTGCCAGAGTCAGGACTAAACATGGACCGGCCTCCTGCTGGTGCCAGAGTCAGGACTAAACATGGACCGGCCTCCTGCTGGTGCCAGAGTCAGGACTAAACATGGACCGGCCTCCTGCTGGTGCCAGAGTCAGGACTAAACATGCACCGGCCTCCTGCTGGTGCCAGTGTCAGGACTAAACATGGACCGGCCTCCTGCTGGTGCCCAGAGTCAGGACTAAACATGGACCGGCCTCCTGCTGGTGCCAGAGTCAGGACTAAACATGGACCGGCCTCCTGCTGGTGCCAGAGTCAGGACTAAATATGGGCCGGCCTCCTGCTGGTGCCAGAGTCAGGACTAAACATGGACCGGCCTCCTGCTGGTGCCCAGAGTCAGGACTAAACATGGACCGGCCTCCTGCTGGTGCCAGAGTCAGGACTAAACATGGACCGGCCTCTTGCTGGTGCCAGAGTCAGGACTAAACATGGACCGGCCTCTTGCTGGTGCCAGAGGGGGAATCTGCGTTTCAGTTTTATGCAGCTAAAACCTGGAACATTCTTCCTGAAGATGTGAGACAGGTTCGACTCTGACAATGTTCAAATCTAAGCTATAATCAGTTTAGTTTAGCTGTGCATATGACTGAAAGGATTTTCTTTATAACTTTTTGTCATGTTTTGTGATTTTATTGCATGTTTTCCCTGTTGTGTGCAGCTCTTTGAATTGCCTCGTGTGTATTCGCGCTCTACTAAGTCAGTAAAGTTGTCGGTGACACTTCATAACATCAACAGCCTCAATAAAGCACGAACAAACTTATCGAGCACATTGTTTGTTAAGAAAGATTCAGGCTTAGTACCGACGTAAATAAGGAGTTAGGCCATTAATTATAGTTCCTAATTCCTAAGCCTGAGTCATTCCTTTATGAATGAAGCCTTTGTTCAGGCTAAATAAGCTGTCGTTTTTTTTATATTAAGTGCCAAGTCTAAAATTAGTCCAAATCTCACTGCAAGTTCACAAAGAACTGTGCAGAAAACATGGAAAAGAGGTGTTTTTATTTAGACAGGCATTTAATAAAACACTTCATTATATGTTTCACACCTCACGAAAATGCCTGGAATTACAGCAAAAATCTTCCAGAAGCCACGTCAGCTCCAAAGCCGACTCGTGTGTTTTGCATGTTCCACGTCGTGTCGCCGCGCTCTTAACTGCCAATAAATAAGCAATGCATTTCTTCCCCGGTGTTGTGAATGTCATGCTGAAGTCACAAAGCCCATAAGCCTACCTTGGTTTCGATTTGCAACACCGAGAGACGAAGCATTACCCCGATCTGTGCAGAAATATGAAAGGTATACGTTACAGCCTGTTGTTGTTGTTGTGGTGAGTCATGCTTCCGTTAGGGGGAAATGGGGACAGCATGCATTCATCCAAGTCACTCGCCGCTCCGCCCCAATAATCTGTGGCAAAACTGTAGAAAATATCATGGTTTCCGTGGTATTGGTTTTCAAAGCGGCGGATGGGTTAAATTGGGGGAAAGTGTGGCGGGAAATGAAGATGTCACATGTACAGTGCTGTGCAAAGGTCTGAGAAAGGCTATGTACACGGAGGATCTGAGTATTATACGTATTATACATAAAGTACACGGTGCTCATATGGCCTTGTAACTACTTAAATATACTTACCACTGAGTTACAAGATACGTCATTATATAAAGAGCCTGAGGTGCTTTGTCTTACTCTGCCTTTTCATATTTATGTAACATACAATATTTTGCGGTTTGTTTAGATTTTTTTGTGGGAAGTAAAATACATTTTTCTTCTTCATTTTTTATATTTGAATAATATGAAGCTACTGTAACCAATTAATTTTGCCTGTAGATATAGAGCTTTTTAGGAGAGTCATAGATAAAACGATGAATTCATTAAGATGAGAAAACAAATATATGCACTATATCATGTGCAATACTGTCATACTCATGTGCAATACTGTCATACTCATGTGCAATACTGTCATACTCATTTGCAATACTGTCATAATCATGTGCAATACTGTCATACTCATGTGCAATACTGTCATACACATGTGCAATACTGTCATGATCATGTGCAATACTGTCATACTCATGTGCAATACTGTCATATTCATGTGCAATACTGTCATAACCATGTGCAATACTGTCATACTCATGTGCAATAATGTTATACTCAAGTGCAATACTGTCATACTCATGTACAATACTGCTATACTCATGTGCAATACTGTCATACTCATGTGCAATGCAGTCATACTCATGTGCAATACTGTCATACTCATGTGCAATACTGCAACATAATGTCAATCATCCTGGTGCAATATTTTCTGTCCATATAACAGCTGTAAATAAGAGTATTAATGTTATTTTATGAAGAGGTTTTTTATAAGATTTTATTTAAGAAGAGGTTTTTTTTATTATTATATATCTGTTCCTTCCCCATTGTGGGACAAATAAAGGTTATCTTGTCTTATCTTATATATCGTAAAACCTAATACTCTTTATAGTGGCTGTTCTGTCTGTATCTCCAAATGGTTCAAAAAGCACTTCTGCATAATCATAATCCAAACGTTCAGTATTCAAATACGTTCCACTGATTGTATTTTTAGATTTAGTTGGTGTATTTGCTCGAGTAACATGTCAGGACAAAGTACACGGTTACATAAATCCTTTGCACAGTACAGTACACGGCGCAGTTCTTCACAACGGGACATTCCCCCCTCGGACATGGAGAGGTGGAGAGGTGCATGATGGGAGCTTTGGGGAAAAAAATTGCTCGCCGTAGAGATTCTAGCTTTGGGCAAGTGTCTGACTGTGAGCTGGATAATTTGTTTTCTTTGTCAGAGTAAAATATATCGAGAGAGAATATGTGCTGCACCGAGAAAACCAGAGCAGTTTCAGCAGATGAAGCTGCTTCAGAGACAAACCTGTAACAATTCAGCAGAGCTCTTGTTTGAATGAGATAATATTGACTAAATAGGCGAGGTGACGTATAAAATCAAGATAAATCTACTATATATGGACAAAACAAACATGCAAAAGAGTGAGTTTCAGTTAGGGCTGGACGATATGTTGTTTAATGAGTCTTTTTGATGCAGCTCTATTTTCAAACCAAATCCAAATCAGGACCAAAAAGAGTTTAATTTAAGACCATAAAATGTAAAGTGTGACCGAACCGCTACAGCTACTTTAAACGTGCACTCTGCAACGTGACTGCCGGAGATGATCGTGCTTTAACGGGAACGTTCCACACCACGCAATACTGTCATATTCATGTGCAATACTGTCATACTCATGTGCAATACTGTCATATTCATGTGCAATACTGTCATATTCATGTGCAATACTGTCATACTCATGTGCAATACTGTCATACTCATGTGCAATACTATCATATTCATGTGCAATACTGTCATACTCATGTGCAATACTGTCATATTCATGTGCAATACTGTCATACTCATGTGCAATACTGTCAAATTCATGTGCAATACTGTCATACTCATGTGCAATACTGTCATATTCATGTGCAATACTGTCATACTCATGGCAATACTGTCATAATCATGTGAAATACTGTCATATTCATGTGCAATACTGTCATACTCATGTGCAATAAAGTCATATTCATGTGCAATACTGTCATAATCATGTGCAATACTGTCATGATCATGTGCAATAAAGTCATAATCATGTGCAATACTGTCATATTCATGTACAATACTGGCATACTCATGTGCAATACTGTCATAATCTTGCGCAATACTGGCATAATAATGTGCAATAAAGTCATAATCATGTGCAATACTGTCATACTCATGTGCAATAAAGTCATATCCATGTGCAATACTGTCATACTCATGTGCAATACTGTCAATCATGTGCAATACTGCCATACTCATGTGCAATACTGTTATACTCATGTGCAATACTGTCATATTCATGTGCAATACTAGCATAATCATGTGCAATACTGTCATACTCATGTGCAATACTATCACAATCATGTGCAATACTGTTATACTCATGTGCAATACTGTCATACTCATGTGACTGCTGGAGATGATTGTGCTAAAGGGAATGTTCCACACCACGGGCATTATAAGTTGTCAGATCTGTGGAGAGGCAAGCTCGCTCACGGTAACAACACGTGTTTATTCCTAGGTATTTTTGAACACGTCGTTGAATAGTTTAAGTATGAAGTTTAATTTCATACTGTGGAACATAGCGGCTCAATGGAGACTCGCAGGCGACGACACCTTCATCAGAAAAGTTGCATAGTGCACCTTTAAATGCAACAAGTGTGCACGAATTGTGACAAAATCGAACGAAAACGGTGATATCGCCCAGCCCTATGACTTCTGCACGAGTAAATAGCAAACGTATATTGTATTTGCAGAGGCTTGAGACATTTAAACCTCTTTGAAATCACCCACACTTTACATAACATGCCAATGATTTGACCACGTGCAAATCTACAATAAAAGACACGACCGGTGCCGTAGTGACCTTTATCTGCAGGTGATATCCTTGTTCTTAAAAATAAACTGAACATATATATATATATATCAGAGGAGAAAAAAGTCTCACGCCTCGCTTCGGTCAAGTCTTTTACATTCAGACGGCGCTCTAGAACGGGTCAGCATGCCGTTTTACAAAGTTTGGATCAACTTACGCACTGGTCCGTGGTTACTGGGGATACCTGCGGAGACAAAAGACAAACAATGCATCGTTAAACTTTGCAATCATTACGCTTGAGTCTGCTTCTCTTTTTTTTCTTCTTCTTCTCAGATTGGCGTTGGCGTGGCTGATTAGCAGGTTCATAAAACAGGACCGGTGTTGTGTCCAGCGTCCGCCTCTGTCTGATGATAATAACAGGCCTGGATTCGAGGGAAAATGTCAACGGAATCAAGCCACGGACGATATTTTCATCACGGCTTTTCATTAAGGCGCCGTGTAAACAACGGGAAAGTTTCTGTCTACTTATGATGTCAGAGGGGTTATATGTGTTTAGATCCATGTACATTGTCTCAAATCAAACTCCTACCAACAAACCCACAGTAGTGACTTAGTAAATAACAGTTTCTTTCAACAGTTGTTTTTTGGTGAATTATACGTACAAGTATTAATAATTCTCTCGCAATTCTCTTGAAGCGACTCGCACACACGCCGCATTAAACAGGGTCTAAGCTTTGACTAAACCCATAACTAAACCTGAAGTAGACTAGGACTTAACCAGGACCAGAACAGCTTTTAATTCAAAGCACTAAAACCAAGATATAGAGAATTATTTTCTAGATACAGTTGACATCCGAGGGAACGGCCATTAACTGACATCTGCGGGGAAAACTATCAATTTGTTTCAATGTAGAAGAGCTGCTCTATCCCCCACTGTTCACCAACTACAAGAACAGACACTGACCTGATTTGTGAGTCATGTTGTACAAACACAAACACTTGAAGAACAAAGTGATCCAAGAATCCATCTAAGAATGCTAACGCAAGCTCTGGGCTGAATGCTACCGTGATGCTAGCGCCACCTACTGTATTGGAACATCTACAGAACAAGCCGTTCACCTTCCTGAGGTAACGCCACAACAGCTTAAAGATGAACTACTGTAATCTGGACACTTTTTTAGAAATAACAGAGGTTTCGACTCTCATCTAGGAGACATTCTCAATCTGTGGATCTAGTCTGAGAACTCTGATACTTATCCTACTAAGAATGAGCCCTGCCCCTGATGATAGCCTTGTACATGGAGCACACTTGTACATGGAGCACACTTGTACATGGAGAAGTTTTCCTTTTCTTAAACACCACAACAACCTCCATTTTCAGTAGTTCCAGTTGAATGGGTCTCATGATGCTTTGTACAGAAAAAGTTGGCCAACACCAGGGACCGTATCTGGAACAAGCTTCTGGTTCATGGTCAAGAGCACTGAACTAGAGAAGCAGCATTATGTTGATAAGATTGATAAGTTTGAATAACGTTTTTCACCAGTTACATCCCCTTCACAGAGCGTTTCTCAGCTCCACATTGTTACAAATAGAGTCTCCAAAGACCGTGTAGTCTATGCAGGTTTCTTAGTATGTGACAGTGAACTGCTCCTAATTAGAACAGTGGCCTTTAAAAGTCACCTGGATTTGCCCCGTATGTGTTGAACAGGAGTTTTTCTCACCAGCTCGTGTGACACGCTCGGACTCGACATCGACGGCAGCAAGTCAGAGGATCAGGAGTGGCTTGTGTTAACGAAGGTGTGAACCCACTCGATACAACAATGGATGATGACTCTGAGGTGAGAGTTAGTGTGTTCTGGCCTGCAACGTGAGCACTACTACAATTCTCTCACAGATACAGATAATTGGCCATCCACTGCGCTAAATTCAGCCATGAAAAACAGCCATACTGGTTTTTCTATAATAATATGAGTTCTTTTTAAACCCTAACCCACTGTCTCTGTTTTTGGGACTCACTACAGCTGCGTTCCCATTCGTCAAACTCAAAAAACATCACGCTCTGTTGACGCTTTGTATCGATAATGTCAACGGACAAAGCTCCAACTCAATTAGCGCTCGATTATTCCTTTTTCGCTTGCTGGCGTCGCTGTGACTGTTTTTACACATTCCTCCCGGCCTTTCCAACATGTCGTCACCATTTGGGTCTCGTGGCAGCAACACTTGGCAGGTGCACGGGAGAACGGAGGTAACATGAGAGATTTGAGCACCCAAAGCGCTGATTGCTAATGGTTGTGTTGTGACAGAAATGAAGGGGGGAATCGCGGCGTTTTGGAGTCTGAGGATTGCAAACTGCACTCTGAACGTTGCTGGATCTTTAAACCCGGATCTGAGAGACGTGGAAGAGCAAACTGAAAATACAACCATTATTCAAGGATAAAGGTTTGAATCACTCTTGTGTGTTGTCTCGGATACTGTCATGTATGTTGCAGTGTCATTTGAAGAGCAAAACGTGGCTAGAGCTGAACTTTGGGCTATAACATGAAGACAATGATAGCTAAGAATCCGATGATACAATTCCCAGTTTAACTCACTAAATGCAGACGATATAACGTGATTAATGGGTAATATTGCTTTAATTTGAAGGCCTAAAAACAGGATATAACAATATAAATGCTGGACTGAAGTCTTCATTGTCAATTAACGTAAAATATCTTTATTCACTCAAGTTAAAAGTGTCGGTAAGCTTCTCTCATAAAGGAGGGGATTATGTGCAGATTCAGTCTTTAAAGATGCATTTTCCGATTAAATCTTACTTAGGAGTGTCCAAAGTATGGCCCAGAGGCTAATGTGGCCCTCAAGCCTCCTGCTGGTTTGGCCCAAATGATTCTAGACAGCTTTATACTACAATTTAAAAATTCTATCACTATGACCTCAATAAAATCAGATTATGACACAGACGTGAAAGAAGCGTTCCATGTTATAAAAGGTTTAGTGGTTCTGTTAACGCTGCGTAAATACACCCACCTGAATGGCCCACTGTAATGACCCGGACCACCAGTCTGTGGCCCTCCTCCCTGATCGAACTCTCACAAACGTTTATCACACTGTTAATCTTCACGTGCATCGTCGGACGCGCACACAGCTTTAGGATGACAAAGTGAAGCTGGGGTGGACAGCACACAACGGTCTGGTTGTGACACAAATAGGGATTATTCAGGTCACAATATAATCAAAAAATAAATAATCGTGACCATTTCAGAAGCAAAATTAAGTGTTTTTTGTTCATTTTACAGCCCAAAATATAGACCTAGATTTAAAGAACTTTATTTTACCTGACTTTTATGTGCTTTTATCACATTTAACTTTATTTTGTCTTTCAGAAAGTCCAGTTTTGTAAAGCCGGTCCCAAACATGAGGAACAGCAACATGTCAGACCACGAGAACGAAAGAAAATAAAAGATTTTACTGTCGTTTATTCTCAATAATCATGAATAATCGTGAAATGTTTTGGCTCACAGTAACGACAACACTAACATTTGACATCGTGACGTGCCAAGACGCAAAGTGCTTCTTTTAACAGATACAACTATATTCATTAACAAGAATAAAGTCTGGTGCCGCAGCTTTAACATGAGTCGTATAACGCACAGCGATGACGTTTGTTGATTTTCAGTTCATCTCTCGTCTCTAGTTTCCTTCATCGCTCAAGGTTTCAGGTTCTTTGTCACATACACCTGCCGGTAAACATGAAACATACAAACACATGCATTCACATCAGTTTCACGGTGAAGGTAACGGCCTTAAAAGAACAACAGCGTCATCTGGTACATAGTCAAAGTCTAAGAAGTGAACGCAGCTGTTGTCGGCACTAGGTCATATAGGGAATCGGGACAGAAGTGACTGAATCCAACATGGCGGAGACCATGACCATGAATCTGTTATATTGTCAATTCAGGCAATCATTTTCTCTCTTGGGTCCAAATCCGAAGTGTACCCTAACCCTAACTCCCTAACTCCCTAACCATAACTCCCTAACCCCTAACTCCTAACTCCCTAACTCCCTAACCCCTAACTCCTAACTCCCTAACTCCCTAACCCCTAACTCCCTAACCCCTAACTCCTAACTCCTAACTCCCTAACTCCCTAACTCCCTAACCCCTAACTCCCTAACCTTAACTCCCTAACTCCCTAACCCCTAACTCCCTAACCTTAACTCCCTAACCTTAACTCCCTAACCCCTAACCCTAACTCCCTAACTCCCTAACCCTAACTCCCTAATTACCTAACCCTAACTCCCTAACCCTAACTCCCTAACCCCTGACCCCTAACCCTAACTCCCTAACCCTAACTCCCTAACTCCTAATTCCCTAACCCTAACTCCCTAACCCTAACTCCCTAACCCTAACTCAATAACTCCCTAACCCCTAACTCAATAACTCCCTAACCCCTAAAGCCCTAACCCCCTAACCCTAACTCCCTAATCCCTAACCCCTAACCCTAACTCCCTAACCCCTATCCCTAATCCTAACTCCCTAACCCTAACTCCCTAACCCCTTACTCCCTAACCCCCTAACCCTATCCCTAACCCTAACCCCTAATCCCTAATCCCTAACCCTAACTCCCTAACCCTAACTCCCTAACCCCTTACTTCCTAACACCTAACCCTAACTCCCTAACTCCCTAACCCCAACTCCCTAACCCTAACTCCCTAACGCCTAACTCCCTAACCACTAACCCTAACTCCCTAATCCCTAACTCCTAACTCCCTAACCACTAACCCTAACTCCCTAATCCCTAACTCCCTAACCCCTAACTCCCTAACCACTAACCCTAACTCCCTAATCCCTAATCCCTAATCCCTAACTCCTAACTCCCTAACTCCCTAACTCCTTAACTCCCTAACCACTAACCCTAACCCTAACTCCCTAACCCCTAACTCCCTAACCACTAACCCTAACCCTAACTCCCTAACTCCCTAACTCCCTAACCACTAACCCTAACCCTAACTCCCTAACCCCTAACTCCCTAACCACTAACCCTAACCCTAACTCCCTAACCCCTAACTCCCTAACCACTAACCCTAACTCCCTAACCCCTTTTGTAGAAGTTCATCTGATCCAGACATTATTTTCTTGAAGTTGAATAATGACAATGAATGAGGAAAGTTAGATTTACTTTGTCTGGTTGAAACTAGTTTATGCCCTGGCTCTGCAAGTGTAGCTAACCCATCCCAAAACAAACTAGACTGTGCAATCTATAAGTTAAAAAAGTTTAAACCCGAATTAAAATGTCTAAGCGGGAGTGGAACCCAGTATATCCTGCACCATAAGCCGTGTCATTAACGGCTGGGGCAACACATCTGGAGATTTTTTCACTGCGAGACAGGAAATGTCGCGTCTGGGCTCCAGAATGATGATGACGCACTGTCGCTAACCACAAGTGATTTGGGCCACCATGAGGGCAGCCATATTGGATTCTGTAACTTCCGTCCCGATTCCCCATATATATATATATATATATATATATATATATATATAGTGCTGACCAATAGCTGTTGTACTATTCAGAGAAACCGTGTAGATGCTACTGGACCTAATGGCTTCATCTCTTTCAATAGCTGTGGACTGTAATGCACTGATATGATATTTAAAGTGGCTGCAACCGATGTTTGTCCATGTAGTCGAGCACAATGTGTTGCAATGTAATATGAATTGTAAAAGAAGCTGTTAGAAAGTCAAAATGAGACTGATATGTGATGTTTCAAGTCCAACGAGAAGGATGTTAGCCTGGTAGATGTTCTGCAAATGCTCTGGCCTCTGAAAGATGTGAAAAGCGATGATAAGTGATACGTTTGAAAAGTGAGGAATACATCATAGCTATTTACTTGTTCCGTTTCATGTTTGTTGGACAGAAAATATCAGGTACAGCACCCTGTAAATGACTGTTCTTATGATCATCTGCACGTGTCGTCTGTATGTTTTTTTTAAATAGCTACGAAAGCAATTTGAGTGGCGAATGGAGATAGAAAAGCACTTTAAAAGATGCAGCCAGGCCACGTTACACGCCAGATTTCAAATGTGTGATAAAATAGAAAAAGATATGCAACTTTAATGCATACTGTGGAACATTCCGGACAAAGCAATAACACCTTCGTTGAGATGTTCCCCATTTCCCCCCACGCAGTGTACTGTATTTTTGTATATTGCACTGGAATATAAGTCGCACCAGCCAAAAAATGCATAATAGAGAAGAAAAAAACATATATAAGTCGCACTGGAGTATGAAATGTGGTTGCAAGTGTGAAAATAACACATAATATCACATATAAGTCGCTCAGGAGTATAAGTATATAAGTATAAATATAAGTATAAGTCGCACCCTGGCCGAAACTATGAAAAAAGGAAAATACGGTACTTTTAAAGGATATCACGCATCATCTGTATTGTTATTGGCCTTTCAACGTGATTCAGTGTTAGCACTCCATCTACTGGCAGCAGAGAGTATTACCATGCCGTGGTAATGAATGTAATTTGAGGGAGATCTTTTTGTGACGTCACACATCTGGGAAATGTCAAATTGAGTGTGTTTGAGACGCTCAGAGAAAGAGCAGAGGAGACGACCTCGTGAACAGAACGAAACAAGCCGTGAAATAAGCAAAATACAACTCCAGGTATATTTTTGATGAGGACAATTGTAAAATGCGCCCTGTAAATGTGAACGTTTCCTTCTTGTTTGTCCGTTCCGAGCAACTGCACGTGCCTAAATGCCAAATCAATACAGAATCGAGTAAACAGTCGCTTATTTAGTGACTGGACTACGTTTATGAGTGCTGACCACAACCAAATCTTAAATCCTGACACGCAACAGAGAAATCCACCACAAAAACATCTACTCTGACGTTTGCACTTGTCGAGACACAATTTGAAAGCACAAAATAGTTGGCAGGCCCTTCTTTGCCCTCCGCCGTGGACTACTTTGGCGCTCTGCAACCTGGAGTCCCTTTTTTTGACAGCAATTTATGGCATGAAATGATGACCGCGGATGTCTATATATATCTCCACGCTCGCCTGTTTAAAAATGCAAAAGCGCCTGCCTTGTTCCGTTAAGATTAATGACTTTGAGGAAGAAGACCTCATGACAAATGGAAGCTATTAAATTATAATTACATTTAGCCGGTATGGCATATTTGTCTCAATCCATAGCTCTGTTCCTACACAATATCTACATGGGTAATTTCATCGTGCGACGCGAGACGCTCGTGAGGGAAAATGCGAATAATTTTGGGAGCAAAAGTAGGCACATTCTGACACCTGGGGACCTAATATCGCTACGTCATTCTTGGCGGGGGTTTTATTGCGTTTTATACCACAACCAAAACAAGTGCTAATATTGCTTTTGATATGGCGCTAACCCGGGTTTCATCAGTCGGGTGCAGATGCGGCCCAGTGCGGTGGAGTTTTTAATAACGGCCTGTCAATCCGATGGCCCCTCCGCTCTGCAGGGAGACTTATAAAGCAGGAGAGGAGCAGGGGTAAATCCAGCAATATCTCGCCAGAGTTCAGACGGGCACAAACAAACTCCCACATGCAATCAAGGGAGCCGGGCGCCAGCGCGGGGACACTGTGTACGGCCAGCAGAAAGACGGAGACTTGTCGGGCTTTTGGAGCCATTAAATCTTAACGTGACCAAAATATATGCATTCATTTAGCAGTTACGCCCATGTAAAAACGAGCCGGTGGTCTGAACGTGCTTTCTGCCTCTTCTGTGTATTATAATCGCCCTGAAAATGCTCTGCAGACTCTGGGTTTCAGTTTCGTGTTTGCAGGCACCATTAGGATGCTATTGACCATCCAAAATGCATCATATTTTGTTTTTAATGCAGTCATATAATCAAGCACAATTAATATAAGCTGTAGTGTTGCTGTTCATGTTGGTAATTCAGTCTCCATTTCATTGCATTTACTCTCTATCCAATTAGTTCCATATCCATATAGTCCGGATGGAGAGTTATTTCCAACTCTCTGGTCAGAAGGCGAATGCTAACAACATAACATGACGTGAAGGAACAAGTGTTATAACAGTGAACACACTGTTATAACACTTGTTCCGTCACGAATAAAAATAATAACAACCTGGAGTTTAATTTAGCTCCATTTAAACTTTCCTTCTTTCAAAAAGCTTGTCTTCGTCAAAGCATTGAGAAACATTTGTGGTTAAATTTCCCAAAATTGTGACATCAAAAGTATTGTCCGGAGGATCAAGCTAGCTTTAGTCTCTTCTTCTTGCAAATTCCCTCTACTACCAGCAGATGGCATGCCAACACACACCCTACCACGGCGGCGCCTCACCGTCAGAAAGCCACACGCGTGCTTTTTCGACACATAAATCATTCTCGTGCATTTGAAGTCTGAGCCACATTAAATCGGAAGCGCTTCAGAAAATCCGCCGCCCGTCTTTAATCTGAGTCAGTGTGAACCAGAACCACAAAGAACCACAGCCCTGAATCTGCCTCCATCTGGACTCCACACACACACACACACACACACAACACAACACAACACAACACAACACAACACACACATACACATACACACACACACAACTCATACACACACACACACACACACACATACACACACACACACAACACACACACACACATACAACACACACGTATACACACACAACACACACACACGCACGCACAACACACACGCACGCACGCACGCACACACACACACACACAACACACACGTACACACACACAGACACACACACACACACACACAACACACACACACACACACCACACACACACACACAACACACACAACACACACACACAACACACACATACACACACACACACACACACAAACGCACGCACGCACGCACACACACACACACAACACACACGTACACACACACAGACACACACACACACACAACACACACACACACACAACACACCACACACACACACACACACACACAACACACACACAACACACACACACACAGCCCCGGCAGCTCCCCCTGCATTAGATTTATGGAGGCAGCGAGCCCCCCGCCTCCGGCACAGGGATTTGATGAATGCGATTCCGCCGCCGTCCAAGATTATAATGGGGATAATGCAAAAGAGCGCCTCCTGCCTCACAAACACCATGTGGACCCGGCGATGGAGACGAGGTCCGCATTTAACACTAAGTAAATAGAGCAGTTACGGCGACTTTGGGTAAGGAACGCCACGGGCGACGAGACAATAAGCCGCTTCTCCGTGGGCGGGAGGGCGGGGACGGCGGAGAGTGTTCGGCCCCGTCAGACAATGGAGTCACGTATTAGTTGTATAGTGTGGTGTTTTACTTTCACAATTCCATCGCTCTAAATAACTTGGCTCTCGCGTCTATATCCATGGGTTTCAGGCGATGAAAAAGTGGCACTGTTTCCATGGCGAATAAAGCGAGACACGGCAGGTGAGGAGGAAGAAATCTTATTTGAAGCTTCTGTGGGTTTACTGACTTTAAATGCAAGAGGAAATGTATAGCAGGGTTTTCATCATGGAGTGTATTCACATGTTCTTTTGTGTGTCAAATACCGTGTTTTCCGGACTATGAGTTGCACCTTTTTTCATAGTTTTGGCCGGGGTGCGACTTATACTTATATTATATTTCATACTCCAGTGCGACTTATACATGTTTTTTTCTTCTCTATTATGCATTTTTTGGCTGGTGCGACTTATACTCCAGTGCGACTTATAGTCCAGAAAATACGGTAGCCAAAATTGCACATTATTTGTGACAGTATCATGATGAAAATAAAAGCATAGATTGAGCCAGGTTTATATTTCTTGCTTCATTTTGACATAATAAATAAAAAAACAAAAGTAAAGTAAAAAATTGGCAAACATTTTTAAATGTCATGTAGCGTTGTAAGTGGAAGGTGGAGTATTTGGTGGTATATTTGTATATTTGGAGACTGGTTACGACCTCGTCCCTGTTTAATGTGAGGAGCCTGGTCCCTCACAGTCACTTCATTATTACGAGGTTTTTTTATTTTAGATATCAACACATCCTTCAGTTCGATCCAGTGAAATCGTGTTATGTCCAATATTGTACATTTTGGTGTAGATGCAACTTGTAAGATGTTTAGATGAATTAATAAAACATATTTAGGTGAAGATTGGACAGTTTTGTTGTTTTGTGAAACCTTAAAGTGCATATGGCTTTGACTTTGGTTTATTTACATAAATAAATGTTTAAATATAAATTATATCATTTTACACCAATCGAGTTGGTATTTGTGGAGAGAAAAGTAAAACAATCTGTAGAAAATGACAGAAAGTGATATTTTGACTCATTCTTTATGCATCATTTACACAAAATAATCAACTTTTTTTTAACATCCTAAACATTAATTCTACAAAATAAAGGTGCGCTCATGTATTTTTATTTGTGATATTAGATGAGTTGTTGCCCAGTGTTTGCTGGGTAATTTCCAAGTGTGATGTCATCAATTACAAACAGGAAGTGAAATTAAAAAACCTACAAAATCAGTGATTCTGGGATGACATTTTCTATATTTTTTAGCTCACTTTAAAATATATAAATCTTAACTGCATTTTAGTGCCATGAGTCGTCCAACATGTCAGAGCCGCTTTTAAGTTGAAAGAACAAACTGACCAAAACACAAACTATAAACAGGAGGATGATACAGGTTGTTCCTTAGGCTCTTTTGTGTTTCTAAAGTCCTTTTATACTTTGCTTCTTCCACCAGCGTGGTTCTGAGACTTCTGAGGTGTGTTGGGAGGGCAGCACCTTTTTATTTATTTGATTTTGTTTATTTTTATTCCATTGATTTTAGTGTGTTTGTTTGATTTAATTTTCTATTTGAATTTGTTTTTATATCTTATTTTATTACTTTTATCCTATTTTTGCCTGTCTTTTACCTTGCTGTGAAGCACTTTGGAACCCTCTGGTTGTATAAATCGTGCTATATAAATAAAGTGGATTGGATTGGATTGGATTAGGTGTTTACGTTACACCACAGGGCGCTGGCTAAAGGTCAAAGGTGACAATGGCTGAATTACAGTAAAGGTACAAGTCTGTTTGAAAATATAAAAGGCGGCTCACTTGCTTATACAACAGGGCAAAATGTGTACACTGTATTTTAAAATGGAAAACCCATCAAATCAAACTTGTAGGGAAGTATTTCTTACTTCATTATACTGTACGTCAGAATATATAGGCTTCTCTACCTCCAATGCTCCTGTTATATTGTAAATCTGTATCACATTTACCGCTCCACCGTCCATCCACACTCCAGCAAACTGAATATAAAGCATATTATTCAAGCCCAGAGAGGATCGATGAACCATTTAAATGCTTATTAGCAGTCAATATTTTCTTATTGAATGGATTAATAAAGGGAGCACTGCACCAGATTGAATTCTTTTTCCGGATCAGTGCCATTCGTTTTTATTCTGGGCAATTCTTTTTGGAAGATAGAGCGACATTTTCAACACGAAATAATACATTGAAATCTTACAGTAAACATTTTCTTATGAAGCTCTAGATCCTTCTAAAACTGTATAATGTCCAAGCATAATGTCCTGTTTATGAATTTTTTTGTATAGATACTTGTTCAAATGATTAGCTAGTTTTGGTTGTATCTGCTCAAGCCTCAAGTACGTCTCAAGTCGTTGGCGTCAAGTCCAAGTCAAGTCCTGTGCTTAAGTTTCAATTCCTTTACGTCATTGTACCAAATTACCAAAAACGACTAATATTTCTGCAGTCAGTGTATATGCTTTTTGTAATATATAATATAACATTTTTATAAAAAGTTCTGGAAAACAGTTTTAACAGTTTAACCTTCGTTTACCCAGGAACGACCCACTGAGCTCTAGTGTCTCTTTTTCAGGGCAGTCCTGGCCCCAGAGGGGAGGAGCCTATTGTACATGTTTTTAGTGCTAATGGGACCTACACAGACACAAGAGAACATGCAAACTCCACACAGAGAGGCCCCTCACTGCCTGGGAATCGCCCCCCGGAGCCCTGAGCAAAGCTGTTCTGCACGTGCACCTGTGAAATGTAATAAACGCTTCTTTCATGAAATCCTGATATTATATCGCGGATTCATATCTTTTATCCGACAGTTGTTGTTATGTATAACTGTTATATTATTCATGTCAGTGTGCTTAACCAAGAGCTTTTATTAATTCTAGCTGTGCACACTACGCCTGGGCTGCAGGCGGTGTGCACTATCTTGAAGTGGGCGATTTGCATAGCTCCAGGCTCGCTCTCATTTGTCCTCGGGCTTCAGCTGGGAATATTTGTGAGTACAATAACAGAAGTTACACATTTAACTTTTACAAACTGTTTCTGGTGTGTTGCATGAGCCACGATGCCCCGGGTTGAACGTCATCGCACGTTCCGACCCATTTAAATGAATGAATAAGGTCTAGTTATATCGCAGAATTCTAAATAATGTTGGTGCTTTGTTAAAGTACAAAACACAAGCAGCGAGAGGAAGGACGAGGCACTATATTATTATACTACTATACTGTTTTGTTTTGTTTTGTTTAGTTTGTCTGGCAAATAACGGGACATTTTTAAACACGTAATCAATCCTATTTCACTGTGTGTTTATGTATCTTTACGCCTTAGTCACATACGTTATGCATCATTCTTCTGTGATCTTTTCATTTATTTTACTTTTTTTTTTTTTACAATTTTATGGTTGAAATGTTTTGCTTTTATTGGATTTCACTGTTTTTTATTAAGATCAAATTGAGCACCGTTGTTTTCTATCTGCGCAGCACTCTGGAGCCCGTTTTAGTTGATCAAATACAGTAAATCATGAATATTATGATTTACTGTCATTATAAACCCAATAGGACTTTTGTTACACAGTGCCACGATGGTGTAGTTGCTGTTTTTATATATATATTTTTTATAGTTTTCTATCTGCGCAGCACTTTGGAACCCATTTTAATCCATGCAATATCGTGGATCATGAGTATTAATATTTACTCTCATTATAAACCCGACAGGACTTTTGCCGTGTCGGTGCAGCCTGCCGTACTCACATATATTGGCGGTTCCTTTGGGGATGGGCAGGTAGGAGCCCACACTCCAGGCCCGGCCGTGGTAGTGCTTCTTACAGCGGCTGCAGTCGGGGCCCGTGGTGTTGTGCTCGCACTCGCAGCCCAGTTTCTCCTTGTCAAACACACAGCTGTTGGCGTGGAGGTTGCACTTGCACCTGCGACACAGAGAGATAAGTCAGTAAGTAAGTACATTTTAATTGTAAAGCACCTTTCACAGAGAGAAAAGTGCAACACAAAAACACACAAACAAACTTACAGTGAGCAATACACATGCAACAATATACAGTCAAATCAGTCCCGAAAGCAACTGTAATTAAAAGACCTGACTGAATACAGAATACACACTCAAGCCAAGGTTACGCAGCTACAGCGCAGTACAAGGGCCATTCAAACTAAAAACATGTGAATAAAGACGCAATATTTTCACATTTAAGTCGTCATTTTATGAGATTAAAGTCGATGCCAGAAAAGGAATGAATTTGTAGTATTACGAGTTAAAGTCGTAGTCAAAATGAACACGTCGTTTTACTATATATAAAGTCATTATTTAAACGTAAAGGGATGACATCAGCGTTCCCAGTTAAAGAGACGCAGAGAGGAGCAAATGACTGAGCAAAGACCAGGGTTGAATGAGTACAAAGTTTACAGTAAACTTTATAAAGCTGGCTTTGTACACAACATACTTTAAGTCTTTACAGAACAAAGGAGCGTTCATATTAAATTAATCTAAAACTATAAAACACAAATATCAAGATGAACAAACTAAACTCTTATAAGAGGTTTTTTATAAGAGTTTATTTTTTTATTTTTTATATGAGTTATCTGTTACTTTATTATTATACTTCTGTCCCTGATCCGTGTTGCAACATTGGAATTTCCCCATTGTGGGACAAATAAAGGTTCTCTTATCTTATCTTAAATATTAGTTGTGCATGTGTATTATCTCCATAGGCTGTACAATGCAAAACGTCAAAGTAATCTAATGTGTAAAAACGTGCCTTTAATGACATATCTACAGTATTTTCTTGCAGTACAAATAATATTCCATCCCCCTCTCCTGCTACTACACCGAACCCCTTTCGTCAGCTCCTGTGCCGTGTTTATTTTCAGCCCTCACATTTTGACAGGAGTGAATTAAAACCCTGCTGGGTTGTCTGACTCTAATCATGTCTGTGTTAAACTTCATTATGCAGCCGTTGTGGAAATAAATAAATAAATAAATAAATAAAGACGGGAGCATCTTCATCTGTCGCTGCCCCGGCTGCGAACAGCGACGCCGGGAAAAAGGTCATTTTCTGCCTCTCGCCGCTAAAATGAAAGACGTCGGCGCGAGGCTCACTAATTAGGCTCCAGACGGCGATCAGATAGAGCCGTAATAGCGGGCGAAAACGCTGCCCGGCTTGAGATCTGAGCCTTTTTTCCTTCAAAGTTTGGAGGGTTTATTCGGACGGAGACGCTCCAGGATGGACCTCCGCCGACAAAAGAGCGGCGTTATCACACGGAGCGAGGTAGAGACGTCCTGACAGACGTCCGGACGGACGGGGAGACGGGCAAAAGGAGCGGCCTTCAACAGCCCGACCGGCGCACGCCACGATACCAACGAGGCGAGGAGAAGCAGCCAAAAATGTCTGAGGGAACAACAAACGTACAGTCGGAGTTTGAGGATGATTACGGAGCCGGGCGAGACGTGGAGGGAGGACGAGACGTGGAGGGAGAACGTGCCAGGCTCTACGAATGTGAGATGGAGTGGGTTTTGTTTGTGCCACACCCAGAGAAACATGTCAATTTTCTTTTTTAATATAGGGTCTACATGCAGAATAAACCAGGTAAATCCAGATTAAAATCCTTCGTATAGGAGGAGTCAACCGATCAGATGTATTTGTATTTGTCTGAGGACAGGGGACGCTGGGACATTCCTATGAAGATTGTTTAAAGTGACGTATGACAGTTTTTTTTTAAAGATTTTCAAATGTTGACTTTATTTAGTGTATTAATACCTGTTGTACTGTTGTTATAAATTATAGTTTTCACACCAATCGATTAGGTATTTGTGGAGGAAACGTTGAAAAATCTGTAGAAAAATGACAGGAAGTGACATCACACCAGGGACACTTTCAAGTTTGTGCATCATTTATACAACAATTTTTTTTTTGGACTCTTTAAACGTGAATTCAACTAAATAAAGTCACGCTCATGTATTTATATTTGTCAAATTAAAAAAAATGTGACATAAGATGAGTTTTTGACCGCTGTTTGCTGGGTAATTTCCTAGTGTGATGTCACCAATTGCAAACAGGAAGTGAAATTATAAACCTTCAAAATTTGCAATTCTGTGATCAATTTTTTTATATTTTTTAGCAAAATTTAAAATTATCTTAACTGCATTTTAGTTCAATGAGTCGCCGACTTGTAGGGGGCACTCTAACCTGCTTTCATTGTTTTGAATTGAATTTTTGTGGTTATTTATACAAAAGCAACTCAAAGCTCTTTACAAACCCATGTAGAGATACATCAAAATCAGTACAGAAGTTGAAAAAATTCCCAACGCAATATAAAATAAATAAAAAACATAAGCAGGTAATTTTAAATTCATAAGCACTTGATGATTTTCAGTCCCAGGTGAAACTCAGACAGAGCCAGGTTGGTTTATGTCAGCGACACGTGGTAAAAAGAGCAATTTATTGGTCAAATGTCATTTTGGTTAAAACAAAATCAAGTATCTTAATTCAGATTACAGATTAATTTAGTTTAGTTTAGTAAGTCGATCATCAGAACTCCAGGTCCGGACCACACATGGTTGCAGTACTGTAAAAGCATACTGGCTGGTCAAATACTACTACTTTGAGAATGATTTCAGGGGTTCACCCTCTTTTTCTCCCGGACAGCTACTTTTACATAACAAGTGGCAAAAAGTATCTTCTCCTGAGCCCTGTTAGCAGTCGAGTCAATACAACAGTAACCCAATCCTCAGATGCCTATAAAGCATAAACCATTATTTATTTATAAGAGCATAAAGCTGGAATCTAAAGTACACGATCATCATGAGCACGCTATGAATCTAATAAGTTGTTGCCTTGCCAGCCCAAGATGTCATCCATCCATCCATCTTCTGCCGCTTTATCTGGGGCCGGGTCGCGGGGGCAGCAGTCTGAGCAGGGACTCCCAGACTTCCTTCTCCCCAGACACTTCCTCTAACTCCTCCGGGGGGATCCCGAGGCGTTCCCAGGCCAGCCGAGAGACATAGTCTCTCCAGCGTGTCCTGGGTCTTCCCCGGGGCCTCTTCCCGGTGGGACATGCCTGAAACACCTCCCGAGGGAGGCGCCCAGGAGGCATCTGGAACAGATGCCCGAGCCACCTCAGCTGGCTCCTCTCGACGTGGAGGAGCAGCGGCTCTACTCCGAGCTCCCCCCGTGTGGCCGAGCTCCTCACCTTATCTCTAAGGGAGCGCCCAGCCACACGGCGGAGGAAACTCATTTCGACCGCTTGTATCCTCGATCTTGTCCTTTCGGTCACTACCCAAAGCTCATGACCATAGGTGAGGGTAGGAACGTAGACCGACCGGTAAATCGAGAGCTTTGCCTTTCGGCTCAGCTCCCTCTTTACCACAACGGTCCGATGCAGCGACTGCATCACTGCAGCCGCTGCACCGATCCGCCTGTCGATCTCACGCTCCATCCTTCCCTCACTCGTGAACAAGACCCCGAGATACTTGAACTCCTCCACTTGGGGCAAGGACACCCCACCCACCTGGAGAGGGCAAGCCATCTTAAGATCCGCCCAAGATGTCATGAAAAATCAAAATAAGGAGATGATTTCTGTTATAACACACTATTTATTTATATTTTCCACAGATTATCCATCATATTGACCATTGACAGCAGTTATATTTGTTGCAGTCATCTTCTCTACTCAAACCTTCTGAGTAAGTGATTCAAAATCTTCCTGTATATTACACATTTTAAGTATACATCTTCACTTTTCCATCTCGCAATAATCATAAAGCAACTTTTTCTTGTTGTTTTTGTTGAAGAATCAAACCTAACGACCGGCGATATCCTGTGTTTTTTAAAAATCATTTTCATTTACTCTGAGGCTGGGTTCGGCCTGTGTTTGTTGTCACTGTAATAAAATATCCCAGTTTCATATTCCACGTGTTTTCCAAATATAATTCTCCGTATTTGATTTTTCCCCTCAGAGGGTAAAAGGTTACGCAAGCAAACGACCCGCGCTCCTTCTCCGCCCGCAAACGAGCGCTGTGGTGGTGGTGGGGAGGGTCTGACACATGACCCGTCCCCGGGGCCCGCGCGGATCATAGTTTCATATTGAGACTATGTTTGTTTATTACATAGTGCTTAGAGCGGAGCGGGGCCGACGGACAACAATTACCAGAGAACATGAGCCTGAGGGATGACGGGGCCGGTCAGAGAACCATCTATTCTAATTGACTTCCTGGCCTCGCCGTGACATCCAGCAGTAATGGTACATAACTGCGGGAAGCTACGGAAACGATAGCTGTCTCCATGGAGCGCAGTGTCAGTGTAAAGAAGAGCGGTTGATGGAGACAGTTCACACCTGGTTTGAGCACCAGTTTACCGTATTTTCCGGACTATAAGTTGCACCAGCCAAAAATGCATAACAGAGAAGAAAAAAACATATAAGTCGCATTTTTGGGGAAATTCATTTGATCAAATCCAAGATCAAGAACAGACATTTCATCTGTAAATGCAGTTTAAAATAATAACAGATTAGAGAACATGGTGAATAGGTGTACGCATGCTAACGCTAACACCTTCAGCCACATGACGTATGCTAACGCTAACACCTTCAGCTACATGACGTATGCTAACGCTAACACCTTCAGCTACATGAGGCACAGACAGAACTGTGGTAAGTGTCTGGTATGTTAACGTAACATATGAACAGTTATTCAGATAACTATAGCATAAAGAACATGCTAACAAGTTTACCAAAGCATCAGTTTTACCCCAAATCACTAAATCCATTGAATTCTTCTTCCTCTGTGTCACTTCTAAACAACTCCACAAACTCCAGAGGAAGAGGAAGTGCAGATTCTTCTTCTGCGTCGCTCAGAGCCTAGAGCGCCCTCTTGTGGTTGTCGGTGTGAAAATAATCAACATGTGAAATTCGGTTGCCAGTGTGAAAATTAGACATAATATCACATATAAGTCGCTCTGGAGTATAAGTCGCACCCCGGCCAAACTATGAAAAAAGGTGCGACTTATATTCCGGAAAATACAGTAGTCTGGTTGAAGTCATCTCTGGTCTATTCTAATTGTATTCAAATTTTAGTCCTTGTTTAAATCCAATTTGCTGGTATGTGCAAGTGTAACATACATTCACTTTAAAAGGAACGGCTTTTTTACAAAAACAGTAACATTCAAATCCATTCACAACGTCGTTATTTTGTCCTAAATTTAACCCACTTTTTTGCCCTTTGTAGAGTAGGTTTGGTCTGTTCCACTCCTTGTTCCTGATATACTCCAGGTTTATTTTCGGGTTAAGAAGTCCTTTTTTTTGTGCCAATTTTGATGTGACGGATCCGCAAGTGTGAGCGCACCCTCAAACTTAAACTCTGCTTTTTTAAATTGGCAGGTTTAAAGAAATCAAGACGTTTCCACTTCCATCTGAGAGTCCTTTTCAATCTGAAGGAAATAGTTTTTGAGGAGCCAGCATTTACTCTCCTGAGCTGAAATTGTAAGTCTGCCAGTTTCACCACTGCTAGCTTCACAAACCGTTTCCTTCAGATTGAAAATGACTTTCAAATGGAAGTCTTGATTACTTAAAACGGAGCCCGGACGATTACCTTTGAAACCTTTCCTACCACGGACCGCTCTGGGAGGAATGAGGGATAACATTGACTTGACTGACGAAGAAAAACATCACCAACATCACCGGCCACTCCACAGATCAAGAAAAAACAACTTTGAGCTCCACGTGGAGGGGCAGTGTCTCTACCCCGAGTTCCTTATAGAAGATCTTGGAAATGAACAACATAGATTCAATAGTAGTCGTTGAACAGATGGAAGCTTTACTGTTGAGCAAGGTAAGTTCTATCTATCCACTAAAACAAAAAAACATGTAAACAACAGCATAATAACAACATATCCAAGTACAATACGCCAAAGAAGACAAAGAAGATGCTTTTGGTCTGCTCTACAGTGCTAATCTATGACACATGTAGAGCATCATTACAAAAGAACAATTGGATACCGCCAAACACCAAAGAAGAAGAAGAAGAAGAAGAAGAAGTCTAATGCATGAAGTTTGAAGGATAAAGTCTAAAGTATGAAGTCTAAGATGTACAACTACAGCAGGTGGCAGTAATGTAACACTTGGATTCCAACCGCCATAAAACACCGAAGAAGAAGAAGAAGAAGAAGAAGAAGAAGAGGAAGAAGAAGAGGAAGAAGAAGAAGAAGAAGAGGAAGAAGAAGAGGAAGAAGAAGAGGAAGAGGAAGAAGAAGAGGAAGAGGAAGAAGAAGAAGAGGAAGAAGAAGAGGAAGAAGAAGAAGAAGAAGAGGAAGAAGAAGAGGAAGAAGAAGAGGAAGAGGAAGAGGAAGAAGAAGAAGAAGAAGAAGAAGAAGAAGAAGAAGAAGAAGAAGAAGAAGAAGAAGAAGAAGAAGAAGAAGAAGAAGAAGAAGAAGAAGAAGAAGAGGAAGAAGAGGAAGAAGAGGAAGAGGAAGAGGAAGAAAATATTCATATAATATTGATCCAAAATTACTTAATAAAAGAAACAAGTTGAAAACCGCGATGCTGATTTCTGCCTGCCACGTTTTGGTCCGTCACAGTAAACGTCATCACAAAAAGTGCTGCGTCGTCAGGCCATTTTCTTCGTTTGCCTGAATGTCAACACAACATGGCCAAAGTAAAAGGCAGGGGCAGCGTTTTGGGGGTTGGTGAATTTTCCGAGCGCTGGCGTTGTGATCACAGGAGACTAAAGATGACTGAAAGATGCACGAATCAGTCTAAATAGAACTTTGAGCGGACGGGAAGACAATTCAAGCATGATTAAACGCTGATTTTGCACAATACGACCGCTTTAATGATCGGCGACGTATGTGCAAACGATTGAGGCCTCTCATTGACATAGTATATGCTTCTTATTATGTCTGAATACGGTTTACAAGCAATCTAATCTCTTAAATGACGATACCTCCCCCTTCCCTGCATCCATTAATATGCAAAATATCACTCTAAAACAAAGTCATTATCTCCACCATTATTTTTAAACGCACATAAATGCAAGTGCCTTTTACCCTGCGCTCCCTTCTGCCCTTAACTTTTTAATCAATTAAAGCCTCGCTCCATAAAATTAATGACCGGGAGTGTTGTGGTGCCACGTAGACAGCACAAGCTCCCCGAAGCCATGGCGATGAGATTTGACCTTCTACTTAATTAAAAACCAGCGAAAATCTGGATCAGCGGGTCCAACCGGAGCGAGGTACTCTTCTGAGAACCCAGGGGGAACCAGGGCTAGGATGCGATGCTTTTGCCGCCGGCATTGTCATATTGAAACCTCAAAGCTTTCCATCGCGGGCCACGGGAGACTCGAGAGCGCCCCCAGCTGCCCAGACTTGTGAACCAGCACTGTTACAAAGGGACACGTTTTAATGACCTTTTTATCCCGTGTGCAGCCAATTGGTATTATCCATTATCTAAAGAGGGTTACCCAGGAGACGCGTAGGACCGTGGCACAATGTCCTCTCTCAAAGGGGAGGGTAAAGAGATGTTATTTTGAGTAAAACACAAGGTTGAAACGGAATTGTGCATTTAAAGTAAGTTTTATCTTAAAGGTGATGGTTACTGCCGCACTGTTTCAGCAGATGTGCACCGCGGAAAACAGACCTGACTTGTAACTTGACCTGTCTTCGTGGAGATGGATTTTATCGTGGAGCGTTCCAGGAAAAGACACAATTTGAATCCAGTCCGTTCCGGAAATGTTACGCTGTGAGGCTTGATCACGCAACCTCATTTTAAACTAATGTAAGAAAGAACGGGTCCAGCACATCCATGACACATCTGGGTGCAAGACACACCTCTGTTTGGACTATGACCTGTCACCCTTGGGTGCCACACCTTATTCAAGATGACTCCCAACATGCATTTCATCATTGGCCTGAAGAAGGCTAGGGTTGGTGGGTTGCAGGACTGGTTTCTCACAATTTAACAGGTTATTCCCACCAATCCCGTCTCAACATTGACGTGCGAAGTCTCCTGTTGTTTTTCTGATTATAACAATTAATGTGGCAAGCATTTCATAAGCAATTTATCCTCTTTGTTTGGCTTGTTTAATAATTGAATATGCGTAAAGCCAGGTGTCCACTGCACATTTTTGGCATGTGCTCAAAAAGCCGTGGCTCAACATTTAAACATAGAACTGGGGCATGTCCGAGGACGAGCTGCGATTGACATCAAGTATATATGACATTGAACATGCCCGGTCGCAGAGTGAGTCCTCCTCTTGCTGCGTCTACGAAACAATCTCAAACATGTGACCAACAGTGAACACAAGCGCTCCGTAAAGTAACAGCAGAAGAGTTAAACTGTGAGCCAGGACCTTATCTCTCCATTTTATGTAATTCTTTTTTCATTTACCAAAGTCCGTGCTGTAGACTCCAGGCTTTATGCACCACGAGCTGAACTACTGCATTTGCCGGACCATAATTTTTCACCTTTTTTCATAGTTTTGGCCGGGGTGCGACTCATACTTATATTTATACTTATATACTTTTACTTATACTCCAGAGCGACTTATGTGTGATATTATTTGTTATTTTTAAACTTCCAACTGCATTTCATACTCGACTTATATATGTTTTTTTCTTCTCTATTATGCATTTTTTGGCTGGTGCGACTTATACTCCAGTGCGACTTATACTCCGGAAAATACGTAATAGTTGAACTTTCTGACTATCAATCGGAAAGACAAAACTCAAGGAAGCAGATTTTACACAAACTAAGACTGCACGGAGGAAATCTGAAGTGACAAAATGTGATATAAATAGCTTTTTAAATGCGATAGTGAATTCTCTCGCAGCCTTATTTCACAGGTGAACTTGCAGTAACGACTCATCATCTTACCCTGTTATTTTTTAATTTATTTTTTTTATCGAACCTTCTGCCTCTTACTGTTGCCGGGTGCTGAGCTGACAGGCTAACACGAGCTAACACAAGCAAGCAGCGTTTTCTCCTCGACGACAGCTCCGACTGCAGACGAGAGCAGCACTGAACCCTCATTACAGAACAAGCCCAAAGTGAACCAGACTTTCATCTCCAAACTCCGAACAATAACAAGCTGGAATGTAAGATACCAGGACATTTAAGTCACTTTATTTTGTACTTGAATGCAATATTAATGGTTGCAGTTGAAGAGCAGATGGAGACGCTGCATATTTTATCAGCTTTGTAAAGGTTTGGAGTAGTTGTGAAGCTCGTGCACCTGAAGCGTTGTCTCACCATAATTCCAAATAATGACTTATATTTGTAAAGTATGATCACCTGAAAAAGAACAGATGCTTTATAACGTGGCTTTTTTATTGTCGTTAGAGCATTTTAAAAAGTAGAATTTCTATGCTAACACAGTACATTTGTTGGCTTATTAAATCGTATGTCGATCTGGGGTTTATAGCTCATGCCTATCATACACTATAGTTCAAATGTATCTATCCATGTACAGGTATGCTCCACAAAGCCTGGTAGAATAAATAATCAGCGTATAACATGTTGTGTCACTCTCCTCCTGCTCCCCACGTCGTCTTTCCTCTTCACAGCGTCAGCACAACACAATCACACGCTGGTTTATGAAGGTATAACCGTAATAAACACAAGGGAGAGCATTTGAAACGTAATCATTTGCCTGCGGCCGCTCACCACTGGTGACAGGAATCACAGCCAAAACAAAGTGGCAGACTTACTCACTGGACTTCTCTTTACTGTCTGTGTTTTTAGTCCATTATCCAACAAGCTTATGTTGAAGAAGCTCGGTCCTTGGTAAAATGATGTCAAAAAGCAAAGCGCAGAACTTTCTCTGATCGCAGCCTGTCACTGAAACAACTCTAGCTTCGGTCCCCAGTTGCCTCGTCCCTGGGAGAAACTCTGAACGGTTCATGTGATGTGTGGCCCTCTGCTCTGTAAAGGTTTCAAAATGTGGCCCTCAGTGAAAAGTTTTGCACACGCCTCGCTTCTGTGAGGGGAGAATATTGTCACACTTACAGAAGCTCGTGGGCTGTCACAGGTACACAAGCCGCACCCTTGTACAATATTACTTAAACGTGCATGAATTATATTTAAAACCACTTCAGAGATGTTTTTGATGAATATATACGTTATAACATGGTAGAAAGCTCCAAAAGGCTGATTTTGCATTATATCCCCTCTTTAAGTTTGATTTTTGGTCTACATAGGTGGCACACTGGATACATTGTAAGAACACATGTACAATTTCTCTATATCAGGGTACAAGGTTTGTGTTGA
Organism: Eucyclogobius newberryi; assembly: GCF_026437365.1. Classification (NCBI taxonomy): domain Eukaryota; kingdom Metazoa; phylum Chordata; class Actinopteri; order Gobiiformes; family Gobiidae; genus Eucyclogobius; species Eucyclogobius newberryi. The sequence continues at coordinate 9,211,380 of NW_027315746.1, read as the reverse complement.
AACATGCACATCTGGGTTCTCCTCTAGGGAAGAACTGCAGATCAGAATTCTGGATTGGTCCGAGGGCGCTGTTCTGTTTGCCCATACTGAGCAATCAAATATTTATCACAACTGTCATGCTGTTTTTGCAGATGTCAGCGACTCCACACTTTGGTTCATGGGAGCATTAGAAGCAGTACTCAAAGAACAACAAAAAACATGGACAATTTAAACTTTTAACTTGGCCTGAGATGTGCCAAAGTTTCAAACTTACAGAAGGATCTGCTGTGTGTTCCCACGTTAGAAAATGTTGAAAAAACAAGGCTTACTTGTTCTCACGACTGAATGTGCCCATATCTGTTGGTTGAAGGTTAAGGTTATGGCCTGGTTTTGGCTTTAGTGTTAAAGTTAAGTCTTTGATGAGACCTGGGATTATAGATTGACTTAAATGTGAGAAACATGGCTGTTGGCACATATTTCCCTACACTGCCAACCTATTCATTTGCACAATTTGTTCTGCACACATTATAAATTGGACCAGAAATAAACTAGATAATTTGCAATGGCTGAAGCCATTGCTAGTGTCTGTGTCTCTCCCACTCCCTCCCTCTACTCCTCCTCTCCCCCCTCTTTCCTCTCTCTCCCTCCCTCTCTCTCTCCCCCTCCCCCTCTCTCTCCCTCCTCCTCCTCCCCCTCTCTCTCTCTCTCTCTCTCTCTCCGTCACAAAAGCCTAAAGAATTCCGCAGACACTCATAATGCCCCATTTATTTCACTGGGGAAAAAGTACTAATACCTTTGCAAATTCTGCAAAAAGTACAAGTTGTTCAAATGTCAAAAGTAATAGCACACCTACTACTGCGAAAGCGATCGTAATGAGGTATAACATGTTGAAATCGGTTGAAGAGTTAAGGAGTTGAAACTGGCTAAATGGAAAATGATGGAAAATATAATAATAAAAAATACGTGAAATACAAGAACATATAGTGTCTGCGTGATGTCACGCAGACACTCAACTAAGACGAGAACTGGATTAAACAGGGCTCAAACAAAACCAAACCAGGTGATGCCTTCTTTGTGTTATAAAGACGTTAGGAAGCAGGTGGTCGATTATTCTTCCCCTATAGTTTAATTTGTTTTGTGCACAGCTAAATTGCAATTTGGAGTGAACGTTCTCGTTGCCTGGTCTGAATGAGAGCGGCAACAGACTCCTCTTATTCCATTTCTTCTTTTAGAGATAAACTGTGACTTTATAATGTGCATGGCCTCTGTAAAAAGAGAAAATAAATAACAAAAAATTGCATTATCTCCGGCACATTAGGGAAACAGTGTCTGCCACCTCCGGCGAAATGGCTTAACACGGCATTATCAGGAGGCTTTGCTGCGGAAAATGACTTTAATAAACATATTTCAGAAGTCAATTCACTTTATTTTCCCTCTGAAATGTTTAACCTGTAACCGACCACTTTGAGAGATAAAAGGGAACGAGACGGCACAGGATTTCACGGCCAGTGGCAGCATTGTGTGTATCGATGCTGCATTAATAGCAGTAGATTTCACAAGGTTACGGCCTGGTTTTGGCTTTAGGGTTAAGTTTACGGCCTGGTTTTGGCTTTAGGGTGAAGGTTATAACCTGGTTTTAGCTTTAGGGTGAAGGTTATGGCCTGGTTTTGGCTTTAGTGTGAAGGTTACGACCTGGTTTTGGCTTAAGGGTGAAGGTTACAGCCTGGTTTTGGCTTTAGGGTGAAGGTTACAGCCTGGTTTTGGCTTTAGGGTTAAGGTTACGGCCTGGTTTTGGCTTTAGGGTGAAGGTTACAACCTGGTTTTGGCTTTAGGGTGAAGGTTACGGCTTGGTTTTGGCTAAAGGGTGAAGGTTACGGCCTGGTTTTGGCTAAAAGGTGAAGGTCACGGCCTGGTTTTGGCCTTAGGGTGAAGGTTACGGCCTGGTTTTGGCTTTAGGGTGAAGGTTACGGCCTGGTTTTGGCTTTAGGGTGAAGGTTACGGCCTGGTTTTGGCCTTAGGGTGAAGGTTACGGCCTGGTTTTGGCTTTAGGGTGAAGGTAACAGCCTGGTTTTGGCTTTAGGGTGAAGGTAACGGCCTGGTTTTGGCTAAAGGGTGAAGATAACGGCCTGGTTTTGGCTTTAGGGTGAAGGTTATGGCCTGGTTTTGCCTTTAGGGTGAAAGCTACGGCCTGGTTTTGGCTTTAGGGTTAAGGTTACGGCCTGGTTTAACATGGCATTTTCAGGAGGCTTTGCTGTGGAAAATGCCTTTAATAAACATATTTCAGAAGTCAATTCACTTTATTTTCCCTCTGAAATGTTTAACCTGTAACCGACCACTTTGAGAGATAAAAGGGAACGAGACGGCACAGGATTTCACAGCCAGTGGCAGCATTGTGTGTCTCGATGCTGCATTAATAGCAGTAGATTTCACCGCAGAACATTCGGAGACGCTCGCTCGACCAGTGGCGGCAGACGGATACGGAAAGATCAAGCCCGAAAACTGTGAATAGAATAAGAAACTTTGGTCTCCCTCAAAGTTTCAGGCGAGTATTATGCTGCACCTGGACAAACCGAGTGTAAGCTGCCGGGACCTGAGGGGGAATAAGGTGCTTTTGATGTCTTTTACATGAGAACTCGGACCACTGGAACTCACAGGAGAGAGATAACCAGAGCCCAACGTGGAGGAAGCAGAAAGTACAATGCGCCGCTGCCGGACTGGACTGTGCGGAGCGAGAGAAGCGGTCCACTGAATTCATGTTTATGGATTTGTTTGCATGTTGTGGGGAGTCATGAAAGATTTATAACATCACAGTTTATTGGAAATGGTTGAAAAAACATACAGTGCTGGGTTTATACTGTGAGAAAACTAAGAAAATCAGGTTTCCATATACTGTATGTTGTTGCTTTGCCTGAAACAGTCTTTAAATGTATCTTAACGGAGGCAAGAAGGCCTAACTGACAGGTCAGATCTGTGGAGAGGCAACCCCACTCATGGTTTTCATTTAGTTTAATTTAGTGTTTGTTTGGTTTTTTTCGATAAAATCACCTGCAAGCTCTCAAACCAAATAAATTGTATGATTGAAAGTGACAAGACAAGTATTAATAGTAAATTGCATCTTTCTGTGTAAATTTGTTAAATAATCCAAATAAAAACATTAGTTGAGTAATAACATGTTTGCTTGATTAAGACACCATCAACCAATTAAACAAACAACAAGAGGAAAGACTTTAATCAGTCCAAAAAAAAAAGAGAGTTCCATAAAAAGGACTCCATAGCGCTGCCCGGTGGTGGAGTGGTTACGTCAGAAGTACATATGCCAGGCTCCATGTGCAGCCGGCCGCGTGAGTCCGTCGTGAGTTCGAATTCTGGCCCTGACAATTTACTGCATGTCCTCCCTTCTCTCTCATCATGCAGAGCTAACCTGTCAAATAAGGCCAGAAACTCTATAATCTCTCGCCCGTTCCATAATTTCCATTAAAAAAGCGAATAATAAATGCAAATGTTGTTTAATCTAAGCTCCAAGCACATAGGTGTCTGTCTGCTCTGTGTCGTGACACCACTGATCCTGCAGAGGGCGCACTGTGCAGTCTTCTTGGTTTGGCTTTGCTAAAGACCCCCTTATTAGCATCAGCGGCTAACTTTTTTCCAAAATTTAGCAGGTTGTAAAAACTTGAATAATAAGACACGTTTTACCACCAAACAAAAGGCTGCTGAACAAACACTGAAGTCAACAAACAAAAGCCATCCCTGAGTTTCTCCTCTGATGAAGATCAGACAGTGCACGTGTGTTTCTGGGAAAGTTAATAGTTGGACCATATGCTTTGTTTTTAGCCTTTTAGAGTTTCAAACCTTGTGTGTGTTTAGCTCTGCTTTTCTGGAGGATTTGGGGCAGACGACCAACGTGATGAGATCATTATTGTTTCCCTCTCGGGTCCCGCCTGGTGCAGCTCTGTAGTCCGATGGATTAAGGTTATAATGTTCACTTCATGAGTTTATGCGACTAAATGAGTTTCCACCTTTCAAAATTAGCTTTAATTGTTTTGTGCATTAAACACAATTCACCTGAAGAAAGCACATCAACTTTCACACTAATTAAGAATTCTGAACGCAATATTTGGCGTTTGAAACTCCCAATGTTTATGCAATACTTCAAAATGTGCATTAACAATAAGGGAGTGGAACTGCAGTTACTGTCCAACAAACAGTCTAACATGGATAAAGTTTATTTTAAATGCAAATATTTGTATATAGCAATTACTCTTCCACATACACACATTATGACTGAAGAAAAACACCGTCCTTTGGGTCTAATAGTATTAGTATAGTACATTGTTTCTCTTTAGTGCTACAAAAACAGTTTTAAACCCATCCAGATTGCCTTAAGGACACAACAAAAGACTCTTCTCAGAAACAACCCCGATTCCGTGAACATAATGCTCATGACAGTGTTGCCCTCCTCTGACCGCCTTCACATCCATGTGCAGCTCCAACTGTTCAAAGACAGAAGGACAAGCATGGCAGAGTCGCCTTATTACGTTGAGTTGTGTCACCGTGAAATTAAAACTTCCGATTTGGCTTGTTTTGGGATTTTATCATCGTTCAGCCTGTGATGAAACACACCTGGAGCAGATTGTCATAAGAATAAGGAAACACCGCCTCGGGAGCTGAAGAAATACTGCGTGATATTATTATCAAGTCCATCTCTTCTTTGTGTATTAGGTACTATTATAAGATGATTGATTTCCATTAGACTTTACTGTGTCTCGCCTATGTCCGTATGTCAAGCGTTCTACAGTATGAAGCCTACACTTTAACCAGTCTATAGTTAATGGAAAAAAGCAATTTGCCCAGATACTTTCTTTCCCTTGTCCAGTTGGAAGTGCATCTGTTCACGCCCATATACTGTTTGTCCAGTATAGGGTATGCCCTGTATTGCTCATCCTTCTTCTCCTTCTTCTTCTTCCTCCTGCACCGATATCAGTAAAACTTTCTTCAATCATTGGATCACGCGAGTTAATTCTCATATTTTCCACAAATACGAAATCCAGGGCATAAGGCCTTAGTTATTTTATTACTTGGTTTACGGATCCGCCGCACTTAGATTATTGATTTATACAATATAAATAAATATATAATTTTTTTTTAAAAATACAGCCGACAAAGCAAAATAGCATTAAATTAAATGTAAAAATCGGTATTAAGTCAAAAGACAAGAGCGCGTGAAGCAATTTCTCGCAAAACTCCTGCTGCTCTGTCCCTGCGCGCGGTCCCGGGGAGAGAGCGCGCGACTGTCTCTCTGTCTGCTGCGCGCCTTTATATCGCAAATACACATTTTAAACCCGTTTACCACATTTTCTTCAGCGCGTTTCGCTATGACTGGGTGGGTGGGGGAGGGTGCACACTTAAGCATCAGTTCTGTCTGTCTAAAACACACTAAATCTACTGCGCGCCGCGTCTCCTCCGCTCTCCTCCCGTGGTGCGTTTTGGGCAAACCCGGAAGAAAACTTCTTTTGAAATTGAAATTATATTTATATTCTGTCCGCCTGTGCAATATATTTCATTTAAAAATCCGTAAAACAAGTAATAAAATAACGGCCTAAATAGTGATTTGTTTTAATAACCTGTACTATAATGGAGGCTGTGCATAGATGTACAGTACAATATGGAAATGAGTGAGGGGGAAAGGGGAGGGATTTGACTTTTTGTAGGATGTATTCATATGGAAATCAAACAGGTTTGAGATGGTGTGTTGGATTAACAACTGAAAACTGCAAAAAAAACATCTAAATATGACCAAATCAAAACACAAAAGTTTCTAGATGTAACGAGACAAACATATGTCCTATTGCGTGACCATCGCCTGCAACAGTGCAATAAAGGACATGTTGACACCTTTCCCTCTGGAGACAGCTTATCCTTGTCTTATGTCATTGGCACCCACATAATTTACAGAGAAATCCCAGGCGTTAATTAATCAGACTAAGAGAAGAGTGGCAGAAAACATGAGCGCGGGTGACGGGCGCAGAGTGGAAGGGTGTAACGCAGCAAACAATGACTATTTCTCGAGTTTTTGATTCGAAAAGGTATTTAAGGTTAGTATGTGTCGCAATTTTTCAAAAGATGCAGCGTGTTTCGGTGAGAAAAAAGTTCTCACTGTGTCATTTGGTTCTGATTGTCTCCATGGAGATCGATAAGTTGAATACCTTACAGTGAAACATTCATGGAAAGCAATTATCCATCCACCAGAGACGTTAAATGCACCTTTAAGCTAAGCGGCGTTGAGAAATCATTCCCAGGAAACCGAAAAGGACTCAGACCTTCTAGTGTTCAGGGCACCATTTTACCAATGGAAAGTGAATACTATCCAATAACTTTGTTGACATAGGTATTAAATGTTTGATGTTTGCTCAGCTTTGTGGTAACTAAAGACCACAAGACCTACAATTGTGTTGAAATCCACTTTCTGAAACGTTATAAATCGCCATGTTATCAACAACTTTGTCCCAATTTTAGATTTTCAATGTGTTTTTTTTATGTAAAAACAACCATGTTATGGACATTAGTCGCTGTTCAGCCTCTGCCGTGCCTTTAAAGTATTAATATTAGATTTTTTCTTGAAGTTCTTTGCATAACTTTGGCAAGCTTCGAAGAGGTTGGTACTGTTGAAAGCAAAAGTGTCTTAAAGGTTCGCCATGCAACTTGCTTGTCTCCATGCAGATAGATGTATTTGCTTTGCCCTGAATGTTCCATAACATGTCATTAAACAGATGGCGCCTTTTGGACAAGTTACAGGCCAAATCTGTTAAGAATGTGTGTTATTCAGATTGTGTAACTGCGGAAGATTCAAGGCAAATCAATAACATTTCCAAGAAGACAAGACATGGCAGACACCCACCATTAAAGTTACACAGTTCCCTTTTGAAACAAGTGAAAGAAAACTTCATGTATTCAATCTAATCTTTGAATTCAAGGTACCAAATGTATATATTTATTTCAGCAGGAAGGGGAGCAGAGTTCGTCCCGTGCAGAGGTGAGAGTCTCGTGGACCTTTGGAACCCGGTGTCACTCAGAGCGCTGCTGCAGTCTCGGTTCACAGGACACAGGGCATGTAGCGCTCAGACCCGGTGTACAGGGAGACAGATAAGAACCCACTTTACATAAACATGAGTCTGTGACGAGGAGCTGTGACGAGGAACGGTGAATCGGCGCCACTCAGGTGGAACTATCAAGAGAGTAACTGGAACTAAAGAAATATTCTGGAGAGATTCTTTAAAAAGTTGTAAGTGTTTAATTCAATTCAGTTCAATTCAATGTATTTTTGCAGCCGATGCCCCGAAGGGAGACGGTGAAAAACAGATGTTCATAGGAAAATAGCAAATGTTCCAGTATCCTCTGTCCTTAGACCCTCCTACTCGGCAAGGAAAAACGACAAAACCCTTTGGGAGGAAATGGAAACCTTGGGTAGAACCACAGTGAAGGAGAGATCCGACTCCCACAGATGGACTGGCGGACATGTTTCCATTTGCACATAGAGCGTGAAGCCAGAACCACTCAAGAGGAGAGATCTAGAAACTACTTGGATCTACAGGTCGGCATTGTCAGTGGCTGAAACAGAACCTCACCCCGAGGGAAGTGGAAGAAGGAGAAATAGATGTGAACAGCAATGAACCGACTGCGCAGCTGTGAAACTGTAGATTTTTATTTCTGTTTCTACAGGCCTGGTCATATTTCAAAGAGGAACGTTTTAAACCTGGTCTTAAATGAAGAGACTGTGTCGACCTCTTTAACATGGTCAGGAGCTGATTCCATCACACAGGAGCTCTACCTCCTACTGTGCTTTTAGAGACTCTTGGAACCATCAGAGAACATGAAGAAAAGTTTGTTATCTTAAGTTCGGGAGCAGGACCACGCCCCTTTCACGCCCCTTCCTGCGGCTGGACTGTTCAAGCATCCAGATCACACACATCAGCATTCGTGACTTCGTGCCCCTCCCTCCCACCCTCTTTTAATCATTGTAATTCTAATTTATGGGGGTATCAAGGCCTGGGAGCCACAGACCAAAACGGCATCAACTTCTGTACATTTGTGTTGTTCATGTTTCTCGCCTGCCAATAAACACTTTGCATCGCAGCTGGGGTCGTGGTTCTTGCTCGTGAACATGAAAAATAAAATCAAAACATTTTGTCTGTACTTTGGCTAAAAAGTTATGCCATGGGCGTTTAACAATTTTTGAATGGCAAAGACCGTGGATGTTATAAAAGCTCATAATTACACTATATTCTCCCAATGAGGCCCCTAAAAGTGTCGGCGGATCTCCTCGGGGTTCAGTCTCCCGTACGATCCGGGTAATGTCATGTCAATTAACTTTGAAGAACTCTCCTTTTAGAGTGAAATACAGAAAAACGGCGGTTTTATGAGCCGCGCGCCGCCATCACTGAACGGAGTGCAGACGGTATACAGCTCCAATGGGACGAGCATAATCATATCAAATCGTTGTACTTCAAAAATATAGTTGCGCTTTTGTACGACAAAGACCTTGGTAAGGCTATTATGTGCAGCACACCTCAGAGGCACACGGTAAAAATAACATTTAACGCATTGGGAATTGGGAATAATCGCATTATGATGGTGCTTCAGGATTGTTCTCTGAGAATATGTATTGCAGTTTGTGAAATGTTTATCGAAATGAAGTAAGTACCAATATAGGGGAGTTTTTCTAGGGATAGAAGAGCACTTTTGGTATCAAACAGATGGATCGATTGCTTTATTTGATTCCCGAGGGGTCATTCTGGGGCATCTTAAATACATTCAAATACAAAATACAATGAAGCAATAGTTAAGTGTAACAGTGAGTTGCTGAGGTCAATAGCTCTGGGGAAAGATAAAAGAGTTCTTCAGTCTGTTGGTTCCACATCTGGGCTCAGTAAAGCGCCCGGCAGAGGACAGTATGAGCAGGATCCGACTGAACTGCCCCGGCTTTTGTAACCGACCTTGTTTTAAACGGGTCAAAGATATCACCGCACCGGGTCGCAATGATTTTTCCACACGCTGTGACATTGCTATGCAGATGGCGTTCAACAAATTAAACCAACGGGAAGAAAAGGGAAACTGTAAAGACCGATTCCACAAAAGAACTGCGGGAGAAGACGTGATTGACATTAAAGTCGCTGAGTTTTTATAAAAAGTGCATTCTTTGATACGCCTTCCCTTCTATGAACACATGGAGTCAGGACTGGAGGGGCCATCCTGGAATCAATGCCATTTTTGGAACATTTATTTGCAGGAACTACTGGTGGCACCACTCTAAGACGTCTGATCAATGCTGTTGTGCAAGTCTTGATAGTTTTAGACATGTTAGGACCATGTACTCCTTGTATTCTGTCAAACACGTTCACCAGCAGCATATTGGACTGAGCCATAAACATCAGGTGTTCTGTTTTGTCCTTAAAAGTAGTGTTTAGTCCTTAAAAACCTGTCTGTAAAGAATAATATTTAAAAAAACACAAATGGTGGCCTATGGTTTATTTGACTCCCATTTGCAACCTGCCTGTGTGACAAAGGGTAGACATTGTTTAGGGTAATATTATTGTGATTTATACATGAATAATGTAAAATAGCAAGCTGCAGCTATACATATATTTATTGAAATTCACTTCAACAGACCCTGGACATGTATGGAGTATCTGTATTGGAATAAACTACCCCTAAAGTACCGTATCGATCCAAAATATGTGCTATTGTATCATCACTCATTCAAATGCCTTTCCTGACCAAACATTGGACTTTTTCCAAGATTGTGACGAACAGAAAGAGAAAACCGGCTTCTGACTTCCATTCAAAGCTTTAACGTACGACACACAATAATTCAAAGTACCGCATGATATTTTACTACTACTACATTCTAATAACATGTACAAATCACTTTAGCATCCAGTCCTATCTCCAAACGCCTTGACTCTTTCAAATCGAGCGTGATCAGACAATAACAACCGGGAACACTATCATTTCACACTAATTGCAGTCATCACAGTTCAACGGGCAGCGACGGCCCACGTTGATATTGCCGTTTCGAGGCGTTCGGGCAGCGTTGTGTTCGAGTGTCCTTGAGGCACGTCCTCCTGCGCGCCAACGTCCAATTGAATTTGCTCGCGCATGAAGAACAAATATCGGCGGACGCAGGCGACGTAATCAGCAAGTTACGTCGTGGGGTTCATTCCAAATGTCAACGTGGCGGAAATAATTGTTAATATTCTGTAATTTTCGATGCTAAACATGGTATTTTGGGTGGTTTTGTGGGTTTAATCGACGTGAATTGCGCAGTTAGTCCATATTGTGATACTGTGCACATGAGGGAACATGTTCTACGGCTGTGAGTTACACCTCCTGAGAAGCCGTCAAAAATGTGCTACAATGACAGCAAGAAATGTAAAATAAATGAAATAAAACGTGGTATTTTTAGCCGCAATTGTCATTTTTACAGTACGGTTCGTTCAGAGAAGAATTTTCACAAGGTTTTCATGCGTTGGGATTGCTGTGTCGGAGCATAACTACTTTTCTTTGCTATATATCTCAAATTATAATCACTTTTTTTCAAATGGGGCTGCGTCTGAAAGCTGTGCAGAGATCGGGAATTCATTTACTACCTCAAGGATAAAACAGGAAGAGGAAGAGGAGGAGGAGAAAGAGGTGGAGGAGGGAATGTAAACAACTTTGTGTTTAAAGTTAGCATCGAGAATAAGGACACTCTTCTGCTTTGATTGTGCTGAGATCACGAAGGCTCCAGTCTCATTATTTTGGTCCTCACTGCACTACAAAATGTACAGGATATTTGAAGGTGAGTTATGTCGATGCTGGCAGTACTTGAAATACGTGAATACAATGCTTTTCTTGCAGTTCGAGCAGTCTTTATATGTGGTTCAGGTGTTTGTGATGGAGCCTGATGTGGTTTCGGAGGTACATTTTCCATTCATTTTTCCCATTTGCTTAAAAAAAAAAATCAAATTATTAAAAGTTTAAAAGCACGACAGCTGCTAATGTGGTAATTAGTGTCAATTTTTAACACATTTTTGAAATAACTTGCAGGTTTTGTACAGTTTCAGGAACATATTTTCAAATCAGAAGCTTTCAAACTTTATACATTTATTTTCTCATAAAGTCTTTTGAGTTTGAATATTGTAAATAGCATAAACATATTTGAAATACTGGTTCAAAGGTGCACTGTGTGTAGGGTCCACCACCTGCCTGTCTCCATGGAGATGCCTTTTGCCTGAAATGTTCCATAGTAAGACGTTACATTTTTTAGCATTCATTCAATTACAGGTGTTTTCTTCCTAAAAGATACCTCAAAAACGCACATGTGTACTCGCTTCTCCACTGACCTGAGCTGTAACCTTCTTGTCTTCATGGAGAAGGATGAGTTTACTGCCTTTTTTGTGAAGTAAAAAAAAAATCTTCATGGAGACAAACAAAAGGCGGATCCCCTCACCAGAGAAGTTACGTAGTGCAACTTTAAAATAGATTAAAAAGAATCAAAGCAAATAATCAGCAAATGTCAGAATTTCAATGAATAATTCTGAAGAAACAACACAAAAACATGAAATATGTTCAACGTTTTTTGTTTGATTGCTCATGAGATCCTACTGCAATGTTTTGTACCACCACTTTTCAGTTTAAAGGTACGACTTTAATGTGAAAAAAACAAATATACTGTCCTCTGAATGTGGACGCTGTCGGCGAAATCCGATACAACACGTGTGATGTGGGCCTCGCACAGAAACACGCCGGTCCGAAGAGCTCCAAGAAACTCCCACGCTGTTTTGACCGTGATTCTGTGCCTTTGTCCGTTTGGAAATAGGTACAGAATATAAGCAGCAACACTTGGTCAATGCGCGCGCTTTTGTGACTGTTCAACGTGGGTAACTTCACGCTGTCTGGCGCTAACGTTCTTGAGCGTTGCCAGTCTCCATGGAGATGTTAGTGCTTTGCCTGGAATGTTCCTGAGCTTTACATTAAACCCTTCTAACTTACATAAATCTAGGTGTTTTTACTGCTCAAAAAGAACACCTTTATCGCCTTTCATCGCCCATTCTTTGATTATAATCGATCATTTGGATAGAATTGTGTCGTGTATTGGCCTTTGGTGGCCACAGTTTGCTCGTGATTCGGACTCAGATTGTGCTGATTCTGTTCCAGATTCGGTCATATACGGTGCGTTCGAAGTCACTGATCTGGATCTTCGCCGGTGGAAGGTTTTTTTTGGACCGAGCCCCTTCTGGAACCGATGAGCGCTTTTCCTGGCGAATCGACTTGATCCGACGGCAAGGAAATCCCGTCAGAGTCTTTGCACGATACGCCAGCAAACGCACTCAGCGCTCTTGGGAGGCAAACGTAGCATTCGCTGCAGTTTGTCAATGGAAGGTTGGAGCCGAATGCTTTATCGCTGATTAAAGACAATGTGGAATCATCACCAAAGCGTATTACTGAGTGGCTTTATGACAAAACTGTACTTCTCTGAGAAAGTTTAAGACGTTTGATGAATATATCTGACCATGTAACAGTCTTATATGTGTAGAAGCTTCGGCTACTCTTCCCTTTATGTTGACAATATTAAAGGATTGGTGGGTTTTTTTGCATTTCATATTTCAGTTTTGGGGTTCATTTTTGTTTCTGTTTTGTGGTCTAACCTCTGAAAATACCAGATTGTGTGCATTAGTTAATGTTTTGTCCTCCCTTTGACTTCAAATGATAAATCCATTGCTATTATTTCTTGTCAGTTATTCTTACAATTACGCTTACATTTTTACTCTTATTTTTATTGGACTTTTACAACTGTTTGCTTGTCTACCCACCTCTTAAAATAATGTAGTATTTAATATTTGGGAAATAAACTACAAAATTGATTGAATCTTTTGCTCCACAAGGACGTTTGGTTTCAAAAGTTAATGTTAATGACTTAATTACGTTTTTGTGTAAATGTCTGTGTACATACTGAGGCCAAGTTAATTTTTTATCTAATTTTATTCGTAAATTCTTAGTTTATGAATGCCGTATTTGACTTTATAGACGTTGCTATTCTTATTTTTTTTTATTATTCAGTGTTTTATGTTGCACTTTAACGCCGAAACAAGTTCCTGTCTTTGCAAACTGCCTTCAACGACAAAGCCAACAAACCATTTCAGATTCTGACTTTTGAACCAATTAAACACTGAGTTGATATAATTAAGTTTCATCTGTAAGCGAGCCACACTTTTACCTCATGACAGTTACGTTCCTGGCAGATTCCTTCAGCTACTCTGAGGTCAAACGCGTGAATACTTTACAGGAAAAAAGAAAATCATCGGCGGACGCGAGTCAGATTGAGAAACAAAGGAGGGCAGTGTGTGAATAATGCGGAATGACAGCTGCTGTGGGAGAAATAGCACATTAGCAGCGCGTATGGATTTTCCACCCGCCATTCCCAGGCCCCTCCTCGGCCCCGGAATAAGGAGCCAGCGGTCGTGTCTTAATTAACGCTCCGACACCTGATCGATACTCCGGGAGCGATGTGAGGAGGGGCGCGGCACGGTTCAAGGTTTTGCTGTTTTTTTTCCTCCGTTCATGTGGAATAACATTAGGAATCGATGGCGTCACACGAGAAGTAATCCGCCTCTCCGCCGCGGACACTCTCGTTCCATCCAGAAGTCAGAGATTATTTTTCAATTAGCAATGATTTATATTGTACAGTGAGACTTGAAATACATAATCAATCCGAATAAAGGTTGAAATATGATGACTGAAGGCTTCTAGATGCAGAATATTTACAAAGGATCGCACCGCCCACACAAATAGTTGATACAAATCTGAAAATGCTTTACATTCTTTTGACATTTTGGTTTAATAATACCGCTGTCCTTGTTTCAAAAGCTTTTTTTGTGTGTGTCAGAGTCTGAATCACAGACTTTAACCTTTTTGACTGTTTTTTAACACTGTGTAAAGTAGTGACACTCTATTTTTGTACAGTTTGTCTTTACTTATGTTTCACATTGCCTTAATTTTTATTGTGAAGCACTTTGGTCACTTGGGTGTTGTAAAGGGCCTTATAAATAAAGGTTGATTGAATGATTGATTGAAAATGCAGCTACAATTAATTATAATAGTCGACTAGTCATGATTAGTTTGTTAGCCCAAAGCTCAATGTCAAAGACGTGATTGTTGTCAGTTGAAAGGATTTTAACCCATAAGATTAATAGTTTGTGGAGTTGTGATGATAAATTTCAACATTTGTGGATTTTCAGCCCAGTCTCACTCAACTGCATGTTTACTGCACAAAAGTACGCTTAAGAAATGTGTATACTAAATAATGCACTTGTCAGTTTCCATTTGTTTTCCGTAAATCTCAAGTTTTTCCAAAAATCCAGTGCAATTTCTTTCAAAAACAGTTATAAACCCCTCCTCAGTCTTAAAACGAATAACTTCAACATGACCGCAACCTATTTCCCCTTTTTAGAAAAACCCTGAAACACAAAGATCCTCTAAAACAGTTTTCCTGTCTTTCATCCAAAGTCATTGTACTAAATGATTGCTCCTTTGTAATTACAGTAAAAAAAACTTTTCTCTGGCATTATTAAACGGAGATTCTGCTCGACTCCGGCGCGATCGACTCGTGTGGCAGCTGAAATCGTCCCGGATTCGTTTCAGAACAAAGTCTTAACGTGGGATTTCCTCGCCGTGTCCTCTGTCTTTTGATAATAAGCCTTTTTGGAGAACAATGTGCGCGAACAAATTGTGCAAATATGATTCATTCAGATGGAGAGCCCAGTAATGAATGAAAGCCGGCGCTGGCCTATTAAAAGGCTGATGAGTAATTGGGTAATTCACAACACAATTTGCCAATATCAGGAATGTAATGTTTTTTTCTATTCTTTGCACCTGCTGAATCCCAGTTAATGACATTTCTTGACTGGAATGACATGGTGTATAATGGGAAAATGTCATTACTTAAACAGTATTTTATAAGTGCATATCCTCTTTTCTGGTGATGTATCTGCCCTGCTTGTTTCCATAGAGATGTTATTACAATACAGGTATTTTTAGTTGTCCAGAATACCTTTAAATACATACAAACTTACTATGAACAGGCTCACCTCTCCACAGAGGTGACCTGCTCGTCTCCAAGGAGATAGACAAGGTTTAATGCCAGGCAAAGCTAGAAATGGTTTCAATGGTAGTCATCTGTGTACTTTGTTTTTTAAATCAATGAAATCGAATCGAGTCATTTTCAATCTGAAGGTACTGGCCTGAGCGAGTAGGGTTCATACTGCACCGAGCTGCACGAGTCCTGCCCTAAAGCGGAGCAAAACAACTTTAAAAACAGTGTCCAGTAATATCTCTTCTGTCGTTATGTTTAGTTTTTGTTGTTCTATGTTCTGATGAAAAATATAATTGTAAAAAAAAAAAAAAAGAAACAGTGTCCCGATGATCGACACCTTTTCTACCTTGGACCAGGACAAACGAGAGATTCTAGTTTCCAAAGCAATGACCTCTCACTGGGGACGATCATGTGGCAGAGCCTCCAACAGCCGTACTATTTTGTTACAGAAGGGCAAATTCTTCATTATTCGATGTCGGGCCAAACAGCGGCTTAAAAGAGGATGACAAAAGCAGTGATGTGCAATTCTGCCAAACATGTGTGGCCCGAGTTTATGTCCCAGGCTTTTTGTGAGTTCTTTCTGCTTGAAGGACTTTTGGAGGTGAAAAAAGCACTACTTACTCCACAGCCTATGTACACGACAACTACACCCAAGTGTTCTGTGTGTTGGTGAACACGTAAAGTATGCAGATAAGAGGAGAACATGCAAACTAAACAATAACAAGGCCTGTATCTGTCAGTTTGATTCGCTGTGTATTAGGACAGTATGATGGTAATTTACCTGACAAGTATCATGAGGGTGATATATGTTTAAATGTTGGATTGTGTTCAGTGTGCACATTGAACAAGCCTGAAATATGAACTGATGATTAGAAGAATTTCATTTACCCGTATTTCAGATGTTTGTCGAGGTCTATACGGAGACAACAGGCACTTAATCTTAATTACAGCCTTTGGGATATGGTAATTGAGCCGACTCAAACTGCGATTTCGACTTGTTGTGCAGCCGTATTGTGCACAAAGCAATTAAAACCTGCCTGCTTGTGCGGTATATTTCCATTTTCTTTCCGGTGTCATCCCAGGCTCGATGCTGACCTCCCTCTCCCAGCCATCGCCCGCTTCCGTCTCCTCATTCACCGCAGTGTGAGTTTATCAGTGTTTGTGGACCATTGTGGAGCCGCACAGACAGGATGGCCATTGTGCGATAAGACTTTCATTTTCACATTTGCTTGTAGCCAGAAGCAGCAGCGGAGACGTGCGCTCTAATCACTCTCTTCCATCCGCCAACACCACCTGAGTTACTGATCCACCTCTGGTCAGAAATTGTATGTTTATTTTCTTTTCTTTCCTCACAAACTTTTGGTGGAAAATTGAATTTGCTGCCCAGGGGCAGGAGAGAAAATTGAGCAGAATAGCTTGCTTTCCCCCATCCAGTCTTTTGCTACTCCTTCCTAATGAATGGAAAAATAAGATATCTTTAGGAGATGTCATTCGGCGCTGGATACAAGCCGCTTGCAATTTAGAGCTAATCAATTCATATTTGCAGTACAGGACTGCGCTAAGGCGGTCTAACTGATGTCTAACAGTGCTGGGAATATTGTGAGGCAAAAAAAACACACATTGTAGATCAATTCATCACTGACTCTATCATGAAAAGATGCAGCAATATGAGCTGGTTATGAGATGTGGAGGGCATGCTGTATTTGTTTGGTAACTTTGAAAACAGACTAAAGCCCAAACAACACAGATAAATAATGTTTGCATTAAACAAGGTAGGGCTAAATTTGGGAGCACAGCTCTCTAATGAATGCCTTGATGTTTCACTGATGCGTCCCTGATGATTGCCATTTAATCAGTTGCAAATGCTCTTAATTACAAGATTAGTCTCCAACCAATTAGCTAATGGTTCTAATCTTCCCTTAACGTCAACTGCATTCTAATTAGAATCTAACGGTTTGAATTCACCCGGGGCCCGTCGGCTGGGCCATTACCAGCCTAGTTATCCTCATTTAAACCAATGCAGCGCGGCACACGCCCCGTTTGGAGAGCAGCTGTGGAGGCTTTATGGCCATCATGAGAGCAATTTTCATGCGTCATGAAATGACAATGTTTCCATTTCCTCAAAATCATAGCAGCATTCAGATGACTCAGCCAAGAAAATATTGTTCTCTGTGGCGGTGCAAGCTGTTACAGAGCCCCTGTTACCCAAAGTGAGTTTAGGATGTAAAGAGAGGGCTGTAAACTTTATGTGATGGCAGAGGTGCTTGTCCAATGACACCACACGTCCTGTGAGTTAAACAGTCATACGAATATAATAAAGGTGGAAGAATATGTGTCAAATATATAATACATCCATAAGAATAACCTTTTAACATTATAGTTTACACTTTTTCAATGCATACAGTACATAACGTATGATCTATGTCAGATATGTTCATATTTGTTTAAGGATTGCTCTGAAGATGTGTTGATGAGGGATGTCAATGGATGCATTCTCATTTCAGGCACAGAATAGACTCTTACTGGAAGAGTATTATCTTTGCACCCCGCTCAGTTTGGTCTTGACCCGGCCCTGTTTATTACTTATCTAAACCCCACAGAATGAACCCATCATGAAAAGCTATAAAAAGTATGTCCTTACCTGCCCTGCACCTTGATGTCCGAGATGGCGTAGAAGTATCTCGACAGGTTGTTCTCGTCCACCATCGTGGCCCCGGTCGCCGGCTTCAGCAGCTTCACCCTCAGGTCTGTTATGGTAAAGAAGTCCCGCAAGTTCTTGGTGGTATCCAGTTGCCCGTACAGCGACGCCATGTTGTGAAGCCTTGGCCCGGCGAACAGCGCAAAACGATCCTTTATCTCAAACCGAACCGTTTTGTCGTTCTTCCACACGTAGCCCCTGGAATAGTCCTCGGTGCAGATAATGTCCAGCAGGGTGCGCTGCGTGAGGTCCTTCACAGTTTTGGGCTCCATTGTGAACGCGTCCAAGCAATCGGTGGCGTAGAACTGATAAGGGGTCCAAGTGCGCCCGTAATCCAGGGACTTCTCCAGCACCATCTGCTCGGGACGTCCGGACTCGAAGGTCAGGACAATGTCGTCTGTGAGCTCGACGGTTTTGTTCCAGGACAGCGTGATGTTGACCTGCAGGGGTTTGGGGTACTTCTTCCAGGAGGTGGACTGCCAGAAGGTGGTTGGATTTCGGCCCTCGAAGTCGAACATGAGCTCGGGGGGGTGGGCCAGCTCCTCCGTCGTGGCGTCACATTCGTTGTTGCACATGTAAGGGTTTTCCTAAAAAACAGATCAGACATTTCAGTACGTAATCTAAAGTCCAATCATGTTTCTTGGCTGAAATTGTATAAAATAAAGGCCAGTCAATAGATAGATAGATCGATAAATAGATACATTGGTTTGACACGGTTCCTCATTTACAACAGAGTCAAAATAAAGTAGGTATTTAACCCTTTCAATCTCATTCATAGCTCTCACAAACCCTTTGGCACATTGATATTCACATGTATTGTTTTTTGGGCCACGAACACAGCTTTAAAACAGCTTTTTCAAACAAAAAGTGAAGCAGGTCTCACCCCAAAGCGTCCTATGGTGACTCACATAGCTCTTACTTGGAACAATAAAATGTTTCATTTTTAGATAAAGACCATATGTAGAGAGGTCTGTTTTTTCTTCACAAAGTTGTGCTTTTTCAGTACTCTTTCTGGGCTGAGAATAAAAGTTGGCTACCTCACAGTCTAGGTATTCAGAAAATGTCTTTCTTGTGGAAAGAATGCAAAGTTGGACCTTTTTTTTCTTAAACTGAGGAGGACAGGAGCTGCAGCTGAAGGACAGGAGGACGAAGTCTGAGAAAAGAGGCTGTACACAGTCTCAACTTTAGACACAGTGAGTTGGAAGCCTCAGTCACAGTCTTTCTTACGTGCTTTTTTATTTTCCCTGAGCTTCTGTGTTGTTCCCAAACCACCCACAAGACACTAAATACAAAGAAACACTTACAATAAAACTACAATAGAACATGCACTGCAGCAATTGCTCAACACAGCAAAGCTTTAAATAAAGCTTTTGCTGTGCTTTGGCTGCGACTCACTCCAGGGGGTCCCACCTTAAGTTCTGGTCTAAGGTGACATCCAGAGGTTTAAATTGTTCCAACTCCCTAACGCAGATGCCATTATTGCTAAAGAATGTATCGTAACAAAGGACAATATTGAGATGTCATGCCACATGCAAGATAATACAGGAAAACTCTTTTATAATCAAACAAAACACGACTATTGGTATCTACAATGAGTCATAAGTTATAAATTTGACCCTATTCAGCTCAATTCTTATTGTATCTTTTTTATTTAGTTTAATTGCCGTCTGTAATTTCAAAACCACTTTGGAAAAACCTTTACAAAAAGCATCAAACAATGGACAGAAGGTTAGCACAAAATTATAGTGAAAATGCTAGAAGAAGAAGAAGAAGAAGAAGTTAGGAACATGCCCTCTAGTCAAAAGAAAAAATGCACAAATAAATATTGGGCCCTAATAAATATTGTTGCATCTCTAAATGTATCAAAATAAAGTCAATCACATGAGTACCATGTCAGAGCTAATTCAATATTAGAGATACAGCAGCACTGCCCTGGACCAGCCTCAAACCCCAGACCAAGTCCTGACAGGGTAAAACGTGATTTAATTAAGTTGTATTTATATTGGTTTGAGTGTAGTTTAGTGTTTTCAAAATGTCCTCTGCCAATGGAACAAGTATGTTTGTTCTTATGTCAAGTGTTGTAGCAGTTTTTTTCTCATTTTAAGTTAAAAATGCTTGTCGTTCTCTTGTTTTTAGTATATTTTGTGCTTGTGACATAAGCAATTTTACTTTGAGTCTATCAAAATATACTCAAATCAATACAAACACTACTTATTTCAAGCACTTTTTAACTTACTATGTTATTTTAGAAGGTCATTTTTCCAATGCACACGGCTCCTACAATCACAAATCTCCCAACCACTCCAAATGTTTCATCTTAAAAGTCCTGCCGCCGAAACCAAAAGTCAGGTAAATTATCTATATCTTGTCTAATTAGAAGAAAAGTTAAATCTATTTGAAAAAGAAGACCCAAATCTCAACAGCTTCCTCCTGCACCTCCACTAGCTTCACCTCTTAAAGCACTCCATGTTGGAGAACCGCTCCGGATCTACTTCCTCTTGTAAAGTTATTAATTTTTAAGCGCGTTCTGATCAGGATTCCACCTCACGTCCCTCGCTACACTTATCACATTTTGGTCCGAAGTGGTGTATTTTAGCCAAGCTCTCCGTTTTCTCGCATTGCTGACCCTTGAAACGCAAAGACCGGTGACCCTTTCTCATTAGGATGAGGGCGACGACCCCATATCACCATTTCAGCGCCATCCCCGCCCACGTCGCCTCCCAAATTGCAGGAGAAATTGCTATTCCTGTGTGGCTGCCGCTGCTCGGAGAACGAACGGAATGGCGATGAGCATCCTTACGAAAGGCGCTAAAGGGACATGCATTTTTCATGGGTGTTCGTCTGCGCTGTGCGATCCAATGAGGGTCTGTATGGGGTTGTTGGAGCAGAGAAAAAAGGACTTCTTGATGTGTGTTTGTTTGTGAGGGATGCGGGTTTATGCATGAATAAGGGGAACGTGTTTGGGAGAAGTCAAGAGGCGCACCTACATGGATGCAGGAAATGTACACTACACAAGTTCAAGAAGGGATTTGGAACTATGAACAATTCCAGGATGGATGCTTTTGAGACTGACCATCGAACAAGGTTAAAAATGACTCAATTTGCTCATGTGCAGCCAATACAAGTGCTAGAACGTTTCAAGCACTAATTGCAAAACAGAAAAAAAGGCCAAAAGGTTGCGGTTTCCAAAATTTTTGTCCCGTCTGTTTGTTTGTACCTCTTAAGTCCATCGTGCATCTATACTAGGCCAGCCACTCCCAAAATATACAGAGCCGCGGCCCATTTATGAACCCAAAGATCCCACAGGGGCCTCCCAATAATAATATAAAATATATTTATTAAAAGAATATTTCCTTGGTTCATTTACATATAAATAAGGCCATGGCTGGAGAGCCGCGGACCGCGCAGTTTCCGGGACCGCGACATTTCCCTTATAGCCCGTTATAGCCTCATGGCTAACCCTAACCTTAACCCTAACCCTAACCTTAACCCGGCGCGGTCTAAAACGGCGCTAAAACGCGGTCAAATAGCGGCGCAGTTTCAGGAGCCGCGGCGCGCGGCTGGCACAAAAATAACATGGCAGTTTCGGCCGCGCGCCGCGGCTCTGCAGATACTCCCTATAAATAATTGGAATTGTACTGTTTGTTTGTACTAATTTACAATGGGAAATGTATAAATAAATGTAATGTGTCTTGCCATTCCCTCTAGCGCCTCACTGTGGCTCCTGGTGTTACAGCGGTCTCCCATCTAAGTTCTGACCAGGCACTGACCAGGCCCTGTCCTGCTTAGCGTCCAAGAACTGTCGAGATCGGGAATTGGCCAGCAGGTATATCAACAACTGTATTATGTAAAGTAGACTTCATACTAATTATTATAAACTTGTTGTGGATAACTTTTTCTTTGTGCAGTTTCAGTAAGAAATTAGAACTAGATCCAATGCCATTGTCTCTCTTCTGTCTGAGTCTGGTAGTTCAGTGACAAACGTTCTTAGCACAAAAAATATTTAAGCTTTTGTTGTTGTTGTTTGCTCTGCCAGTCGAATGCAGATTTAAACCCACATCCACATAATAACTGACACTTTCTAGATCATTTTGTCGCTTTTCTCACGTCGCACGATGATGGAGAAACAACTGTCTGAGATAATGTAGTCACTTCCACATATTCATCTGATAAAAACACCAGTTACCCATTATCAATTACCAATTACAAACAGTCTCATTTAATTGACAAAATAAAGTACAGATAACAGAAAAAATAACGGTCAAATACAAAGCCTTTATTGACTCTCATGACTTATTAGTGAACTACCCAGGAAACAGAACTGCCTCATTGGCCATAATGGAGGTAATAATGGGCAGATCTATACCAAATATTCATATACTTATACTGACAGAGGTATACTGTAGAAAAATATCAATACTCGTGCAAAAATATTGATCTTTAAAATAAAATAAGCTGCTTATTTAAAACCAAATTGTATTCAATGTTTATGCTTTAGATTTTCTGCATACATATAACTACATTTACATATATCCAAGCCGGGGTTATAGTGTTATAGTAACTTTCAATGCATTTTAAGGCCAGACTCATTGGTATCACTGCAAGTTCACACTCTTAAATTCATGTACACGAGGGGAATCTGCCTGGAGGAAGTGTTTAGGGAGAGGGAAGTCTGCTCTACATCGCCTCTGGACGAGCGCGCCACCAAACACCGCATACGCCTCATGTCTATTCATGTAGTAATCGAAGATATAAACACATATGTACAGCGCGGGGTTGGGAAACGCCGAAGAGCGGAGGGTTTCCTTTCAGCCAATTGACATTCTTCTCACCTCTGCTCCCCGAACAAAGAGGTTAAGTGCTGATGAGATTCAGATCAACTGTAAAACCGCTCAATAATCCGCCATCACAGACACTCTGTGCGAGAAATTATCCAAAGGTGAGGAGACCGCCGCCTTATCGGCTATTTGAGTCCCATCGATATCTCTCCGACGGAGCTGCACGTCCGAACCAGAGCGTGGAGCGCGGCCGGCCGGGAGGAATACTGATAAGCAACGCGCCATTATATTTCCACTCCAAGAAAGAAGACCCGTGCGCAGTGTCTTTTGAGCGGGGGAGAAAAGTTTCGTTTGGGGTTTTATCTACTTCGCGGAGAAGACGAACGCACAAGAGTCGTGTTTTTTTTTCGAGATACGCATCTGCCGTTTTATTTCCTCTGAGGTGGCGATACGCTATCGGCGGCGCACGCTTCAAGCTGCAAGAGATAAAAGCGCTAAGAGGTGGAACAAGCGGAAGCCGTCGCGGGTCAGGAGGCCGGCGGTCGGCTCAAAGAACGGCTAAATGGGCAATTAAAAGGGTAATGAGGGTTACGCGGCTAAGAAAGACAAAGGAAATGAAGCCAATCCAAGAGATATGGAAGTATATTCAAGCAAAGACCTGGTATTTACTGGGGCGTGAGTCACACAATCCACTGTATTTGGACTTGACTTGGTTTTTATATTCCTATTTTGGATTTTGGTTTGACTTTGCCCAATAAATTACACGCTGTCCTGTCCGTACACCCTCCGTCTACCACCGGGCTCGGTTTTCACACAAATTCACACAAAGAGGAATCGCAGAGCTACAGCAGCAAACATTTAGCCAGAAATGTAGGGTCATTTGGAATAACAATGGGTTGTATTTATTAGGCGTCTTTCTCGACACTCAAGGTCAACTTAGAACAACAATGGACGTGGTTATGTGGAATCAGAAACAGGGTCAAGTGACAAAGTGACAAGTGGCTGATCTAAAAAGGTGAGTTTTGAGTTTGGATTGTGTGTACGAGTGTGTCATTGTGTGTCCTGCAGGTGGCGGCGGAGAGCTGGAGGGAAGGGGAGGGCCGGAGGGAGCAGGCGTGGCAATAGCGGGCGTGGCAATAGCGAGAGGCTCAAGCGGGTTCCACACCGCCGCGGCCGAAGCGTCCAGTTTACATTCTAAGTCTATAGTAAACGCGCGTTGAGCACGTAGTGCGTTATCGGCGGCGCAATTTCTTCGTTTTTGAGCGCGCGTCTGAGCCGGCCGAGGCGACGAAAGCGGCTACGCGACGCGTTCAGATATGTTGAGGTCTCGCCGCTGAAGCGTAGCAGCCGCCGCAGCAGCCAATCAGAGCTGACGCTCCAGTGACGTACGTACATACGTATTTCCCCTCGCATTTCCGGTATTCCTCTTGGAATTCCCCAAGAAGAGCCACTTTTTCCTTGCTCATCAACAATGGCAGATGAAAGACTGATTTGTGGCCGTGTGTGGGAGAAAGGAACTGTACGATGTATTCACGGTGGAATACAGAGACAAAAACAAACCAAAAACGTGAAAACAACACTCTCGATATCCGCCATTTTACACAATGAAAGGCCACACAGACAACTCCACTGCCCATGCGACAACACCTCTACTGCGCATGTGCGCAGAGAGCTCGAGCGCGTCGTACGCGCGCCTGTGTACAGTGGCCGGGGCGTCGCTAGCGCGCGTCCGGTGCGTAAACCTTTCAAATGTACACGCGCTCAAATTCTGCGTCGGGCGCGATTAGACCGCGGCGGTCTGTACGTAGCTTCAGAGTTCAGAGAGATGCCAAGGTCGTGGACGCCTTTGACTAATGTTCCGAGAAGGATCAAAAACGACTCTCTTACAGAACTTTAAAGATGCATTATGGTCGAAGGTGGATTATTTTAGTAGATGAGAAGTCGACTAGTCAAACAATTATTCATGCTGTACATTGAGTCTGTTCACAACAAAATAAAGATTGAAATATGGAGATGGAAGGCTCTAGATTGAGAGTATTTAGAGATGAAGAGTATTATTGGTGAAAATCTGAAATTGTGTATTCCTTTTTGACATTTTGATTTAATAATGACACTGCTTTTTGTTATTAAAGTTTTAAAATAATATATCTATTTTTTTCATGTTGTGTTTTTGTGTGTATATTCTCCAGGAATATGTTATTTTACAGAGAATATGCCACAGTTTGGCATCAATTTGCACATAAGATAAGATAAGCTATTATTGTGCCAAATTAACTTCAAAATTGAGCATTGTTATTGTGCACAAGGTCGCCTCTCCACAGATGTTGCATGTCTCCGTGGAGATATAAGGCATGGGAAGCATCTCCAGACAAGAGTGCACCATTCAGAGCTGTAGCTGAGAAATGCAAATAATTAAAGCAGTGCCTGGCCCGCTAAAGAATGAAAGTAAAAGTACATTTTTGTCTGGATTTGCTGATTGTATGCAGCGTTTTGTCACAGAGGGAATGAATTGTCAGACTTTTACCAATCACGTGTCTAACATTCCCCATTTTCAGCACATGTTTGTTCTGAGCGTGTGATATTCCTCGTCACTGAAAATCAAACGTTGTCACTTTGTTTTCATTTGTCACAGTTTGAGTGACGATGGAGAGAAAAACAAGCCTCAGTCACACGTGATATCGAGTCAGACGTGTGGCATCAGCGAAGCGAGAAATGAGGGTTTCAGAGGGGTCCATCTCAATGGGGTTTTACCTGGTTAAATAAAGGTTGATAAATAAATACATCAATCAAAAAATGTGAGGACTGTCTGAAGCAGTCCTTAGTTTAAAAAAAAAACCTTTTCCTCCCACATATCGAACCAAACAAATCAATACATTAATTCAGACTCTGATTTTCCTTGTCACTTGCCTGTTGAATAAGGAAAACACATGACTCCAAACCCAAACACTTTCAAGCCATTCATATAAAGCAGGGGTGGGCAAAAAAAGCACTTGCACTTGTATCCTTAATAAATATGACGTGAAATGAATGAAATAATAGATTCAATAGCCTATATTTGACAGAAAAGTGATATTTTATTTGATATTTAATATACTTTTTTCTTTTTTTTTCACACCAATGATCGCGGGCCGGCCCTCCACTACTTGCTTCGGAGGAAAATAATTGCCCACCCCTGATAAAAAGGCACCGTCTTTCTTGTTTCTTCGACTCTAACTCCACCAGACCAAGAGCCACCTCAGCATCTCCATCTTCAGCTCCTAATTGTAACAACCACTAAAGGCGTATAGAAGGTGATATTTACAGCAAAAGTCAAAAAGACAATCTGTTATCTGCCTTCACTGCATTGTTGTCTTCTCTAATTCCTGCAATTACAGACTTGACCTCAATCTGCAAATGTGAGTCCTCCACATATGTACAGCTGTTTGTCTGCTTTAGTCCTGGTTTAGTCCCGGTTTAGTCCCGGTTTAGTCCTGGCTTAGTCCTGGTTTATTCCTGGTTTATTCCTGGTTTATTCCTGGTTTAGTCCTGATTTGGGCCAGGTTTAGAGACATAGTATAAAAGATAAAAACAGAACTAGATTTAGAAGCACAGACAATTTTCATCAGATTTACGCTCTGAATTTAAAAAACTGGAGCAGAAACCCTCTGGTGACACCAGCTCACACAACCTTAGTTCAGACAGGTGAAAATTCCAAGCTGTGGGAGCAGCATATCTAAACGCTCGCTTTCCTCAGTCAGACCGACCCCGAGGGACAGATTACAGAAGTAATACACGTCTCCTGAGCGCAGGGCATAGTTACCCTCTGCTCTCTGCACAGGTAAAGGTGCAAGAGCACAAATAGACTTATAGACAATTGTAAATATGTGCTTTTTCATACATAAATATAGGCTCATTTCAGATAAAAATGATAAAATAACACGAGGAAACGCGCCACTATGACAATGTCCGTCACCGTCCACTAAACGCTCCAACACTATCTCTCGTGCACATGTTGTTCCTTTATCATAAACGCTCGGCTGCAAACTAAAGGACTCTGTGCTCTGGCAGCCACTCAGACGCCGCTGAAGGGTGAAGCCATGCAGAAAGGCCAGGACCTTTTATCGGATTTCCTGTGGTGGTTATTTAACAATAAAAACAGCGCCTTATGAAGATCAATAGTGTGTGTGGTCATTTAAGATCTGGACTGCAGCAGCTCGCCGGGGGGGCTCCTATCGGAAAACAATGATCCTGCACAGCGGCGGTGATCGGTCTGTGGTGAACTGAAACACTCACTGAGAGCGGGGAGCGGAGTGGGAGGGAGGCAGAGCTTTTGTGTTGCGCTAGAGGCTGACCTTATGGGTAAAAGGTGCTGTTGTTGTTGTGCTTTTTAACAGTACAATAGGATTTACTGAAGGCTAAAGGGCTGCGGGGAAATAAAGAAATAAAAAAGGTTTAGTAAATAATAGTGGGCAAATGAGTGCAATGAATTGTTGATGGGGTGGAAACACTTTAGTGATTCAATACAGAGTGGCAGTGGTGAAGAGGAGGAGATGGGGAGGCAGAGGTGGAGGCAGATGGGGTAGAGGAGGGTTCTGGTGTAGCAGAAATGGCCAGATTAACCCTTTGCGATCGCTGCATCTATTTTAAGCAACTGGCGAAAAAGAAAGAGTAATAATTGCACATAAAAGTGGATAAAATAATCTTCAAAAAGCACGTTTTCATGACAAATCCAGACGTCAAATCCAGTGGCAAACATCCATCCATCCATCCATCCATTTTCTGCCGCTTTATCCAGGGCCGGGCGGGGGCAGCAGT
This sequence comes from Eucyclogobius newberryi, assembly GCF_026437365.1. Classification (NCBI taxonomy): domain Eukaryota; kingdom Metazoa; phylum Chordata; class Actinopteri; order Gobiiformes; family Gobiidae; genus Eucyclogobius; species Eucyclogobius newberryi. The sequence goes on along the minus strand of NW_027315746.1, from coordinate 9,184,004 downwards.
CTGAGCAGGGACTCCCAGACTTCCTTCTCCCCAGACACTTCCTCTAACTCCTCCGGGGGCATCCCGAGGCGTTCCCAGGCCAGCCGAGAGACATAGTCTCTCCAGCGTGTCCTGGGTCTTCCCCGGGGCCTCTCGACGTGGAGGAGCAGCGGCTCTACTCCGAGCTCCCCCCGTGTGGCCGAGCTCCTCACCTTATCTCTAAGGGAGCGCCCAGCCACACGGTGGAGGAAACTCATTTCGACCGCTTGTATCCGCGATCTTGTCCTTAAGGTCACTACCCAAAGCTCATGACCATAGGTGAGGGCAGAACGTAGACCGACCGGTAAATCGAGAGCTTTGCCTTTCGGCTCAGCTCCCTCTTTACCACAACAGTCTGATGCAGCGACTGCATCACTGCAGCCGCTGCACCGATCCGCCTGTCGATCTCACGCTCCATCCTTCCCTCACTCGTGAACAAGACCCCGAGATACTTGAACTCCTCCACTTGGGGCAAGGACACCCCACCCACCTGGAGAGGGCAAGCCACCTTTTTCCGGTCGAGAACCATGGCCTCGGATTTGGAGGTGCTGATTCTCATCCCAACCGCTTCACACTCGGCTGCAAACCGTCCCAGTGCATGCTGCAGGTCCGGGTTTGATGGAGCCATCAGGACAACATCGTCTGCAAACAGCAGAGATGGAATCCTGTGGTCCCCAAACCGGACACCCTCTGACCCCTGACTGCGTCTAGAAATTCTGTCCATAAAAATTATGAACAGAACCGGTGACAAAGGGCAGCCCTGGCGGAGTCCAACACGCACTGGGAACAGGTCTGACTTACTGCCGGCAATGCGAACACAGCTCCTGCTCCGGTCATACAGGGACCGGACAGCCCTGAGCAAAGGGCCCCGGACCCCATACTCCCGGAGCACCCCCCAAAGGACACCCCGAGGGACACGGTCGAAAGCCTTCTCCAGATCCACAAAACACATGTGGACTGGTTGGGCAAACTCCCATAAACCAGTAACCCATAAACAGTCCTACAGCATCCAGATACTTTAGGTACTCAGGGCGGATCTCATCCACCCCCGGAGCCCTGCCACCGAGGAGTTTGCGAACAACCTCAGTGACTTCAGTTTGGGTGATGGATGAGCCAGCCTCTGAGTCCCCGGTCTCTACTTCCTCTTCGGAAGACGTGACTGAGGGATTAAGGAGATCCTCAAAGTATTCCTTCCACCATCCGACGACATCCCCAGTCGATGTCAGCAGGCCTCCACCCGCACCGTAAACGGTGTTGGTGAGGCACTGCTTCCCCCTCCTGAGGCGCCGGACGGTTTGCCAGAATTTCTTTGGTGCCGACCGATAGTCCTCCTCCATGGCCTCCCCGAACTCCTCCCAGGCCCGGGTTTTTGCCTCTGCGACAGCACGAGCCGCGGCTCGCTTAGCCTGCCAATACCCGTCGATGACCTCCGGAAACCCACAAGCCAGAGTGGCCTGATAGGCCTCCTTCTTCAGTCTGACGGCATCCCTTACTTCCGGTGTCCACCACCGGGTTCGGGGGTTGCCGCCACGACAGGCACCGGAGACCTTGCGACCACAACTCCGAGCAGCCGCATCAACAATGGAGGCGGAGAACATGGTCCACTCGGACTCAATGTCCCCAACCTCCCCCGGGACATGGGAGAAGCTCTCCCAGAGGTGCGAGTTGAATACCCTACTGACAGAGGGCTCCACAAGACGTTCCCAACAGACCCTCACAATGCGCTTGGGTCTGCCAAGTCTGTCCGGCTTCCTCCTCCGCCAGCGGATCCAACTCACCACCAGGTGGTGATCGGTTGACAACTCTGCCCCTCTCTTCACCCGAGTGTCCAAGACACGCGGCCGGAGGTCAGATGACACGACAACAAAGTCGATCATTGACCTCCGGCCTAGGGTGTCCTGGTGCCATGTGCACTGATGGACACCCTTGTGCTTGAACATGGTGTTCGTTATGGACAATCCGTGGCTAGCACAGAAGTCCGCTCGGGTTCAGATCGGGGAAGCCGTTCTTCCCGATCACCCCTCTCCAGGTGTCACTGTCATTGCCCACGTGGGCGTTGAAGTCCCCCAGTAGAACAACGGAGTCCCCGGTCGGTGCACTGTCCAGTACCCCTCCCAAGGACTCCAAGAAGGCCGGGTACTCTGCACTGCTGTTCGGCCCGTAGGCCGCCACAACAGTGAGAGACCTGTCCCCCACCCGAAGGCGGAGGGACGCGACCCTCTCGTTCACTGGGGTGAACTCCAACACGTGGCGGCTGAGCTGAGGGGCTATAAGCAAGCCCACACCAGCCCGCCGCCTCTCCCCGCGGGCAACACCAGAGAAGTGGAGCGTCCAGCCCCTCTCGAGGAGATGGGTTCCAGAGCCCAAACTGTGCTGGAGGTGAGGCCGACTATATCTAGTCGGTATCGCTCAACCTCCCGCACAAGCTCAGGCTCTTTCCCCCCCAGCGAGGTGACATTCCATGTCCCCAGAGTTAGTCTCTGTGTCTGGAGATCTGGTCGCCGAGCCCCCTGCCATCGACTGCCACCCATATCTCTCTGCACCGGCCCCTTATGGATCCTCCTGCGGGTGGTGGGCCCGCGGGAGGGCGGCCCCACGTCGCTCCTTCGGGCTGTGCCCGGCCGGGCCCCGTGGGGTAAGACCCGGCCACCAGGCGCTCGCCATCGAGCACCCATCCCAGGCCTGGCTCCAGGATGGGGCCCCGGTGACGCCGATCCGGGCGACGTAATCGGCTATGTTTGTGAACTCATCATAAAAGGCTTCTGAATCGATCTTTGTCTGACCCGTCACCTAGGACCTGTTTGCCTTGGGAGACCCTGCCAGGGGCTTGAAGCTCCCGACAACATAGCTCCCGGGATCATTCGGGCGCTCAAACCCCTCCACAGCGTTAAGGTGTCGGTTCAAGGAGAAGCCAGTGGTAAACAATGCAATATTAATGTTAAAGTATTGTAAACAAATGTCAATATTATATTATATATATATATATTTCTAAATAAAAAAGGTTTATTGATTTGGCACTTAGATTTATTAGATAGATTTTAACTGTTCACCAATAAAAAAAAATTTAAATTGTATGTATATATTTTAAATTTTGTTTCGGCAAATTTATTTGTATCCATAATAATTAATAACAAACGTCTGTATCTCAAAAAGTATAACAGGCAGAAAGTTTAAATATTTTTTATCTTGTTTGAAAAATATAATTTTTACAATTACAATTTTGAGGAATAAAGCACTGGAATACATTTGAGAAATACTATTTATTTTTTAACTTATTGGACATTGTAGTTATTTTAGAATATTAAACTTGAGCTTATTTTAGAATATTAAACTTGAGCTTATTTGTTGAATATTGCATGAGTTTGAAGTGTGGGGTTTGTATAAGTGTGTAAAATAACTTTATGGTCTTATAAAATGAGCCTACATTATGCAAAAATGCTGAGGCAAATTTGTTTTCCGGCAGGTCATTATTTATTCATGTCTTGAAATACAGTCTTAGTTGGATTTACGGAGTTGCAATAGCCTCATAAACAAATTGACTCAACTGTCTGATAAACTGTCGTGAAAGCGGAATCTACGAAGCATTTAACAAGTCGCAGCACATTTAAAGGTGCAACATGAAACTTTTCTAATAACGGGTTAAATTTTCTTACTTTACTTTACTGAATGCAGGTCATACAAAAGTGCGACGTAGCAATTTTTAAACCATTTGTGAATAATATAAACTGAAAATGAAAATCCACCACTTGTTACAATGAACCTGTTTCTATTATTAAGCTGTTTGAGGTCAATGTTGCAGTTTATAACGAACAAAATGTAAAATAATGATCCTTAAGTACACAATATGTCTTATTTAACTAATTTAAACCAATACATTTTTAATTAATTTGACAATGCAGAAAGGAGGTCATATTTAGAATAATGCTAAACCCAAATTTAATTAGAAGACGTATTATGTAAATTAAATGATCAGATCTTCAAATCATCAGGGTAGAAAATAAGAAGAATATCAATATGAATGTGTTGATATTGTCGATACATAATGTATTTTCAGGGGATAAAAGCAACAAATGGAGAGCGCTTCCAGGAAACCGCACAAAAAAGGCCAACAGCTGCTCCTCGAAAAATGAGGCCAAGAAATGATCTTTGGAGAATAGAAAGACTTGCAGTGTGACGAATAAAACATTAAAAGTCCTTGTAGAATAAAGGACTTTTCATTTCCTCACAACTACAGAGTGTCTACATTTTATCAACCACTTCAAGTCATTTTATTCAACATATTATTTTCAGTTTTCACACAGCAGCCTCTTTTTTTACCGTATTTGCCGGACTATAAGACGCTCCGGACTATAAGTCGCACCAACCAACAAATGTATAATAGAGAAGAAGAAAAAAACATATATAAGTCGCATTTTTTGGGGGAAATGTATTTGATAAAATCCAAGACCAAGAATAGACATTTAATCTGTAAATGCAGTTTAAAATAATAACAGATGAGAGAACATGGTGAATAGGTGTACGTATGCTAACGCTAACACCTTCAGCTACATGACGTATGCTAACGTTAACACCTTCAGCTACATGACGTATGCTAACGCTAACACCTTCAGCTACATGAGGCACAGACAGAACTGTGGTAAGTGTCTGGTATGTTAACGTAACATATTAACAGTTATTCAGAGAACTATAGCATAAAGAACATGCTAACAAGTTTACCAAAGCATCAGTTTTACCCCAAATCACTAAATCCATTGAATTCTTCTTCCTCTGTGTCACTTCTAAACAACTCCACAAACTCCAGAGGAAGAGGAAGTGCAGATTCTTCTTCTGTGTTGCTTAGAGCCTAGAGCGCCTTCTTGTGGTTGTCAGTGTGAAAATAATGAATAATATCACATATAAGTCGCTCCAGAGTATAAGTCGCACCCCGGCCAAACTATGAAAAAACATATAGTCCGGAAAATGCGGTAATTCCAGTTATTGTGATTTCCCACTCCTTAGCAGAGCCCGGGTCCGTGAGCACTCGCGCTCTCGTCTGCATTTGACCCAGGGCGGTGTTTTATGCCTGGCTGTCCCGTCGGAGCCTGACCTGCTCGTGACGCCCTGATCTCTGAGCTGCAGGAGGTCAATCCAAGAGAGAGCGAAAGGGCAGGAGGCAACGAGCAAACTGCCCAACTCATGTATCATAAGAGCAATTTGCATAGATTTAAGTTCGAAGGTCCACAAAGGAAAAAAATAAAAATAAATAATCAACGAAGAGTAGATTATCCCCATGAATGATGAAAGTGTGCAGTCGTCTAACAACCTTTTCCACCTTTTCAGCAGAAGCAACCATTCAAACACTGATTGCGTGCGAAACACAGAAGGGCGACGTCTGTGTGTGAACAAGCTGCACCAGTACAAAACATACAAATTCAACACATTCGTGGATGAAAATGCTCCAAAAATATCAATCTGGTCATTCATAATTGCTACAGCATTTAAGTCTCATTTAGTCCAAAGTCTGCTAAATAGGTACATTTAGTAATTGTCTTTTTTGTTTTTCCATTTCATGAAAGTCCCTGTGGCCAGTTTTTGATTGTTGGTTCAGTTTGTGTCGTCCGTTTTTGGGCAACGCTGTCTTTTCATTTGTTTTTGTCACAAGTGAAAAAAGGTTGAAAAACATGCAAACGTTCTTCTGTTGACAATTTTCAATCAATCAATCAATCAATCAATCAATCTATCTATCTATCTATCTATCCAGCTATCTATCTATCTTATCTTACTATATCTACCTTACCGTATCCAACTATCTTATCCATCTAAATGCACACGTTTTGATTGAATTTAAGTGTTTTAGGTGCCACTTTACACAAAAATTAAATAAAATCCTTTATAAAGAATGAACAAAGATTTAATTCATATTGAACAGATAGTTTGTTAAGAATGATTCAGGCTTTGAACTATTTCATAATTCATACCTTAACCCTAACCACTTAATGAAGAAGTTACTAAGCCTGAATCATTCTTTATAAACTCTGTGTTAATTATGAATTCACTTGTGTTTTATTAAAGCTTATTAACATGTATTTACTATAAAATGTTACAGTGCTTTATTATATTCATTCTTATGGTTGTGTTATCCTTGTGTTGAGGAGATAATGACTTACAACTGCTTTTCACTTTATAAATAAAGGTTAATAACTAACATTTACTTATTCAATTGGCGTACAAACACTTTATGGTTGTATTCCACACGTCCACACACTTTACTTCTTCATCCACTTCACTACACTTTACTACACTTTACTACACTTTACTACACTTTACTACACACAACCTATAGCACAGATACAGATGTAAAGATGAGTGACAGCTGTCTGCTGACTGAGTTTAAGCTGTTGCTGATGTGCGTTTGACACAAAAGTCTGAACACTGATAAATCCCGGACCAGTGACAGGATCAGGTGAAGGATGAAACCGGGACGTCCAACTATCAGACGACACTTCTCTCAGTTGTGTTTGAGTCTTTGAGCTGAGAATATGCCATTACATGGTTTAAAATATTGTTTAAAATACACGTATGATTGTAATTATTTTATCAATCCAGCTCTTTTTTTCTTCTTATTTCAATAAACAGCAATACAAATGTACATAAAGCAAACTGACCTATGTAAAGAAAATAAAAAATAATAATAATAATTTTAAAATAATAATTAAAAACTTAATAATAAAAAAAGAGATACAAAATAGAGACCTCAAGATAAGTTAAAAAAAATAAAATTATTAGGTAATGAGGTAGAATCAAAAGAAAAAAGGGGTTAGGGGGCAGATTATGGCATAAAGTAAGGGATCATCTCAAAATGGGTTGAAGCTGAAAAGACTTAATATTTTTCGTCGGGGGGGGGGGGGGGGGGGGGGGGGGGGGGGTGTTGAACCTACATTTAGTCTTTTTGTTGCTTTGAAGCTTCAATATATCGTTGTGGCAGTAATTGTTTTGAAATGCTAAAAAACTCTCTCAGCAACGAGCATTAGGCCAACATTAGGCGGCTGGTGCGTGCGGGGGAGCATGGCGGGTGCGTGCGGGGGAGCAGGGGGTGGGACGGGCGTCGCCGTCGCCAACGCGGCTGGTGCTTTTTTGCGGCAAGACGCGGCGCAAAAAAGCACCAGCAAATGATCAAGAGATTATGCTCTAGTAACGTGCTACGCACTGACCGGAAGAAGGACCAACACAAACCCACATGAGGTTTCGGCCAATCACAGAAGACGTGAGATTCTCACTGAGATGAAAACGCGTGTTCTGCTTCTGTCATTCTGACATGTCTAAGGTCTAAACTCAGGCAAGTGGCAATTACAGGTTTTGACAAGAAACATTAGTTTCTCACTCTCTCATCCCCTTGAGACTATCTCAATGTGGTCATCTCACAGTTTGGGTTGAATGGGATGTGTCGTAGGGCCCCTAGGGCCCCTGGACCATGTGGATTAAGTAAACAAACATGCGCAACAGGTGACATTATTTGGAGAGTTCATAACTTCTAAATATAAACTTACCAAAGAATGTTCAGGGATGTTCACTAGAGGTGAACAGGGTCCATCAAGCTACTATCGTTTTATCAACGCGTAACATTTGATGTGAAGCCAGACTTAAGTCTTTTGGGGGGGGGAGGGGGTCCAGAGAGAGACTAAAAAAAAATATTACTTTTCAGCTTCAAGCCATTTTGAGATGATCCCTAAGAGTCTATGTAGCTATTTATTTCATTCATAAAACATAAATCAGGATCGGTGTAAGAGAAAAAAGAATTGTGAAAAAGAGAAGAAAGAAGAGCAATCATGTTATCTGCCCATTTTTCAGCTTATAATTAACACTGATAGTTTAAAATGTTAAGCTTTATACATTTCCATTTAAATTAATTTATTCACAACCTACTGTAATTATAAAAAAGATAATTTAGTTAATCTCCCAAAAGTTTGGGAATGCAGAATTTATTATAAATACTTAGAAAATAGAAAATAAATCAAGCTTTTTTATGTATTAATTAAACTATAACATACATACATGATTAGTTTACATTAAGTACAATGTAAACATAAATATTGATCTAAGACGCGTAATAATAGAAACAGATCCATTAACTTTCTCTTTCTGATAAAGCTGCAGAACTTAAACGGTTAAAGGTTAAACGGTCAGAAACGTTGGTTTTACAGGATTTTCAAAAGCATAACTGCTCAATTCAGCATTCTTACAAACAGATGAAACCATGTATGTAATGTGCGGATTAAATGACGATTAAACAAGGACTAAACAAAGACTAAAAATGGACTAATCCAGACTTAAAAAATTGGCGTAAAAAATGTATAACCATGGGATTCTCGGGACATGACTCAACCACAACTTTTTTCTTTCCTTTTTGGGATGAATAAAGTTGCACAATCGAACGACACTAAACAAATAAAAAGACATTTCCATCTCTTGTCGAGTGTTAACTGTGTACAAGTCATGACAGTGTTTGCAGACGGTGAGAGCCTTGTCCCGCTGGAGGTGTCGCTCGTCTCATCAGTTCATCATCCGGTTTGGCCTCACACTTCCCCTCTTCCTCCCTCTCGCCTCGCTCTGATGTTCTTTTATGTTCCTGCACGGCAACAAATGGATAAAGTACTTTTTATTTTTGGTCAACTCTCCGATGTGTCCCGGCTTGCCGAAGAACCACTTGACAGAATGAAAAGATGGCCATCGGACCCTTCTCTGGCTGCTAATGTGCCGTTACCCTTCACTCACACGGGTCAAGGCACTGAAATAAGGCTGCAAAACATTTGAGCGGTGATAATGTCTTATTCCGTTTTCCCTGTGTTGAATAAAGGGAGAAATTGGAAGTTGGTTTACCAGACGATACTTAAAAAATGGCTAGAATCCTTTGTGGAAATATAGTAAAGTGATAAGTACATTATTTGTTTCATTTTGGCAGGAATGTACTGATCTAATGATTATTATATCTATTATTTATTTTGTCAACTGAGATTCTTAAAGTGTGATTATGAGTTGGCTGGTTGTTCAGATGCATATTAATCTGGCATTTATTCAAATAGAGGTGTTAATTTAAAATATAGCTAAAACAAGTGCTGTGAAACCAGAGTGTTGTGATGAAAATGAGCTACTGAACAAGATGGAAATGGAGAAAATGCAAGAACATGGCTTTGTTTGAAAGAAGCTACTCCAGTACCTTGATAGTCGGGGGTTAAGTGCAGAGAGTGTGGGGTGAATTGTTACCTCAAAACAATAAACAACCAGAGATTGGGTACGAATCCTCGATAAGTTCGATCACGCTGAACGAGGCAGCGACTGACCTGAAAGATACGATCGCGGCAAGAATGAACATGAGGCAACTCCTGAGTAAGTTACAGCAGCAAAGTGAGGAACCACCAGAAAACCACCAAGAAGAACCACTGGATAGTCTAAAAGAAGAACCACCAGAAAGTGTCTAAGAACCACCGGAAAGTCTCCAAGAAGAACCAGCAGAAAGTCTCTAAGAAGAACCACCAGAAAGTCTCTAAGAAGAACCACCAGAAAGTCTCTAAGAAGAACGACCAGAAAGTCTCTAAGAAGAACCACCAGAAAGTCTCTAAGAAGAACCACCAGAAAGTATCCAAGAAGGACCAACCAGAAAGTATCCAAGCAGAACCAATGGAAGGTCTCCAAGAAGAACCACCGGAAAGTCTCCAAGAAGAACCAGCAGAAAGTCTCTAAGAAGAACCACCAGAAAGTCTCTAAGAAGAACCACCAGGAAGTCTCTAAGAAGAACCACCAGAAAGTATCCAAGAAGGACCAACCAGAAAGTATCCAAGAAGAACCAATGGAAGGTCTCCAAGAAGAACCACTGGAAAGTCTCCAAGAAGAACCAGCACAAGTCTCCAAGAACCACCAGAAAGTCTCCAAGAAGAACCACCAGAAAGTCTCCAAGACGAACCACCAGAAAGTCTCCAAGAAGAACCACCAGAACATCTCCAAGAAGAACCACCAGAAAGTCCCCAAGAAGAACCACCAGAACATCTCCAAGAAGAACCACCAGAAAGTCTCCAAACAGAACCACTAGAAGATGACAACACGTCCTACCTCACCCATGACTGAAATGAGCGTGATCATATCTTCGGAGAGTTCCGGTGACGTCATTTCCGGTGAGTGTGTCGCGTTTTCAGAGCTGTTCGTTCTTAGAGCCTTTTACCGATTAATCCACGAATTATACACACTATTTACGCATCATATACACAAAAGTGAGCGTTTGATTTCTCCGCAAACAATCCGGAGCCTCAAGCCGCTCGCTTTTCAGTATTTCTTGGATTAAAAGCCCTCCTCACTCTCTAGCTCCAGCCTGAACTAGCCTAGCGTAGCCTAGCCGCTAGCGTCATGGCTGGGTCTACCTTTACCTGTTTGAGCTGTCATATGTCGAGTCAGAACCCTGGCTCCTTCTCTGATGATAGGTGCGTGAAGTGCAGTGTAGTGGTAGTTTTGGAGGCCAGGGTTACGGAGTTAGAAGCGCGGATTTGTTTAGAGGAGCTTAAGTCCAGTTATAGTTCGGTTTTAGCGCGAGGGCTACCGGACCGCGCTGCAGGGCGTAGCATTAGCATTAGCAGTAGCAGTAAGGCCGAGCTCAGCCCCTCAGCGTCTCCCGTGCAGCCGGGACTAGACCAGGAACAGAATAGGGACCAATTTGTGACAGTTCGGAGGGGACAAGGCGCTAAACGCCGAACCTCAGAGCGCCGTGAGCTTCACGTCTATAATAGGTTTTCTCCCCTCAGCGATCACACGCCCGCTGAACACACTAGAGAAACTCTTGTAATCGGGAGTTCTATTGTTAGAGACGTGAAGCTGCCAGCTGCTAGCGTTGGGTGTTACCCGGGGGCCAGAATGGGTGACATCGAAGGAAACCTTAGAATCTTAAAGCAGAGTAGGACCCGTTTCCGGCGAGTCGTGATTCACGCAGGCGGTAACGACGCCCGGCGGAGACAATCAGAGGTGCTCAAAGTTCTAGGTGTGTGACCTAGCGAAGTCGATGTCAGACACTGTAATATTTTCTGGTCCCCTGCCCAATCGGATCAATGCTGAATTGTACAGCCGTCTCTCAGCATTCAACAACTGGTTATCTAGATGGTGCCCTCAAAACAACGTTGTCTTTATTGATAACTGGAGTGCGTTTTGGGGGAAGCCTGGGCTCATACGCAGGGATGGCATCCATCCGACTTCGGAGGGTACATCCCTATTAGTTCGGAATTTGACCGATAGTCTTAGTCGTGTTAAGTGACCATCTAGGGATGAGCCCCGGGTGCAGAGCAGCAGTTTAAGATGCTCCTCTGTCGCTGAACTCTCGCCCGCTCTGTTACATGTGAAGTGTTCAGATTCAAGACAGATAGAGACTGTGTGTGTCCCTCGTGTCCCTCGTACAAATAATGCCAAAAAGTCACATCTCAGAAAAAATATTTCAGGCGTCAGACCAAATAACTTAAGGAAAATAACAATCACAAATGACACAAATATACAAATGAATAAACACGTAAAATGTGGACTGCTAAACATTAGAGCAATTTCCTCCAAATCGCTCTTAGTTAATGAATTAATTAGTGACTATAACATAGATCTTCTAGCTCTAACTGAAACGTGGCTTCAACAAGACGACTACGTCAGACTAAATGAGTCCACCCCACCCACCCATGTTAACTTTCAGACTGCCAGGAGCACAGGCCGAGGTGGTGGTGTGGCAGTGATCTCACACTCAAGCCTACTCATGAGCCCTAAAACTAACAATGCATTTCACTCATTTGAAAGCCTTATGCTGTCGATCACATGTCCAAATATGAAAAACCAAAAAGGAGTTTTGTTCATAGTTATCTACCGACCTCCTGGTCCCTACTCAGAGTTTTTAACAGAGTTTTCTGACTTTATATCAAACTTAGTGTTAGCCTGGGATAAAATAGTTATAGCTGGAGACCTTAATATCCGCGTGAACATGAGTGATGACGCTCTCAGTAATGCCTTCAGCGCCTTGTTAGACAGCATTGGTTTCACTCAGAATGTAAATAAACCGACTCACACTCACAAGAACACTCTGGATCTTGTCCTAACGTATGGAACAGAGATTAGTGACCTCATTGTCCTCCCTCAAAACCCTATATTGTCAGATCATTTCCTAATTACCTTTCAGTTTATTCTTAAAGATCATCCAGTCCCACAAAATAAAGTTATAATGAAAAGGACAATATCTGAAAAATCTATCTCAAAATTCAAAGAAATAATAGAGCCAATATTCAGTGACATGTCATGTGATCCTGCTGAGAACAGCTTTAGTCCCAGTTTTAGTGATCAATTTGTCGACTTGACCATGAATTCTCTGAAGTCTGCTCTTGACGTTGTCGCGCCGTTAAAACAGAAGGTCATTAGGCCAAAGCGCGCCTCCCCATGGTACAACCAAGAACTGTGTTCACATAAACAAAGAGTTAGAAAGTTAGAGGGATTATTTCGTCGCTCTCACACAGAAGAATCCCTAAAAGCATGGAAAAGTTGCCTGCTGTCCTATAAACAGGCTCTGCGTAAGGCCCAAACCAGATATTATTCAAATCTAATAGAAGTCAACAAAAGTAACAATAAATTCCTTTTCAGCACTGTAGCCAGGCTAACAAACTGTCACAGTGCAGTAGAGCCCTCAATCCCAGCTACACTCAGCTCTGATGATTTCCTCCTATTTTTTAACAATAAAATAAAAACAATCAGAGATAAATTAGATGAAATTACCCCCGCTATTAGCCCTGAACTAGCCCAAGCTGTAAATCTAATGTCCCATACAAATCCACCTGTAAACTTAGAAAGGTTCACAGCTGTTGATCAAGCAGAGATAACTTCAGCCATTATGTCCTCTAAAAGCTCAACTTGTGTCCTAGACCCCATTCCAAGCAGACTCCTCAAAGACATTCTCCCCCTAATTATAGACCCTATTCTTAATATAATAAATACTTCACTCGAAAGTGGCTATGTTCCACAGTCCTTCAAACATGCAGTCATTAAACCTCTTCTGAAAAAGCCTAATCTAGATCCCGACCTATTGGTAAACTACAGACCTATTTCAAATCTTCCCTTCGTCTCTAAAATCCTTGAAAAACTTGTAGTAAAACAGCTTTGTCGCCACCTGCAGGACAATGACTTATTTGAAGTTTTCCAGTCAGGGTTCAGAGCCCACCACAGCACTGAAACTGCACTAGTTAAAGTCACAAATGATTTGTTATTAGCCGCTGACGATGGACTGGTCTCAATCCTGGTTCTGTTGGACCTCAGCGCAGCGTTTGACACCATTGACCACAACATTCTACTGCAGAGGTTAGAATGTGATGTAGGTGTTGGAGGAACAGCCCTCAGCTGGTTTAAATCCTATCTATCTGATAGGTTCCAATTTGTTAATGTAAACCAGAGCTCCTCACCATGCTCTAAAATAATTTACGGTGTGCCACAGGGTTCGGTACTCGGTCCAATTCTGTTTACTCTTTATATGCTGCCATTAGGCAACATTATCAGAAAGCATGGCATTACACTCAGCTGTATTTATCAATGAAACCTGATCAGAGCGATCAAGTAGACAGACTTAGTACTTGTGTGAAGGAGATAAAAACCTGGATGACACTAAACTACCTGCTTCTTAACCCTGAAAAAACCGAGGTCATTGTGCTTGGCCCTAAGCATCTACGAGATGCTCTATCTGAGCAGATAGTCACACTGGACAATGTCAGTGTAGCCTCCAGTTCTACTGTAAGAAACCTTGGAGTCTTATTTGACCAGGAGCTCTCATTTAAAGCTCATATAAATCAAGCTTGTAAAACAGCCTATTTCCATTTGCGCAACATAGCCAAAATCAGAAGAAAAGTGATGCCGAAAAACTTATCCATGCATTTGTAACGACTAGATTAGACTACTGTAACTCCCTGCTCGCAGCGTGTCCTAAAAGCTCCATAAAAAGCTTTCAACTGGTTCAAAATGCAGCAGCAAGATTACTAACAGGAACAAAAAGAAGAGAGCACATTACGCCAGTGCTGAAGTCTCTTCACTGGCTCCCTGTCGAGTTTAGAATCAAATTCAAAATTCTACTCTTGACCTACAAAGCCATAAATGACATGGCCCCATCCTACCTCAAAGATGCTATAGAACCATATCATCCAAACAGAGCTCTTCGCTCTCAGAATGCCGGCCTTCTGGTGGTGCCAAGAGTCTCTAAAAGTACTGTAGGAGGTAGAGCGTTTAGCTACCAAGCTCCTGTGTTATGGAATCAGCTCCTGACCCATGTTAAATATGCTGACACAGTCTCTTCATTTAAGTCCAGGCTTAAAACGTTCCTCTTCGAAATCGCTTATGGTTAGGAACAGAAACATAAACCCACTGCTTTAGCTACGCTGCCCTAGGAGTAACTATGCTGGGGGAAGTATGACAGCTTGAGCACTATCCTCTTCTTCTGACTACTTATGCTATCAAACAAATATTTATTTTTTGATTCCACTTGCAAACTGTTCACCGCCTTCTTTTTCTTTCTCTCACTCCTGAGGACCTGTGGACCCAGATGCCCCTCCCCTGGTGAAGTGGTCCCTGCCCTGTGTGGACGGTCCCTCATCTGCCTGAGGAGTGGGTCCAGCTCGCCCCCGACGGTCCCTCATCTGCCTGAAGAGTGGGTCCAGTTCGCCTCAGTCGGTCCCTCATCTGCCTGAAGAGTGGGTCCAGTTCGCCTCAGTCGGTCCTTCATCTGCCTGAAGAGTGACTCCAGCTTGACTCAGTCGGTCCCTCATCTGCCTGAAGAATGACTCCAGCTCGACTCAGTCGGTCCCTCATCTGCCTGAAGAGTGGGTCCAGCTCGACTCAGACGGTCCCTCATCTGCCTGAAGAGTGGGTCCAGCTCGACTCAGACGGTCCCTCATCTGCCTGAAAAGTGGGTCCAGTTCGCCTCAGTCGGTCCCTCATCTGCTTGAAGAGTGGGTCCAGCTCCAGTCTCCCTTGTGTCCGTCTGTCCGTCTGTGAGAGTCGGATCTCTCCTTCACTGGAACTCCTCCAGGTTTCTACGCTTTTTTCCCAAAGAGGTTTTTTTTTACATCGTCCCTCGCCACCACAGACATTGTCTGACTCCATCGCCACCACAGACATTGTTGATTCATTTCTCCCTGTGGCCCTCAGAGGCAACTGTTGTTGTGATTTTGGGCCTTACAAAAATAAATTGATTTGATTTGATATCTGTGTAAAAAAAAAAATTAAATTGCGTGTGAAATGTAGACTGACCCAAACTCAAACAGAACCGTGCAATCAGATGTGTGTATTCCTGTGACACATGTGACACAAACGAGCTCATTGGTCATAGATCCTTTAGAAGAAAATCAACGTTTTTGAAATGTATCAATATTTGTGTTTATTTGTGTTAAAGCATGTGAGAAACCAGAACATACATTAACGTTCCGTATGTAAAGAAGCTTAGCACCAGAGATACCCTTTGTTTGTACTGTAAATATGTACGTTTGCCTCTCTCCTTTGCTCTCGCAACCGCCCCACGAACAATCAAGACATTCACTTGACAATCTGGACGACTACTTTCAGCAGTAAGAATGTCTTCAAAGTAAAAAAAAACTGCCGGGACCGTCAGTCTGATTGATCGACCTCTGACCACGACTCGCACACAAAACACGGAGCTCTTGGCGAACAGACTGAGAAAGGCAGAGCAGATCTAGGTCATGTATTTAGAGGCGCTGTTGTCGCATGCACAGCCGGTGGTTGTGATCCTTTGGGCGGGTCTTAGAGGAGGCAGCAGAGGTATGGGGAGTGTCAGCGCCTTGGCAGAAACTCAATAGAGCTGTATTGAGGCGCAGTACGAGCGCCACTGAGTCAGGAGGATCACTGTTCTGACCTTCAGCCCCAGAGGACGGGACGAGCGCACGTCCCGTTAAGGATAGAAACTAACATATTATTCAGTGGGTATTGTTCAGGAAGTAGTGCTCAAGAGTTAAAAAGAAATACTCAAGAGTGCTGTTTGGACAAAACATCTTATTTATAATTCAAAGTTGATTTCATTTAAAAGGATAAAACAATAAATACATAAGAAAATATGGTATATTCAAAAGATAGACCTTAAAAATGAGAAACAAACTGTTAAAATAAGCTGATATTTTCAAAACAAAAGCTTATGGCGCTGGTAGACTTACTTAAGAGTAATCAAAATGTTTAGTACAAGAAAAAGTATGGTGTAAAGATTTCGATTAAAACGTTTCTTAAAGGCGCAATGGACGATTTCAGAACTCAGGTGGAAGTGCACATGCCACTCCCCCGTGCGACTGATACAACACACACGTGCGTTTGTTTATTAGCGCAACAGATCGCGATCTCTCGTCTCCCATAGATTTCCGTCTCATATGAGACAGCTCGAACTGTCTTTCTCCGTCTTCGTTTTGCCCCGTACACTGAGGAAACTATATTATGATAGATCAATGCGCTTAGACACGCGGAAACGTGGGGACGAGCCGCACGCGGCTGCAGGTGAGCGGTAGGTGCGTTTTATGATTGATACGTGGCAGGACTAATCGGCCGTCCACGCCACGAGGAAATAAGACTCAGATTTGGGCCAAAAAAAACGTCCATTCAACCTTTAAGCACATAAAGTAAATGTTTTCTGACAAAGAAAACAACACCTATAACAACCTGTATTGTTAACAATATTGGACCAAATACTAGTACTACTTCCTGCTGCTGCCAGTTCTGCGAGGTCTGGAGTGAACCCACCTGTAGAGTGTGGCTGAGTTGGGTCTCGGCCAGTCTCATTTGTAAGCCTTAAGCAGAACACAGACAGAGGCCCTGAGAGGGGCCCAGAGAGAGGCCCCGAGAGAGGCATGTGGGACGACCCTCCAACCTGGCCAGAATTAGACCCAACTGGGGCACCTACTTACCCACTCACTTTATAATCAGACTGTATACATTTGCTGAAATGTGGGTCCACACTGATATTACAGAATATGTAACAGAAGATGATGGGGGTCCCACAGGCAGGGTCCCACTGGCAGGGTCCCACAGGCGGGGTCCCACAGGCAGGGTCCCACAGGCGGGGTCCCACATGCAGGGTCCCACAGGCCGGGTCCCACAGGCCGGGTCCCACAGGCAGGGTCCCACAGGCGGGGTCCCAGAGGCGGGTCCCACATGCGGAGTTCTACAGGCAGGGTCCCACAGGCGGGGTCCCACAGGCGGGGTTCCACAAGCGGGGTCCCTCAGGCGGGGTCCCACATGCAGAGTTCTACAGGCGGGGTCCCTGAGGCGGGGTCCCTGAGGCAGGGTCCCACAGACGGGGTCCCACAGGCAGGGTCCCAGGCAATGGAACACACTGCAAATGAACTCACACCTGGGCTGATTGTCTGCCCTTGTTGGGCCGGTCCCACAAGATTTAAAACTGCATAAAGATGTTACACAACTCTACAATGAAGAAGAGCGATACGGATCATTTAGATTACTTAACTGTACTTGCAGTTTCATTGCACACACTATTTGTACTTCATTATGTTGAACAAAAGGCAGGAGGAAAGGAGGAAACTCATTTTGACCGCTTGTATCCGCGATCTTGTCCTTTCGGTCATCACCCAAAGCTCATGACCATAGAGGAGGGCAGGACGTAGATCGAGCGGTAAATCGAGAGCTTTGTCTTTCGACTCAGCTCCTTCTTCTGCTTCTTCTTCTGGTGAAGAAGGTAAAATGGACATTCAGCAAATTGTGACATTACTGTTTATTTGTTTCATTCATGTTTTAATTAAATTATTACCTTCATGATTAACAATGTTTTTTTAATTGGTTTTATGAACTGAAAAGTACTGTGTTGTTACGGGCCTAGACATCATTTTATAATAACCAATTTCTTGCTCCGTTTGTTGACACAGAGAAGTCATGGCCCGTGTGTGTTTATGTTCATATTTGTTGGCTTTCGCACAGCGCTGTCTGCAGTTATCAGTGACTGTACCTGTTCCTTTGTGCCGGTGCAGCCGAGTGAGGTGTGTGTTGGATTTGACTTCCTCTGATGTGAGGATTCAATAAAGCGCTTTAACAGTGCGTATAATGAGGGCTGTTTAATTCTCTTTTCAATGCTGCCTCGGCCTGCTGCTCTGTGCTGCACACTGATATCTCTGTCAGGCTGTTTAATACAACTTATTCAGGTCAGTTTTGATGTGGGTGACACAGATATCAGACTCAGGCAGTGGATTCCAGCTCAGCTAAACAGTAATAAATGATTGGGGGGTCGTATTCTGGTCAGTTTGAACATAAAAAGTGTTACAAAACAGTTGTGCTGGACTCAAACTTTAACCCTTGTGACGTGTGGTCCTTTACGACACTTTTACGCAATTGCCCATGCTAAAATTGGGCATAATTTCTACTCTTTTTGTATAATTGTATTTTCTCTGGTAATGTACTTGAATTGCATTGGTAATTTTTTTTGTCTGTAAAACAAAGAAGCTGCATATGCTCTTTTCCAAAGAAGTGTTTTCTCACTGTACACACATGAGGCTTATTCAATAAGTTGCAACAAAGAGGGGGATTTGATATGAAAGCAGATTTGAAAGAAAATCAGATACAGAGATTGACCGATATATCGGCCGGCTGATGTATTAGGCCAATATGATAATCAATTTTGAATGTCGGCCATGGGCTGTAATTTTGTCATCAAGGCCAATTTTGCAGTATAAACGATAAGAGGGGCTTTCTTTTTCATAATCCACGAGCTGTAAATGTTGTGGAGAAACCTATTCCCTCCCCTGGCTGCGATGACAAATAATACACAATGGGAAATTGGGAAATGCAAAGTGAATCACTCCTTTGCAGCACAATTACTGTGCTCTCATCTCATACACGTACAATTTAATGTTATATTCCGTGTTCATTTCATAGAGAGGAAACTGACTATTACAGAGTGCTTTCCACTTGTTCCATCTAAGATTTTCCAGTGAATACGTTTCACTTATGTAATTGTAAAGCTTCCTTTCTCAGCGTGAATATTATAAGAGTAAGATAAAATAGGAATAAGAAGAGTAAAAGGAAAAGAATGAAAAGTAAATCTGCCTTGAAAATCGTCTGACCAAACATCGGCTAAAGAAAAACCCATATCAGTCGACCTCTAATCAGATATCAATGTTCTTTTCAAATTTACTCTAGTTTTAGTCAACACAAATGACATATCCATGGGTTTCAGGCAAGGGATTTCCTTCCTGATTTGAAGGATTTTGGAGGACCTTTCCCCATTCTAAATATATATTTTTTTTTATTTGAATTGCGCTTTTTCTGCAACAACAGAACATGCCATGCCAAATGCAACCAATCCTTATGCGTGAAACACATGAAAAATATGCTTTTGTTTTAAATATGATTAATCTGGGTTTGAAAAGTGAAACTTGAATCTACTCTTCACTCGTTCCTCTTTTATTCAATTATGTTTTGTTTTTATTCTTGTACAAAAATATCAGTCGCTTTTTCACTGTGACTTTCTATCAAGTTTATCTTTAGATTTTTTTAGTGTACATTGAGAACTCCAGCATAAAGTACAAGCACTCAAAAGCCATTTACACATGTCATTTTTATATTTCCATAAGCCATAGTCAGCCACATTATAGTAAAACATGTGATTTGGAAAAAAAGGAATGGAAACTTCGGGAATTGATAACTTCAGTGTCATCTGGGTCTTTTAAACCAGAGCAATACACAAACCCATCAATTTATAGTACATTTTGAAAGGTGATCAATTGAACATTACCTTGCATTGAGGTTTCATACCACTTCAATCAATTTCACCAGTATTACTCGACGTAGCAGAAAAAAACACTTATTTTCAATTTATTATGTTTATTGCTTTTGTAAATCAGTCTAATCCCACGATGGCGGAGCTGCTTCTAACAAGAGCACTGACTCATGCAGCGATTTCCCCTCAGTAGCAGGGGTCAGAGCCAAGAACAATTGACGGAAACACGACTGAAATCGAGAGAAGCGAAATGAAATTAGTACATTGTTCATCAGCGTGTTTGCGCGTAGTGTGTCAACTCCTGCTCCATCTCCCAATCTGCATACTTATTACAAGCTTTTATTAATTCCAAATGCCAAAGAGAGGAATATAATGTTGCTGAAATGTCATCCTTTTTACAATGAGCAGTGATAAAACGGAAGCAGCGCGAGCCACTTTTGGAATAGTATTCTCTCGGTCTGTGGTTTCCTCTCTCCTAGACTGAGAAGACGACATGAGGACTGGCCTTAATTGCTTAACAGTTGTTTGTCCTCTGACACATTCTTTGGATTTTGCGATTTTATAGTAATTGTTCTTTTTTTTGTGGCGAAACCTTCTTGAGAAGCTCGCCTGATCTCAGATGTTAAAGGGCCCATAGAATGCAAAATGTACTTTTCAGAGCTTTTTTGAATGATTCCTACAGTTCTTAGCTAGAGAACAGTCTCCATCCTTCCCCTCGGATGAACAGAACAATGGGGGCTACCCTGCTTAACTCACACGGGGTGAGTTACGGGTGATATTTCATAACTATAATGTTATGGGTGTTATTATTAACACCCATAACATTATAGTTATAAGCGAAACGAAAAAAAAAATGCATTACATGGGATCTTTTAACAGGTTGGACTGGTCAGTACTTGGATGGGAGCACGCAGGAAATATCTAGAGTGCAGTGGGACAGCAGTGGGATGTGGGACAGAAGTGGGACAGTAATGGGACAGCAGTGGGACAGTAGTGGGACAGCAGTGGGACAGCAGTGGGCCAGAAGTGGGACAGCAATGGGACAGAAGTGGGACAGCAGAGGGATGTGGGATAGAAGTGGGACAGTAATGGGACAGAAGTGGGACAGCAGTGGGACAGCAGTGGGACAGCAGGAGGACAGCAGTGGGACAGCAATTGGACAGCAGAGGGACAGCAGTAGGACAGCAGTGGGGCAGAAGTGGGACAGCAATGGGACAGAAGTGGGACAGCAGAGGGATGTGGGATAGAAGTGGGACAGTAATGGGACAGAAGTGGGACAGTAATGGGACAGCAGTGGGACAGCAGTAGGACAGCAGTGGGACAGCAGTGGGGCAGAAGTGGGACAGCAATCGGACAGAAGTGGGACAGCAATCGGACAGAAGTGGGACAGCAGTGGGACAGAAGTGGGGCACAAGTGGGACAGTAATGGGACAGCAGTGGGACAGCAGTGGGACAGCAGTGGGACAGTAATGGGACAGCAGTGGGACAGCAGTAGGACAGCAGTGGGACAGCAGTGGGGCAGAAGTGGGACAGCAATCGGACAGAAGTGGGACAGCAGTGGGACAGAAGTGGGGCACAAGTGGGACAGTAATGGGACAGCAGTGGGACAGCAGTGGGACAGCAGTGGGACAGCAATGGGACAGTAGTGGGACAAAAGTAGGACAGCAGTGGCTATAATCTTCATCTTCTTTTACTTTTAACAGAGGTTTCATATTTTAGGCAACGCGATCATCTCCGTGGAGACAAGCAAATGACAGACTCTCCAAGTTAATGCATCTTTAAACAATAAGACCCAAAACATCTTTACTTTGCAATACTGAGAGCGAAACAACTAAAACAAAAGTAATCCCAGTTATATTTAACACACAAAAAACGGTCTGAAATGCATTAAAAATCAGAACGGGACTTAAGCCAATGACCTCACAGTTAAAACGCTGATGATGACATGATAAACGCGTGTGGGCTGTGCAGTTTTGCATTTACCTGTGACGCCGACCACGAACGCAAACCGCACACATGAATTCAAACGCCTCGCCAGCAATTCTCCCCCGTTCCAAAGCCATCACTTCCCCCCTATATCTTCTCCAATGCATAATTCATTTGTCGGTGTATTTACAAACCCGGTAAGAATTAACCTGTCACGGATTCAAGGGGAAAACGCCGACAAAATGTACGTCCATCTATCAACACAAAGGAGTATCGCACGGCGCGCTCCGATAGGGCGTTCTTATTATGCATCATGAGCTAACACCAAACAAGGCAGGAGGATATTAAAAGGCGCGCAGACAAAGGGACGTGGCAGTGAGTGAGTGAATACATGATTTGAGGCGTCTTTGTTGGAGGCAGTGGATGTGGCGCTGTTCCTCACACACCTTTTTCCCCTTAGCGGCCCCTATTTTACCCAAATTATACTCCTACCGGAAGAATGACTGTCTTAAATGGTTAAATAAAGATGTTTTAGAACTGCAATCATCTTAAAATGGCAGCAATGTAAAGCCGCTAACATGCAATCGCTAGAGTTTAATATTAAAAGTCTAGTTTGTAAATTGATCTATCTCCATGAAGATAACCAGGTGATGAAGTCAGGCCACGTTACAGGTAAGATCATGGTAAAAATGCATGTTTTTGAGAACGCGTTTGTTGTTTTTAAGCATGAAAACACCAGTAATTAAATAAAAGCAAGATTTGTTCCTATTAGTGTGGAACATTCAAAGCAAAGCAATAAAATGTCCAATTTCAGAAAAGTTACATAGTGCACCTTTAAAGCCATTGTAGAGGTGCACATGGCTGCTGATGTGCTTAAAGATTTAGTCATTTTTACACAAAACACTGTCAAGTCAAGACAAGTCCCAAATAATAGTAAATAAAACTTAAATAGGGATGAAAAAAGATTGAATGTTTACTTAATGGCAGCAATCTCCATGAAGATAACCAGGTGATGCCGTCAGGCCACGTTACAGGTAAGCTCTGTGGAGAGTTGACACCGCTCACGGTAAAAATGCATGTTTTTGAGCTTTCGATACATCTTTAAGAAATTAAAACAACTGTAATTTAATAAAAGCAAGATAGGCAAGTTTATTCCTATTACTGTGGAACATTCAAAGCAAAGCAATAAAATGTCTCAGAAAAGTTACATAGTGCACCTTTAAAGCCATCGTAGAGGAGCACATGGCTGCTGATGTGCTCAAAGATTTAGTTATTATTACACAAAACACTGATGTCCCAAATAATAGTAAATATAATTTAAATAGGGATGAAAATGTGTACTTAAAATGGGTGTAAAATGTAAAATGTGTCATCACTCCACAGACATATTGTAAAAGCAGCTCTTTGGTCAAAGGTCAAAAAAAGACCAGTGTGCTGTCTGCATCTGGTTATAAAATGGTATCTTCTGTTAGCGTGCTAGTTGGTTAACACTGCAAAGTCATAGTTACTACTTCAGAATAATATAATAATGATATATTAAAGTTATTTGGGGAATTTTAAATGTACAAAATCTAGTGTTTTCAAAGGCTGGAAACAAAAATGAAAAAAAATAAACTGAATCATATATGAAGAAGCTGTGCCAGAAACGCAAATGTTCAAATCATTTCGTATTGTCAACATAAAGCTTCTGTCACTTGAAGAGTTATCCACAGTGGGAAGATGCGCCAATTTTTTTTTACCATCACCTGAGGCAAAAATCAAACAATAAAACCGTCATCAGTCAAAGACAAGCAGCTGACGTACAGATCGAGTTCACGCCTGTAGAGTAAATGATGTAAAAAAGTTGTTTTTAAATAGAATACATCTCAAAAAATAACAATTTGGGGGATTTTTTATTTTTTTTTATTTCAGGCCAAATCATAAGGTGAATTTTATTTACAGGTGAGGCCGCAGTTATTTTATTACTTGGTTTATGGATTTTTAAATGAAATATATTGAACAGGCGGGCGAAATATAAATATAATTTCAATTTCAAAATATTTTTTCTTCCGGGTTTACACAAAACGCACCACGGGAGGAGGAGGGGGGGAGACGCGGCGCGCAGGTGAGTGTAACCGTAGATTTAGCGTGTTTTACATTGGTAGAACAGACGCTGTGTGCACCCTTAGTCACGGCAAAACGCGCTGAAGAAAATGTGGTAAACGGGTTTAAAATGTGTATTTGCGATTTAAAGGAGTCAGCGCTGCGCCGAGAAGACAAGGAAACTTTTATTTATATTGTAGAAATCAATAATCTAAGTGCGGCGGATCCGTAAACCAAGTAATAAAATAACTGTGGCCGGAAGAGGCAACGTTTCAGAAAACCTTGAAGCCCTAGTTGCCCAAATGTTGCCTCGTTTCTGGAGAGTGTTGATTCAGCGCCACGCCCTCTCCAACGGACCCGCTGTAGAACATGATGTGTGAAGCACCCTCTTCATATAAGGTTCAATTATAAAAAAGGAACACCATCGTTACAATAATGAAGATTTTCCTTTTCGCATGGCTGGAGAGATTGACAGAAGAGGGTGCGTCTCAAAAGTGTACAACCTAGTTCGTAAACCAGGTTATAACATTTGTATCTTGAACTTCAAAAGGCACTGCTACATTTACTATGCAGATTTCCCAATGTTGTTGTGTGGAGAGGATGATACAAGGTTTTCTTTTCTAGCTTTTATGAATTGAGAAGTTACTCCACAACTTTGTTCAAGTGGATTCTAGTGTTCCTTAGCTGTTTAGAATCTAAAGCCTTTGGGCGGCAGTTTTTATGGCGTTGTGATTTTTTCCTTTCACATTGTCAAGTTCAGTTTTTATGGTGTTGTGCTTATTATTCTCTTTCACATTGTCAGGTTCAGGTTTTGTGGCTTTGTGTTTTTTGTCTTTCACATTGTCAGGTTCAGTTTTTGTGACTTTTTGCTTTTTCTCTTTCACATTGTCAGGTTCAGTTTTTGTGACTTTTTGCTTTTTCTCTTTCACATTGTCAGGTTCAGGTTTTGGGGCTTTTTGCTTTTTCTCTTTCACATTGTCAGGTTCAGGTTTTGGGGCTTTTTGCTTTTTCTCCTTCACATTGTCAGGTTCAGGTTTTGGGGCTTTTTGCTTTTTCTCTTTCACATTGTCAGGTTGAGTTTTTGTGGCTTTTTGCTTTTTCTCTTTCACATTGTCAAGTTCAGTTTTTGTGGCTTTGGAACGTCTGAACAAGTCACGGAAAGCTCCGCTGATCTTATTTTCAGGTTTTGGATCTTGAAGTTTGTTCCCCTCCGTAACATTGAACTTATTTGGCAGTGTTTCTTGCACACGTATCGTCTCGTGGAGCTCCTTCTCTGTGGCGTTGGAGGCGGCTGCCGGCATTGAATTATGGAGTGTTTTTACAACCTTTTCATCATCAATGCTTTTTGTGGTTTTGCGCTTTTTCTCTTTCACATTGTCAGGTTCAGTTTTCGTGGATTGGGGACATCTGCGCAAGTCACGGACAGATCCGCCGCTGATCTTATTTTCAGGTTTTGGATCTTTAAGTTTGTTCCCCTCCGAAACATTTAACTTATTTGGCAGTGTTTCTTGCACACGTGTTGTGTCGTGGAGCTCCTTCACTGTGGCGTTGGAGGCGGCTGCCAGCATTGTATTGTGGAGTGTTTTTACAACCTTTTCATCATCAACGCTTCTGGCAAGTGCGGTCATGTCCTGAAGCTCACGTTTGGTCTTTTGAAGCTCGTTTTTTGTGTTCATGAACTGATCCCTTAAGGTGTCGAGTGAATCTTCATCCTCAAATCTTACATCCAGTCCGGCGTCTCGATATCTTTTGGTGTTTTGAAGCTCGTATGTCAAAGTTGAGTTAATCAGTGTTTTTTGTTCGAGCTCTTGCACAAGTTGTTTTTTGAGGGCCTGCTCCTCTTTGAGCATCGCCTCCAGTATGCTCTTCTCATGTATCGTGTTATCTATCTCTGTTATGGCGTTTGCAAGCTGCTTCCGCAGAATTGGGTGTGCTTGTTTTGGGTTTTGGAGCTCTTCCAACATGCTCTTGAGTTCATCTGCCAGAATGACATTTTCCTGATTTTCATCAATATCAACATGGCTTCTGACAAGAGCGTTAATCTTCTCCAGCTTTCTTGTGTTCTCTTCAATTTTTCTTAACAAAATTTGGTTTCCATTCACTGTATGGTATATGCACATGCTCATCTTGCCGTTCATTGCTATATATTCCCTCTCTTTAGTTTCAAGTGTTTTTTTGAGGTTTTTACACTCTGTGTCATCAAACCACCTTCCCATGGTTGCTGCGATATCTGCTGCTGGGATACACAGTGTTGTTGTCGTTGCTGTTGCTTTTAATGGCGGCTGGCATTCAACTGCAAAGGTGCATTTACCGCCATCTGGTATCCAAGTGTTACATTACTGCTTAAACTTTCCGTCTTTAGCGAACCAGATTAGAACCAGATTAGATTATGAATCTAAGTAAGAACTGTGTCATCATCCAGAAGTGAGGTAATCTGGTTTTCTAAGAATGTAACCATAGCAACAGAATGCTTAACTTTGGTTGTCAGGGAAACGCTTTTCTGGACAGCGAGGAGGAGCAACCCCTTTCTGGCTGTTGGTGCCCGGAAACGTAAAATGTCCTTTAGCTCGTCCGAGGGTTCTGGAAGTGAGAAGCAGGATGAAGCTGCTATTATCGGGGATGAGAGCAAAGTGTGTAAGGTGATCATAAAGCTTGCACAGGGTAATGCGTCCTTTAAGGAGTGAAATCCGTTGGCATTGACGACGAGTCTAAATAAGGCTGTGGGAGAGGTCAAGGAGTCAGTTGTGTGCAAATACGCGGCTCAGCAAAGGAAAGGGATTGGGATTAAAAGTCTGGATGGAAAGAACATTCTTGTTTCGGACGCTGAAAGAAACAGTCTGAGAAGTTATCACAGGCGTGTCCCTACGATGGTGACTGTAGATGAAGTAAAGGAGAATTTAACTGGAGCTAAGGTAGTGGACGCTAGGTGGTTGAAAACAACCCGGTTTGGAGAAAGATGTGACAGCCTGTCTGTAATGATAAAACTTGAAGGGAAATTCCTGCCTAGTAAGGTGTTCATTGGATATGTAAGCTATGGCGTCAGGTCATAAGTTCCGCCGCCCCTGCGTTGCTTCAAATGCCAGTGCTTTGGACATATAGCAGCGGTCTGCAGAGGGAAGCAAAGATGTGGTAAATGTGCAGAAGATCACGAGTATGGGAAATGTGAGTAAGGAGCTAAACTGAAGTGCTGTAACTATGGGGAAGAGCATAGCTCTGCCTACAGGGGATGCAAGTTTAACAAAAGAGCTGCTGAGGTGCAGAAAATTAAGGACTCTCAAGGTATATCCTATGCGGATGCAATCAAGAAAGTGCCAAGTAAAGAGGGGAAAGTAAATACAGTGAGAGAAGCCAGCGCTGCTCACAGCCAGAGCGAAGTGAGAGAAGCCAGCATGCTCCCAAGTGTGGTTCCAAGTGTGAAGGTTCCAAGTGGGAAGGTTCCAAGTGTGGAGGTTCCAGAATTAATGAGAATACCTTGGTTGTGGATAGAGAGGATTTTTTTTATGGTGGATGTTATAAACTGCTGCTCAAACTGCTCAAAAGAGAACTGAAAGGATCAGGATCATTGCTAGAGCTGCAGGACGATTCTTTGGAACAAAAGAGCTTGAATGGGCAGTTATAGGAAACAGGCTAAAGGCGCTAAATGGGAGTCAGAGTGAAGGAAGTCTACTTTTGGGGAATCAGAGTGACAGGGTAAAGAAATGGAGGTGGGGACGTCACTGGTCTCCTGTCCTCGCCCAATCCAGTAGATGCACGGCTGCCAAGCAACAACAACAATGGAAGTATCAAATCCTAAAGAATGACGCCTAAAGAATAAAGCTGTATGTCGGAAGCGCCAAACACCAAAGAAGGAGAGGAAGATGAAGAAGAGTCAGCCGGAATAAAGCCGGTCGGAATCTGAGGAACCAAGTCTACAGAAAAGAACTAGATAATGTGTAATGGCTGAAGCCACTGCGAGTGTCTGCGTTCTTGCGTAAAAGTGTGTGTGAGAAGTACTGGTACTACTTAAAGGCGCAATGGACGATTTTTCGGCGATTTGAGCACGCAGGTGGAAGTGCGCATGCCACTCCCCCGTGCGGACTGATACAACACACACGTGCGTTTGTTTATTAGCGCAACGGATCGCATCGCATCGCTCGTCTCCTGTAGATTTTTGTCCACTTCTGCGTCAGCTCGAACAGTCTTTCTCCGTCTTCATTTTGCCCCGTACACTGAGGGAACTATATTATGATAGATCCATGCAGGCACGCGGAAACGTGGGGACGAGCCTGACGCGGCTGCAGGTGAGCGATAGGTGCGTTTTATGATTGATACGTGGCAGGACAAATGATTTATCCACGCCACGAGGAAATAGGATACAAAATTTGCTGAAAAAATCATCCATTCCACCTTTAAGATAAAAAGTCAGATTTAATTATTACATTAAACAAACAAATTACATTAAACTAGTGGCGATGATGGCTCTCGCCTTCCTGCCACCTTCCCGCCCGTCCATGTTTTCTGCTGCGTTTTGCGGCATACCAATAACGCTCAGTAATTCACAGTTGATGATTGCGTAGTTTGCGACTCAAATAGTTGTTTGTCCTGACAAATTGCAAGATTGTGCTGAACGGAGACCTGAGCAGGGAGAAAGGGAGAGAGCCTCGGTGACCCGGCTGCACCCCGTCCTCGCTGTACCTCCGTCACCTAGCAACAGAGACGCTAATGCTAATTAGCATTAGCATTACCGTCTCTGTTGCTAGGTGACGTTAGGTTTCTAGGTTAACATTAGTGTTAGCATTAGGTATTTACTTTTGCAAATGCTGAAAAAAAAGTACAAGATGTACAAATGTCAAAAGCAATAGCCACCCTAAGACGGTGAAAGCGATCATAAAGAGGTATAACTTGTTGAAATCGGTGAAAGTGTTAAGGAGTTGAAACGCATCAAAAATCCTAATATGGAAAAATAAATGGGAATACAAGAACATATAGCGTCTGCTTTATGACGCAGACACTCAATAAAGTCTAAAGAATAAAGTCTGGCGGTAATGTAACACTTGGACGCCGTCACAGGATTTGTGTAAGGCTGCAGTTGCTTACTTATATAACACAGGGTTGGGTAGACGTTTATAGAGATAGGGTGTGTTGAAGAATGTGCCGGGGATGAGGAGGAAGAGGAGGATCTAATGTGCTTGTAATTCATGGGCTTGGAACTCCTGTGCTTTGAACTCGTGGGCTTTGAAACACCAAAGTAGTAGAAGAAGAACTGAAGAAGGGAGTCTATAGAGTAAAGTCTAACGCATACAGTCTGGCGTGGGAGAAGGCCAGCTGGAATAAAGTCTGGCGGTAATGTAACACTTGGATACCAACCGCCATAAAACAACAACTACAACATGTATCCAAGTGTTACATTACCACCACCTACTCTAGTTGTACGTCTTAGCCTATATTCTTTAGACTTTATTCTTTAGACTTCTTTCCCCCTTGACCACATTCTAACTAAGGGCTGACTCTGCTTAAATGGCCCGAGAACCAGATTATATTTCATGGAATAAAGTACATTTGCTTGGCCCCAGTACAAATATAATTGTAAAAGCATCGATGCCGTTAAACATGAGACCACGACGCTTTTGCAGCCTTTTTATGACGTCAAACGCATGTCGCTTCCAGCTTAATGTCATTGAACTTTTTACAAACCAAAAGACACAGACAATAATTGAAGAGTTGAACTAAAATCAAAGCACATGAATTTACATGTCATAAAAATGTAATAACCACCCAGGCAAACCTGCAATTATTTAACTAAATACTAATGAAATCCATCCAAGAGTTATTTTGGTGTTCCACTATACAAGAAATATACAATAAACTGGAAGAAAAGCTGGCTATTACCATACAGATATTGTATTTGGAATAAATTTAAGGGAAAACATAATATTCCAGAAAATTTACCCTGTCAACACTTTTGCCGCCACAATTAATTTGGTAAAAGAAACTTTGTATTACTTATGTTTGTATTGTGACGTGTCGTTAAGACATTTTGGGCTGATATGAGTGACAGTATTTTTAGAAACAGTCAGATATGTCATTGTCCTACATTGAAGGTATTATGGAGGATTTTCATTTTTTTTTAGTTATCAGTTCAAAATGTCCTAAAAGATTTGCAGCCGGCTTGTACTTAAATACATAAAGTGAAGGCGTGCCGGGGCCTGTAAAACGTTCACCAATTGAAAACAACGATAGCGCGTTACCTATCGGGGTGTCGGCTCGTCAATCAAACTCACAACATCCCTCGTGGCGACCGACAAAACTTAATGCGTTGACTTTAAAACGCAACCAGCACTTTTGGCACCAGATTCAAGGCAATTTGTAGCGGACTGGCGCTTGTCATCACGAACGCGCCAACGGTGAAACCTGCTGTAAACACTGACACGCCCGGAACACTGCAAGCTTTTTAGGTACAGCACCTTCAAGGACGAAGTCTTTCTGAAATCTTCGGATACTCAGAACTAAACCAGAACCAAAGAAGACCTAATCCCCGAAATGATAATAATAATGATAAAAAATAAGCAAATTGAAGTTACAACTACAGTATATCCAGGCTATTCCGACGTCAAAACCCACATTATTTCTCCTCTGGCAGAAAGACATTTTGGGAAATTAAAAAGCCTCTCTCAGACAAAAGGAGGTGTCAGCGGTTGAGAGAGCGGCTGATGCGATGCCGGGGGACGTGTTTCGTGTCATGCCGGTGTCTCGGTACTCAGCGGTGCGGCGATGATGTGGCAGACCCCGGCTCGTTCAAGGTCGCCACGGTGACAGGAAGCTAAACGGCGCCAACTGTTCCCTGTCCGCAAACAAACGTATGGATGAGTGAGTCCACGCGCAGAGACGGGTGGAGGGGGAAGGGGGCGCCGTTCGTCATGTGACCTGTGAACCCCCGGCGCCCGCGGCAACAACATCCATTCTCTGATAAGTGACAGGAGAATGGCAGAGAGGAGAGGAGGATGAGGAAGTGTTTCAGCAAAGACTTTCACCGCATGGTCAACTTTGTTTTTTCATTTCAAGTTTTGCTGTGAAACTTTTTTCGCTAAAATATAATGATTATATTCAAGATTTTATTAAACATTTTTCCCCATATAACAATTTTGGTGACATTTATAGTTGCACTTCCTGGTTGAACATATTTGATATACAACATAATTCGACAAGTGTTACCTAGCAGCCATATTGTAAAAACAAAGGTCAAAATAATACGTCTTTATAACACCTTGGTTTTGTTTTACATGATATGATTGTTAAAACTGAAAAGTAGTGAGTAAATCTTAACGATGACGAGGGATTTAGTTTTAGAACTCAGTGCTAACTACTTTAAAACTAACTTAATTTTTTTGTTTACAATCTAAAACATGGGAACCTGTCATTTACGCTGTGAGTTGTCGCACTGGAAAATGAGAATGAACACAAACTTTCCCCATCTGCTGACTCTCGCTGTCGTGATTGGGCCTGAACAACCGGCGATTTAGAGCTCGGACCAATCACAGAGCAGCAGAAGCAGAGCGACGCCCCCTTCTGAAATCTCCCGCAGAACTACAAAAGCGGGACTGAAACTGAGCAAAAGCGTCGCGGTTTTGGCTGAAGCT
Source organism: Eucyclogobius newberryi (assembly GCF_026437365.1). NCBI lineage: Eukaryota > Metazoa > Chordata > Actinopteri > Gobiiformes > Gobiidae > Eucyclogobius > Eucyclogobius newberryi. The sequence continues at coordinate 9,152,621 of NW_027315746.1, read as the reverse complement.
AACGACGAAGCGACCGAACCAAACTAAACAAACGCGGTGGCGCCGACTTCAGCCTTTTTTTTGCAAAGATAAATGTGCGCATTGAGGAAATGTGTGCGTTTGCAGATAAGAAAGATGTCTGCAATCACAACACAATAAACCTGCTTAACCGCTGTTGTGATGCGTCCACCACGTGCCTTTCCTGATTGATAAATGTATAAAACTTAATTTGTTCAGCAACACATTTCCTTACACTGCCTGCCACAAACCTAAAGATTCCATTTTGTTTGGTAAATACTTACGGTTTTGCCACGGTTACAATAACTGACGCGTCGTATCCCATTATCAGGTAATTGCTTAACGAGTTGAGACGTTCATTTTTCATTTGCATGTTAATTAGGACAGCACCAATTAAATCTAAAATTATTTATGCACGCTCAGACTCCTATGGACGAGTTGCATTGGCGACGCTACACCTCATTTAGTAGATTCGCTGTTTTGCATTTCAAAAGCTTGTTGTTTATGCTAAATCAATTTTCTGAACTTGTAAAATGATAATATTGTTTGCTGCTCAAAAACATAACTGCGATTGTCTTATGTTTTATTCATGCAACTTATTCAAACTGCCGAAGTTATCGCCGTTTGAACAAATGCGCTCGCTTTCTCTTCACTATACCTTCACTATAAGTCACTATAAGTAATTTTTTACATGTTAGTGTCACGTTGGTAAAAGTGCTGCTGCTATTTTGTCGTTTCACCATGTTTCACTTCCTACTGTTGCCTCTAGAGGGCAACAGATATTTAAAGCTTTACGACTACACTGGTGTCTCCACTGAATTACTTTGCGTCATTAAAAAGTATCTTTCTTGCATTATTTCTGTGAAAAACATCTTGGAAAACGTGCATTCTTTTCACCTCTCCACAGATCTGATTTGGAACCTGACTCGACTAATTACATGCCTCGACTAGAAGGAGGCAAAAGATCTGAAAAGTCTATTTCTTGGACCAGAAATTTGACCCAAAGTACACCGAAAGTACAAATATGCTCTGTATTTGTCTGTAAAAAGGCAGATTAACTCTCAATTCACTCTCGACTCTCAAAGTAAACGAGAACAAAGTTTGAGTTGACTCCATTTTGAAATACCGGCCCGAAACACCCAAGATTACAAACTCAAGTCCGTTACGTCAGTTCCTCTACATCCAAAGATCATCACAGCTCAGACAAAGCTCGCCGTGAATCCTCTGTTTGCGGTCGGCGAGTTGGCGGCCTCAAAACGCCCCCCGTGCGTCATCTTTCCCCCTTTCAAACCCGCCGAAAGCAGAGCGGTGGGCAAACGCGGCCTTCCAGACCCCGTGCCGCCGCTTGCCGCAAGCTGGGCAATGTTCAAGCGGCTTATAACTCATTCAAGCGGCTTATAACTCATCCGCTCGCTCAACTCGGAAACGCCGGGATGAGCTCCGCCGCTAAATCGGTCCCACAAATGTTTACGCCAAAAGTGACGCGCGGAACGTGAGTCAGCGCGGACGGACGCGAACGCCGGGGATCTTGGCGGGGGAAAAACGGGGCCCGAGCGAGCGGTTCAGATTCCGTGCCAGGTTCATTCGAGAAGAAGACGAGGAGGAGGAGCGCGCGAACGAGGAGAGGGGTTCGAGAACGAGGAACGGAGAATGAATTTGATGGAGAATTCACTTCAGCGCATTTGAAACCGCAGTCCTCGCGAGGCACGAGTGGCTCCTCTAATCAGGGAGACTAATTGAAAGACGGCTCTCCACCAAGACGAATGTTTGAAAAGGAATCTGTGACCTGAGCACGTTTGATTCCAAGATGTCTGAATAACAGCGCGCTTTATTTTCATTATGCACCGATGACGGTTAAAAGAGAAACAATCCAGAACGTGGAGAATCGATTTCGTGATTCTGGTGCGGTTGATATCCTGGTGGAATCTTCATAATGCAGCGTAATGTGTGTGTTTTTTATTCATACAAAGCTGCTCGGTTGTTACGTGAAGGAGGATTAACTGTTAACGTAACACAATTTGTAGTGTAACTGTTTTGAGGAACACAAATCAGTCCTGACGCTGGTATCTGTATATCAGGTATCGGTTTATACTTATTGACAAAGTATCAATATCGGTATTGTAATGGGAAAACTTGGATTGGTGCATCCCTGGTTTACATATCCTGCAGTACATTCCTTAATCGTGCTTCATTTTGACTTTATTTGGTGTATTTATGCCTGATGTACATATAAATTATAGTTTTACACCAATTGAGTAGATGTTTGTGGAAATTTTTTTTAAAAATGTGTAGAAAATGACAGGAAGTGACATCACACAAGGGTCACTCATTCCAGTTTAAGCATAATGTATACAAAGAAACAACTTTTTTGACTCTCTAAACATTAATTCAACAAAATATTTCTATTTATATTTCTCATTTATTAATATTAATATTTCTCATTCATTTGTATTTGTCAAATAATAGAAGTTTTTGCCCAGTGTTTGCTGGGTAATTTTATAGTGTGATGTCATCAATTACAAACAGGAAGTGAAATTATGAATACAAAATGTGCTATTCTGTGATAAAATGTTCATATTTTTTGCAACATTTAAATGTATTTTAACTGCATTTTAGTTGAATGAGTCCTCCGACCTGTAGGGGGCACTGTGTTTCCTCATCAAAAACATTCCTGGAGTTTAAAGCTCTTACTTCAGGGCTTAAAGCTGCACTGTGTCACTTTTCTTTTTCATAGAAATCTCACAACTTCGTTTTGTATGGTTCACAATGTGTCATCAAACTTGTCTATCTCCACGGAGACAAACGGCCGATGCCAAGTTACGCGTCAGATCTGCGGAGAGACGAGCCCGCTCTCAGTAAGAATGCCCGATTCTCAAAGGATTATTTAAACAATTAAAAACGCCAACTGAATACAACAAAGTCACACCATTTTCAAGAGCAGCAGACACTTTTAAACTGCCAATGTATCTTAACTCTGAAGCTGTCGACGTGTTTCCACTTATTCTGAACTAAGGTCGCAGTTATTTTATTACTTGGTTTACGGATTTTTAAATCGGGAGACGCGGCGCGCAGGTGAGTGTAACTGTAGATTTAGCGTGTTTTACATTGGTAGAACTCACGCTTCTAAGTGTGCAGCCTTAATCACGTCGAAACGCAGTGAAGAAAATGTGGTAAACGGGTTTAAAATGTGTATTTACGACATAAAGGAGTTTGCGCTGCGCGTCACAGACAGGGAAACGGGCGCGCGCGTCTTCACACACTCTCCCGGGGCCGCGCGCAGGGACGGACCTGCTCCGTCACACACTCCCACAGGATTTTGACAAAAATTGCTTATCTTTTGACTTAATACCGCTATTTATATTTCATTTAATGCTATTTTGCGTTGACGGCGGTACTTTATTAAAAAAAATGATAAGAATTTATTGTATTTATATTGTAGAAATCAATAATCTAAGTGCGACGGATCCGTAAACCAAGTAATACAATAACTAAGGCCTAATAAGTACACATAATACAGAAAAAAACTGAACAAACAGAACAATGCCAGAGTGAAAGGACAACGACAAAGGGGAATAGAATATAAAAAGAATATAAAATGTGTGTTAGGAATATGTCCCATCTGCCCCATTGTCTGATAAATGTGTCAATGTTTAAGTTCAAAGTTATAGTCATATTTTCCTTTTCACGTAAAGTAGCTACCAACGCGAACAATCCTTCCTTTACAGTTACTGCAACTTATTCGACCCAAAACATGCAGGGAAAAGTCAGAGATCAACTTATATTCCATAACTATTAAGGATTATTGGGTTCATCAATAATTGTGATTATTCAGGTCGCAATATAATCGTGAGAACCAAAAAAGATAATCGTGACAATTTTAGAAGCAAAATTAAGTGTTTTTAGTTAAATCTATCGTCCAAAAAAATAGACCTAACTGTAAATAACTGTTTCATTTGACTGTTTTTGTCACATTTAACTTTATTTTAGAAGGTCAAATTTCATAAAGCAGGCCAAAAACTTGAGAAACGGTGACATGTCAGACAATGGAAATGAAAGAACATTTCAGATTTCACTGGTCGTTGAATCTCGATAATGGTGAATAATCGCTCAATCGTGATGTTTTTCTGCACAATAATCGTAACACTAACACTTTATATCGCGACACCCCTCGCAACCTTTCCCCTACTATGAAAAGATCACCCTTTGCATTTTGAGCTCGTAATTATTTCCCGTTGTGTTCCGGCAGTAGTTTTCACGTTTGAATTGCAGCAGAAAAACCCTCACTACAATATTCTAATTAATTTAATCGTCCGCCACTTTGTCACAAACCATGAAATCCACAAACGCTGCTTGATTTCGACTGTGAAGAGTGTCATAATCGCACCGCGTTCTCGCTACGTCCAAACGCAGACGGCCATCGTTCAGGAAGTCTACGCGGGGAGGGAAAAAACTGCGCTATAATTGCCTCGGACGGATCTGATGTCGCTAATTGGATAATTGGTGTTAAGCATTAAAACGGTGAACGTTAAAATCTCTCTTCGTGTTCGTTCATTCTGGAGGCAGGAAGCTCAGAAACACAATATTAGACTCATTTGCTGCAGCATTAGTTTAACCAGCCTTGTCGCCATAATTGTTCTGCGTAATAGCGCGGTTAGCGAGGTTAGCATGCACTTGGCCTTTGGTTATTATTAGTTAGAACAGATTGTTAGGAATAAAATTGTGTTGGGTTTTTGTCCTCTATAAAATGGTATTTCACTATAAAAATAGTGAAATTATTTGTCGGCCTTGAAATGTTTGAGATTTTAACTAGGACTGTTCATGTATGTATGTATGTATGTATGTATGTATGTATGTATGTAACGTATGTATGTATGTATGTATGTATGTATGTAACGTATGTATGTATGTATGTATGTAACGTATGTATGTATGTATGTATGTATGTATGTATGTATGTAACGTATGTATGTATGTATGTATTCATGTATGTATGTATGTAACGTATGTATGTAACGTATGTATGTATGTATGTAACGTATGTATGTATGTATGTATGTATGTAACGTATGTATGTATGTAACGTATGTATGTATGTATTCATGTATGTATGTATGTATGTATGTATTAATTTATGTATGTAACGTATGTATGTATGTATGTATTCATTTATGTATGTATGTATGTAACGTATGTATGTATGTATGTATTCATTTATGTATGTATGTATGTAACGTATGTATGTATGTATGTATTCATTTATGTATGTCTGTATGTATTCATGTATGTATGTATGTATTCATTCATGTATGTATGTATGTATGTATTCATGTATGTATGTATGTATTCATGTATGTTTGTTTGTATGTATTCATGTATGTATGTATGTATTCATGTATGTTTGTTTGTATGTATTCATGTATGTATGTATGTATTAATTTATGTATGTATGTATGTATGTATGTATGTATTCATTCATTGATGTATGTATGTATGTATGTATGTATTAATGTATGTATGTATGTTTTCATGTATGTATGTATGTATGTATGTATTCATTTATGTATGTATGTATGTATTCATTGATGTATGTATGTATGTATGTGTATGTATGTATGTGTGTATGTATTCATTGATGTATGTATGTATGTATGTATTAATGTATGTATGTATGTATGTATTCATTTATGTATGTATGTATGTATGTATGTATTAATGTATGTATGTATGTATGTATGTATGTATGTATTCATTTCTGTATGTATGTATGTATGTATGTATGTATGTATGTATGTATGTATTCATTGATGTATGTATGTATGTATTCATTTATTTATTGATCAAATTGAGTGGATTGCAGTATTGTCCATCTTCTGTACAAAATCAGAGCCAATAAGAACAGAGATGTTTGTAAAAAAAAGAAGGTTAGAACAAATACTATGAAATACTGTTTTCCTGTTAAAGGAGCAGATCTTTGGAACAGCTGCACGGATGAACTTAAATCACGTCTCGCTCTATTCCACGTTAAAAAGAAGTTTAATGATAATAATAATCCATACAATTCATTAGAAAAAGAAATAACAATACATTATTATTATTATTGTTTTTTTAGTTGTCTTTTCTGTATAGTTGTGTGCATTACGAAGGTTTTACACTTATAAAGAGTAAAGATTCAGCCGACACCTTTTCAGTATTTTTGTAAATGTATTTAGAATTATGCCTGAATATATTTGGGAATGAAATAAACTAATAAACAAACAAACAAACAAACAAACAAACAAACAAACAAACAAACATCTTGTGAGTAATTGTGATGTTTCTGTGCTTTATAACATGTGCGTTTCCCTCACATCAGAGCAAAGCATCAGAATCACTTAAATCTGACATAATCACAGCATTCATTAAAACTGTAAACACATCTCGTTATCTCGACTAGCTGGAAGTGAAGGAGACTTGGAGCCGAGTTGAGCGATCGTGAGTGACAGTACCCCGGTGCATTGTGGGAGAGCGGCCCCGATACCCGACCAGCGAAGAGCCCCTCAAGGTCCGCGGCTAAAAATAAAAACAAGGTTAACTCCCCGACGCTGAACACCTGTCCGAGGCGTGATTTACCACAGCCCAGTCCAAGAAATATACGGAGGGAAAGCAAATACACGGATACATAAACCGCAGTATTACTTATACATCATGTTCAGCCGTAAATATAAGTTAACAGTAAGTTATATAGAGACGCAGTTGTGGTCAGTGTTGCAGCTCTGAGACTCTAAAGCTCTATTAGAGTTCAGGACGACACGGTGATATCAAAGAAACCATCTACTGTCTTAAATGTTTTTGTCCATCACTGCGATATGGAAATTGCTGCAGCGTATTGTTGTCATTCATAAACCTTTAATATTGTAAATACTTGCTTCACTGCGAATATTCTTTCTCATGAACTCAAGGCCCACTGTTGTCCGTCTGGGCTGAAGTAATACCACCTGCTTCCTAACCACAACGTGACCATATTTGGAATGTACAGAGAAAGTCCATCTCGGTGGAAAGTTGCCGAGAGGCCGGTCCGGAGAGAGTCAACCTTCATTAATATTCATATTCCATGTGTGTTAAGAGCGTGAGGGGAAAAGGTTCCGAGCAGAGCGCCTGGTGGAACACCGTGTGTGAGGGATAGTTAACAATATGTATGAGTCTGTAACTGTTACGACCGTGTCCTGTCTTATTTTCTCAGTTATATTGAATCCAACAGTATCAAGCTATCCTCAAAATCGTAGAAATGCCATGACGTCAAGCGCTTTAAACTAGACTCGATCGCGAGGACCTTGGACGATAAGGAAATCGGGGGCCGGCGTTGTGCAGAGCGCGTCACGTGTGGGATTAAGGGAGGTAAATGTGGTACTGCTCCTGCTACAGACGTTTCCTGGTAGTTTTACTGCTGCTGCTGTCGGCCGCAGCTTTTGCTACGCCCACTTTATGATAACGACACCTTAATAAGCCTTAATAAAGCATGAACAAAGATGTAATTTATAAGGAATAAATTGTTTAAGAATGATTCAAGCTTAGTAACTACTTGAAGGGGGGAGAGTGCAGGTGATTAGGGACAAATCTGACTGCTCCTGTAATTTGCCCACTTAAATGTAAGAAAAAACGATGGCATTTAAATCTGAAAAATTTATAGAACCAAGTTTGAATTTATAAGAAAAACACATTAAGTAAAAAATATGTATGAGTATATTCACCGTATGAAAATAATGGAACGTTGGGGAATATTATAACACAATAATCTGATATGGTTTGCCTGAAAATATGTTATTAATTATGTGTGTATTTTTATTTTTATTTGTTTTGTTCTTGTTTTGTAAGGCCTGTGGGAGGAGCTTAGGGCTGTGGCTAGTTGCAGTGAAGGCAACATCAGAACACTGGGAGTTCAGAGAAGGAACTGTGAATATATAACATTTTTGGCACTTTTGGACGTCGGGTCAATCAATTTAAAGCTGATTATTCTGACTTGGCCGTTGTATCCAGGAAACGATCCCACAGCACTATCCCAGGTACTTGTTTCTCCGTCACGGTTCAACGACAGAGATGGGCGACAGTTCGAGCTAAAACATGAAATTGACTTAAATTGGGAGTTTGAGTCGTGTTTGAATCCTAAAGTAGATTTGATCCCGTTCTAGTCCCGGTTCAGTCCCGGTTCAGGTCTAGTCTCGGTTTAGCCCTGGTTCCAATTTTGTATGTGGTGATTGTGCAAGACATCAGAAAATGATCAGTTTTAGCTGTGTTTAAGGTGTGTTGCTGTCTGTTCTGGCTCATCCAAAAATCCCTTTAAAATACTCCACATATAGACAAATATCAGCTTAAATAAATGACAGCATTGGAGTTATGATGCCGTTCAAAAATCTGATCGCGTGTCAAAGCACACGATCAGAAATACTTGGGCAAAATACTACGTCACCACTGCCATTAAGAACCATTGAACCTGATACTTTGAATTTAGCAAACAGCAGACACTTGGAACAAAAGACTTGCACAAAAGAGTATTTAAAACAGCCCAATGGATATTAATAACTCTTAATCTTCTCAGTATGAACCACAGGGAACATTCAATGACACTACCGTACTATTACTACCACTACTACTACAATACATAAATAAATGAAACATCGAGTTATTTCTAGTAACAGCTTCCCCACACGCAGTTTCATGCTTCTATTATCACTTTATTCTCTCTTTGCGTTATGTTCATCCAGCTCGCACTGTTTAGGCTTTTGTTTTGATATAAATCTTGGCGCAGCCCACCCGTCGCCGGAGCCCACCCGTCGCCGGGGCCCGCAGACTCCTCTCCATCCACAGTGCCGCTGAAACGTCTCAATGCCATCTGGAACCAGGAGGGGGAAAAAAACCCACTCCACTTCTTAAAGACGCTCATTTTAATTGGTAAATATTTACTCGCCGGAGTTGTCGGCTGGCACTTTCTTCCTCGTCTTCTATTAAATTGTTTGAAAGCCTTTGGGGGGCCCCGGCTGCCCACTTTTTCTCTGTGATGGTGAACAAATGCAACCCGCCGCTGAACCGCTGATAATAGCTGATAGGGGCCGATGGGACGCCGTGGAGAGCGCAGCGGTGGAAGACGTTGCATAATGAACACGCTTAGGCCTGTCGCGGCGACACTGTGATCTGTGTCGTGTCGGCGCCCGGGCGTGTTTACAGTTAAATATACAGATGTGGCAATGTAGGACAAATAGACGGGAGACGGCACGATACAAATACTTGGAGCTGATGTGTAAAAGATGCAAGACGTAGAGGGAGAGGAGGGACCAAGGCAGCGGGGCGGAGTGTGATTGACAGCCATGAGAGTGCTGTTATGTGCACGCAGAAAACACAGAATAAAGCCTCGGAACGTGAAATAACAGGTGAATAAAGCCTTGACAACATCAAAACAATGTACCGTAATATGTCTTTTAGGAGCATCGTGTGAGCAAGTACGATTTATAACGATAAAGACGATAATTGAACATCAAAAGACCATTCGTTAATTAGCTTCATCATAATTTTCCGCATGACCAGTTCCACGGAATGACATCAAATGCATCAAATCCAAGTCAGATTGACAAAGTCCTAATTTATTACACTTAAGTATAAGATCTGCAACGAGTTGGCCACTGTCCAGGGTGTGCCCCGCCTAAGGCCCAAAGTCACTGGGATAGGCTCCAGTCACCGGCGACCCCGAAAGGGAACACGCGGTAGAAAATTAATGATTGGATTAAGTATAAGATGTGAAAAAACCTGCAAAAACGAGACTAAACTGTGCGTTTTGTTTGGCCGAGAACCCCGAGGACAGACACTTTCGTCCAATCAGGGAAGCAGCTGGTCGAGAGCGAAGGTGGACACGACTGGTTAATGAACGGATATGCGTTTGTTAAATACTTGAATACGATTGGTGGTTTTGGAATGGGGCGTGGTCATTCACTCCATCTTGGCCCGGCGTGTTCTGCCCCTGTAACGCTTGAGCTCTGAGCGAACGGCCATTAATCTCCCACTGACGCCGCCGCCGCGTTCCCCTCTACGCACTCTCCACTCTCCCTCTTTTCTCTGTCTTTCTATCTCTCTTTCTCTCCCCCTCGCTCTCTCAGCCCCTCCTTCTTTCTCTTTAACTCTTTTTTTCTGTCTTTTTCAAACTCTCTCTCTCTCTCGCATCTTTCCATCGCTCTCCATCCACTCTCACCTTCACCCCCTCGCCATCTTTATGTCCCTCTGTTTGTCTCTCGTTCTTCCCCACTTTCTACCTGTCTTCTCGCCCATATCCTTTATTTCTCTCTTCTTCACCCCCTCTCTTTTTTCCCTCTTTCTTTCTTTCTTTCTTTCTTTCTTGCCTTTCTCTTTATATATGCTTCAACTCTCTCTCTGCTCCTCCATCTCTGCTTTTGCCCCTTTACGCTCTCTCTTTCCCCAACTCTCTCTTTCTCTTTCTCTCCCTCCCTATCTCTCAGCCCCTCCTTCTTTCTCTTTAACTCTTTTTTCTGTCTTTTTCAAACTCTCTCTCTCCCTCGCTTCTTTCCATCGCTCTCCATTCTCACCTTCACCCCCTCGCCATCTTTATGTCCCTCTGTCTGTCTCTTCTTCTCTCTTCTTCCCCACTTTCTACCTCTCTTCTCACCCAAATTCTTTCTCTCTCTTCTTCACGCCCTCTCTCTTTTCCATCATTCAACTCCATCCTTACTTATCCTATGTGTCTTTCTCACTCTCCCTCACTTTCTCTCTCCTTCTCTACCATTTTCTCTCAACCCCTGATTTTTTTCTGTCTCTCTCCCTCTCTTTACCTCTTTCTGACTCTTTCCATCAACTTTCTGCCTCCCTCTCTTCCTTACACCCTCTCTCATCGCTTTCCCTCTTTTTGTCTCTCTCTCTTTCCCCCCAACTCTCTCTCTCCTCTCTTTCTCTTCTCACACTCCCTATGTGTCTTTCTCCCTGACTCAACACCCACTCTCACTTTCTATTTTTTGCTCTCTCTGTCCCTCACCCCTCACCCTGCTCTCTTTCTCCCTATCCCTCATTCCCTCTCGTCCTCTCTATCTTTCTCTTCCTCGTTGTCTCCCTCACCTCCCTCTTTCTTCCTCACGCCCTATCTCCTCGCTTTCCATCCATCTTTTTACCCTTCCCCCCAACTCTCTCTCCTCTCTTTCTCCGATCTCTTTCACTTCTCACTCTCCCATGTGTCCTTCTCCCTGTCCCTCAACACCCGCTCTCTTTTTCCCTCACCCCTCACCCTGATCTCTCTTTTTACGTCTCTTTCTCCCCGTCCCTCCTTCCCTCTCACCCTCTCTATCTGTCCCTCCTTCCCTCTCGTCCTCTCTATCTATCCCTCCTTCCCTCTCGTCCTCTCTATCTATCCCTCCTTCCCTGTCGCCCTCCCTCCTTCTCTCCCTCACCTCCCTCCCTCCCCCTCTCTCCCTGACCCAGTAGTCTGTGTGATCCAGGCCCGTGCAGCCTCATTTGTCTCCATCACCTCTCCACGGTCGCGGCTCACAACTCACCAAAGCGCAGTAGGTTTCGGGCGGATCTCCACACGTGATGTTCGGGGGGTCGAGGGTCACGCGCAGGTACTTTGTCATGTCGGTGGCTTCGGGCTGGCACGCCATGTAGTCCCAGGCCAGTCCCTCCTCGGTGTAGATCTGGGACTTGCAGACGTCGTAATGGCCCCAGCCCGACGGGTAGTGCTGCATGGCGTGGGCGAGGCACGTGCAGGCGGCCTGTAGCGCCAGGACCAACCACCAAAGCATTGCCGATCGCATTCTCGGTGCGCGCTTCAGGGTCCCGGATAATCTTACGGTCACAGTCGACGGTCTAAACGAGAGATCGTGGAGACGGCGGCAGCATCGTGCTACGTTCACGCTCACATTCAGATGTCTGGCAGTTTGTTTTATCCCGTCGCTGGTAAAAAATACGGGATCGCGTGAGCTCCGAGGCAAAGTGGGGAGGATCAGCGATAGGTGAGATACAGTGCAAGGCAGGAAGTACTTTCCTTCAGTCTCTGGGTGTCAGAAACAAGAGCTTGGTGTTTCTTCAATTGTGTCTTTGGCCACAGGCAGCATCCTGAAAGACAGATAAAAAGAAACGCATTTAGTCATACGCTTTTCTCTATAATATACAAAATAGCAGCACGCAATTTAGTTTTTACTCATGTCACAAAGAATACAAAGCAGATGGTCTCATTTGTGGTTTCCAAACTTTTTTCCTTGAAGCCCCTTTTGCTTGTACGAGAGAGTTGGCCCCAAAAAGCTCACTTGACAAGCGAGATAAACTCACAATCCAATTTACAATTATATGTGCTGAATATATTTTGATGTTGTCGCACAAATCATCTACAAACACAGGGACGCGTCGTCATTGAAATGCATTCAAAGGTTGCAACAGGCAATTTTCCATTATAGGAACCTTTTCCAGTTGCTGGCAGTTAGAAAAGGTGCAAATGGATAGTAATTTTGGACACCGTTTTCTATGCGCAGTTCTGTTTGGCTGCACACATGACTGAGAGGATTGCTACCATTTTCACCTGCACTCTTCTCTTTTCAAGTACATTTTCTAATGATTAGTTATGTTTTTATCTGTTTGACTTGTGATTTTAATGCACATTTTTCTGTTCTCAAAAGCACTTTTGAAGTACTTTCTGTAAAATTGTGCTGTATAAATGAGCTTGTCATAAGAGAAAGGTCAAAACTCCAAGATATGCACATAATTACATTCACAACGGTTAATGTAAGACTACTAATACTGCAGGAACGATACTACAAAAACAACCACAACCCACACGCTTCCCCCATCAACCTAAAACCTGCACAATCAGAGAAATCCCCAAGCTGCGGTGGTCCTGACCACGTCGAGCTCGAGATCTGGAGATGGCACCACAAATGCAAAGACAGAGGACCAACTTTATGTCTAACTTAGATGTGTACGACGTGGTTGTGATCATTCCCAAGATATCTGTGTATCAGTGTCCATGTTCTTTCAGATGATGAGCTGAAAATACATTCACACAGTCTTCAACTTTCCTCTCATCAAGTCATGTAAGAAAGAGAGTGATTTTGCACCATCCATCCACAGCCTGCAGCCGTCACATTTGTCCCGGGCGCCTCGGAGACATTTGTGTGACATTAAAGTCAAATTGGAGACGCAAATGATGTCTTTGAGCGATCGGGCGGCTTCTCGGAGCTATCACGTCTGTCTGCCGGACCACTAAACTGTCAGGTAATAGCGGCGGGCGTGGTCACCGGGGACCCACAGCGGCTCTGCATCTCAAATAAACAGCATCGTGCGGAGGGAGGGAGGCGAGGGTAAAACGGAGCTGCCATGTCCAACCGGCACAGGAATAAAGATGTGATGAATAGAGTAGTCTGTGCGGTGTTCGGAGGAATAGAGGAGGACGCCGCAGCGAGACGGAGTCGTTTAGGGAGGAAAAGTTGGCGCCGGAACAGATATTTACAAGGCGAGAACAGCAATAAATCCTCATTATCAGCTCACAACGCATTAGATGACTGAGCAATAACTGGACCGGTGCAAACTGTTTAAAATGAAACAGGATCATCATTTTAAAACAGACACAATGGGTTCATCCGTGAGAAACATTTGTTGCTCTCGTAGGACAGTCTTGTTACCAGTATTTGTCGCCTTTTTTCTGATACCAGCAGTGAGATTTACTTTATTACAGGTGTTTTTTAGTCTAAATCTATTAGAACAACCCTTGCTGTGAGTGGGCTTGTCTCTCCAGAGGCCTGAGTTCACCAGTCCATTTCAGAGAGAAGAGTCAACGATAATTAACTTCAGAAAAAGGAGCCACAAGTACATGTTTTCCTTTCACTCTGGCATCATCGTGGTCATCCCTCATTCTTATCGAAAAGCACTGCCAAAAGAAACATGTCCACAGAGCTGAGCTGAATTGCAGGTAAAGGTTAAGCGTGTCCATCTTGTGCTGAAGTGTCACTCATTCATTGCACCGCACTGACTCCGAGCTGCCACCGGGGGCACACTTTGCAGATGGAATAACATCTCGAGGTTGCGTGGGGTTTTGAACAGAGACTATGACCCAAAGAACAGGTCCGTCTTTATGTGTATTCACACTGGAGGCAACGTGGGTGAAGCGTCTTGCCCAAGGACAAAATGACAGTGTTTGCTACCGCCCCCTTGTGGCACCTGGCAATCCAGTGGTCTCCCATCCAAGTACTAACCAGGCCCATCCCTGATTAGATTAAAAGATCTGAAGGAAATGTTATTATTTCACTTAAAGTTTGCTCCTTAAAGTGGCACAAAAGGTCCATCCACATCCATCCTGCGCTTAACAACGTTGTAATGGATCGTACAGAAGGATTTGTTTCTATTCTAATCTTCTAATCCCCTCCCCTGTAAATGTTTAAACCTGGCTCTATCAATTTTTCAGATGTATTTGTCCCAAATATTTGCAATTTTGCCATTTTTTATATGAAGACATGATTTTATATGAAGACTTTTTTTTTTGGTTCAATTTGAAGATTTCCTTTTCATATTCACCTCCAGTGTTCCGCTTTAATAAAACATTTTCTTTGTCATTTAACATTGTTACCTACCAACATTCATCAGATATTATATATTTAGAGCTGAACACATTTTAGTTATTTAATTGGTCAATAGCTTAATTATCTTTATTATTATGTTGTTGTTTTTTTTAATGGGATTATAAATAATTATATGGATGAGTGATTTGGAGTGAATGATTCATTCATTATGCTTTTTACCGAGGAAATGTGTAGTTTCTTGGCACTTTTTTGCAGTCAAATTTGTTATTGGGTGAAAATACACAATTGTACTTGCATTTTTGGTCAGATGTGGTCAGATTATGGAAATTCTCAATGTGTTTGAGAGCTCTTCAACGTCTCTCTCCCTTTTATACGACTGATCAATGCAAATGTCTTTCATCGACCAAGAATTTATTTGATCACAGCCCCATACATATCACAATAAACAATGATTCAAACAATTACAATGGAATAAAATGAAACAGAAAAGCCACTCTGTAAAATGAAAAACAATTCCACTATAATATCTCAATTTAATTCCTCATCACAATCAATCATCGTGGTCAGCTTGTCCCACAGAGTCAAACTGACCCTGGCAACATTTCCCCTTCACATTTATTCACAGCATGCAATTTCGATCCTGATATTCTGCTAACACCGACATATCTTTGCGTGCGGCGAAAAGAACCCACACTGGACACAAGTTCACTCGGAAATCCAACTCGGCAGATTCTCCGCTAACGATTGGAATTGATTTGTAGACAGAGTTTCATGCAGGGGCATTATTCAATATTTCAAGCGGTCCTAAACTTCAATTGGTGTAGATTAAACGATTCTTACCCCGCATCTTCCACCAATTACCGCTACGCCTCCGCTTCCTCTTCAATCTTACACGAAAAAATGTCTACAGGCCTGAATACGTCCGACTGAAATGAAGTGCAACTCACAGTGCGACGGGGAGGATGGAAATGCGTCCGTCTCGGGAGAAACCTCGGCTCGCTTTGACGCGCTAATGTCAATCAACGTCTCTCATAAGAAGGGGCCAATTACGAACTTGATAACCCCGCTCAAGCTCCGAATGATGAAGAAGCCGTGGGGAATCGGCGCGTGTATCAGATTTCATAAATATAAATGTCAATCGGCGCTCGGAAATGGATAAACTGCTGAACTCTCGCGCATGTAACGCTCTGGATATTTCACGACAAAGACGTTGGCTTTCATTATGAGGGAGTCAAATTAGGCGGCGGCGGCGGCGGTCGGGTGCAAGAGGTGGCGTATCTTATTTTTATTTAATAGGGAACATTCCTGCTTAATAAGTGACGGCCGGGAGAGCCGAGCGTGAGGATATTGGATTGAAGTCACGGACACCTGGCGTAATGAAAATCTATAGAGATGATGGACAGGTGTGACTCGGTGCGGCTCCACGTGGGATATTTGACATCTGGAGCAACGTGGAAGAGGAGATGAGCGAGACGGCACAATCCTAGTGTTTTATAGGACGTTGTTGTAATGAAGTACGTTTTAGAGTCGGTGATCGATGGATTGGGTCGCTTGTCTTCAGTGCGGCGGCTGCTCTGGGTTCTAAAACGTCACAACTGGGTCAAAATCTGGAGGAAAGAATCTGTAAATGAACCTAGAATAGACCAGGACTAAAACAGGTCAAAAACTGAACTGAAACCAAGTCTACATCAGGATTAAAATGGGCACAAAGCAGGGCGATGACGAGTGGAAGCTCTTAAGCAGTTGTTTGATTGTGTAGGACGGGATAGCACTGTTCAATTTTGACAAACACACAATATACATGAAGTATATTTTAAACTTTATTATGTCAGCCCATCAGGAATGTGCAAAAACGTGCCTGTAAATGTCATGTTTGAGGTTCTCATATTGCACACAATGTGAATGATGGCAACATTCATGACAAAAGTGCAGAAATACAACATATTTAATCATCCATTTTTGCCTATTCTTTTTCATATTTATATAGCTACAAAAGCACAATTACGATGCTATTCTCTTTTCGACATATCTGCCATCTCTTATCTGATCTGATCTGTTATCAAAAGTGACCCGTGCGAATGATTCTTTGTGTTGAGCTGGTGTTTGGGAATAAAACTGCCAAAAGAGTCAGGAACAACAACCGAACCCTCCTTCAATAGTCAGCGGCATGTGCATTGTCAAGGCAACAGCGTCACATTATGAAGGTCGCGATGTCGGTAATTACCTTTTACATTGTTGTACTTGGACACAATTGTGCTGTGACTGATGCAGCTGCACATGAAGGACTTCAATCGTTTGGAGTTTTTAAAAAAAGGTATAGGTAAACTTGGTGAACTACCGTATGAGTAAGAAATATCATCTCCTTAAAAATGTACAGTCTAAATATTTAATTGAACTTTAAAACCAATGATGCCTCCACCAACCGGACAATGACACTATTCGTACCAATCTTTTCATCTATTTTACCTTTAAACTTGATGCTAGAATTTCACTAGTGCAAATGTTTGTCTTGTAAACGCGCTGAACAATCTAAAAAAAACATGCAAACAGTGACGTAACAAGAACCAAAGTCGGCAAAAAAAAATCTTGGTCGACCAAAGATTCATTGACAAAAAAGGGGGCGTGGCCATATCTCTTAAAAATATGAACCATCTCTTTGTATCTGACCCAAACTGCGCTCACAATATTACAACTGCACAGAGTTGATGCAAAAACAACTATTTATACAGAAAATCACAAGGAAACTCTGTAAAAAACGTAGATTAAGCTCATGGTTCAGTCCTGTATCTTTAGCCAACTCATTCCATGTTGTCTCCCATATACAGCCTTATAATCTAAATAAAATAATCAAACAGACTAATACGGCTGTTGGTCAATTAAGACACCATTGATTGATTAAAGGACTGAACGATTACAGCCCCAGATCAACAGTGGATTTGCAATGTCTGTTCTCAACTCGAGATCAAGTTTTGAAAAACATCCAGAAGCGAAACCTGAAATTTGAACTTTCAAACTAAAACAAGTTTCTTATGCCTTTGTGTTGGCAAATTGTCTAAACTACAGTGTTGGCAGTTTGTGTACATAAGACTTGATGGAGAAACTATATTAAGTTGCCATTGGAGGACATTGTTTGAAATCACAGCCTTCAATAACTGCCATTAATCTTGTGCAAATAGAGGTATAATATCCAAACATAAAACATTTGAATATTTAGTATGTTGTCTATAATTCAAACTACTAAAGGAAAACAAACATCCAAGTGGTTTTAGGAACTCTACATGTTGTGCCAAGTAAATAAATGCACATTTCAGATGCCTTAACTTTGTGCACAAATAAATTCACATAGGTTCAAGTTTTAAAGCTTCAAACATTGTGAGCTCTCCAATTTTGTTTAGTAGCTCTCCATGTGAAAAAGGTTGTGGATTAATCTATAATAATCTACCAAACGAGGGTACACGGTGATATTTCTGCACTTTTGGGATACCTTGTTTAATATTTAAGCAGATTCCTGATGAATTGTGAAAATATCTTCTGAACATCTTTATCGAAACGCTCCCAAAAACTGAATAATCATATTTTTTGTCAATTTTGCCCGCCCGCTCGCAGCCCTATGCCCTATACCATAAAAGCCATATGCAGTGTTTTCTAACTGTGGTAATTTGAGTTTACAAGATTGCAGGTTGAATGTGCGTTTCCCAGGCATTTTAATCACACGCTACCATTAGCATATGCAGCACAAAGTCATACACCGTTTTTGCTATACTCATAATCATATGTGTTTCTCACCCACACACTTCAAACACGTCTTAAACCATTAAATCATCATCGTGCCACATTAACCACGCGCATCTGTTTTGTTCACCCAGCCGTCCATGAATCATGCAAATCGTCTGTATATTTTATTGCGCTCAAAACAAGGGAAGAATCTCCAGAATGGCATCGTTTGCCCGGGAAAGAAATGTGAGTTCAGATTCTATATTAAAGTCATCAATATTTGAGTGGCTCTCGTTTGTGCGGTAGGAGGAGGGGGCGGGGTGACCACAGGGGGGGCGGGGTGACCGGTCCCCGCTCCTCACTTGTTTTTCGAGGCTTCTCAAACAGCCCCTTGTGTCCGCTTGCATTGCGTCCCCCTCGGGCAGCTCAAGCGCAGAGTGTTTTAGAGTCAGCTGCAGCCCGCCCTGGAGCACAGACTGGGTGCTACTGAGCAAACCAGCAGGACAAGAGAGTAAAACGCAATGTGGATTGAGGTTTTCATTTGTGTAAACAGTGAATAGTCATCCATTGGGCTATTTCTGGGATTTTTACAGAAATGTTAATCATTATTGTTCATGTGATGAAGTCAAATGTGTGTTACAGTACAGATATATTGTAAAAACAGCTCTGGGGTTAAAAAGAGACCACTGTGTGTTGTCTGCATCTAATTATTAAAAGCTTTTATTGAGCAAGAAAAGGAAGTTACGCACTTCGCATTTTTGTGCCACCAAAACTCCTCTCTGGCCTCGGAAAGTTGTGAAACACACTTAATACACTCGCGGTGAATAATTAGGTTGTTAAATATGCACAGGAAAGTGAGGAATAACTTTGGGCAGCTGCTGTTTAAAATTTAATATTTTATTTTTATTTTCACATTTTCAAGACAGTGAAATCAGGGAGGTTACAGCGTTCCTGGAATAAATATGTTTTTTTGTTTGTTTCTTCAATAGTGGGAATGACTTACGGTAACTGTCCATGGTGCTATGGTACAACCGTAGGACATGAGACACGGTTTATTGGTCACATATCAAAAGTAAACAGAGGAGCAGTATTTTTTATTAGCATGGGGTTGTGTGGTGTTAAGTAGTAGTAATGTAATCATATAATACAGAATAGTGAGCTGTTCTTGGTGCTATTTAAAATATGCCATAAATAATGCAAAAAACCTTCACTGGGGGATGTTCCCCATTCATTCACAAACTTTTCAAATGTGTTCTTTTTGGTGATGGGAGGAAGCAGGACTTTCACCCACAAATATTCTCTTCTACCATGACCCCCAAGGAGCAGATCCAAGTAAACTCAAAAAGAGTGTGTGTACAATTAATTGTCAGATCAGATATCTCACAAATCAAAGTGCCTTCTGCCAGTTCAAAACTGAATGCAACAAATAGTCTGGAAGATTCTCAATATCAGTCCACATTTTTACCATATGGTTGGTCATGGGCTACAACAAACAAAATGAATAAATAATTGATACATGGCAATTTTTTTTAACTCTGGACAAAAGCAAAAACTGTTTAATTGCTGCTTTAAAAAAACAACTCAGAGAATCCACTGCTATATATTCCAGCAGTAAAGAGCTTTCCATGTGTCCATAAATCTTGCCCCTTGTTTGGTTGGATTACAGAAGCTATCAATTCTGATTATTGACTACTGCTCCCATAATGAGCAAGTTAATGTGTTTACCTCGAATCAAGTGAACCGTTTTAACCATTGGATAAAAGCAAAAACAGCCTATTCTGCTGCTTTAAAAATCAATTCAGAGAAGCTTCTTTGTTATATTCTAGGACTAAGAAAAGGAAGCTGTCTGTGGGTCTGATGTCTTTCCCCAATTTGAGTCAGATTAGAAGCAGATTCTTCCCATGATGAGCAAGTTAGAGATGTTGTCCTTTAACCTAGTGAACTGTTTTAACATGGGATAGAAGCAAGAAACCGTTTAATGTGATGGTTTGAAACAATTTAGAACATAATTTTCATGTTATCGCAGCTGGAAAGTGAAGGAAACAGAATGTATAGGGTTTTCACACTGTACAAACCTGTTTCAGTTTTTTCAAGGTATTTTTTCAAGCACCACTCCCCAAGTGTTCACACAGAGTAATAATGGGAACTGAAGCCACACTTGAGGGCCTCTTTTTAGCTCCTACTCTGGGGAACTTATACTTTCTCATCATACCAGGAACCTTTTGGTAACTATAGTATATGTACAATAGTGCCTTTGTTGTGAACAATGCTTTATTCATTCTCCCACATAGACAAACTGTATTAATAAAAAAAAAAAACTGAAATTAGATGGATGCAGCAGCTCCGAAAGTACAATTCTTGAACAATAAATAGTCATTAAATTCTGAACAACTGTGGTCATATAATTCTGTTTGAGTGAGACCCACTTTCAGCCACTGTGTGTGATCGTGAGCAAAGGGGGACTGGGTGGTTCCTCTATAACTAAACAGGAACTCTTTTGTTTTGTGTACTGTTACGTGTGACAGATTAAAGACATTTAAAGAAGCAATCCAATCTGATTTAAAATGTTCTGGCCATGACGAGCAAAATAAAGGCGTTTTCCATTAATCAAGTGAAATGTCTTAACATTGGGTAAAAGCAAAGGATGCTGCTTTAAAATAATTTAGAGCAACTACTGTGTGCTAACAGTGAAGATAGAGGTGCTATCCATAGTTCCTGTGTCTTGCCCGAAGCTCGATAAGATTGTAGCGGTTAATCTTCTTCATTCTGACTGTATGTGCATGTAAATATCTTGTCCATTGAAGAACCTGTAACCTTTAAGCGTTGGTTTAAAACAATTTAGACAATTGAGTGGTCTATCCAATGGTTCCTTTTCCCTGCCCCTTGTTTGGTCAAATTGTAGAAGCTATTTTATCTGATTATACCGCGCTCCTTCCATGGGAGTGAGTTAGAGGCGCTGTCCGCGGTGCTGAACTTCAATTTGAACAGAGCGGCGCACGGGAGAGGGGCCAGACTGGTGCAACAATTGCTCCTTCTTTGCCGCGTCTTTGTACCAACACCTGCTCCTGCTTCCCGACGTGCACACACACAGTTAACTGCCGTGGCGCGCGGTGCTTATTGATTTAGCAGACTTTTTGCAACCAATAACTTCTGATCCGCGGCCAGCCCGAGCAGACTGACGCGCGGCTCGCCTGGCTGAGGATTGCAACAATAAACTGGCAAACGTGCCGAGCGTTGACGCAGCCAAGACGCGCCACTTCCACGCGCGCCACAATGGGACCAACTGGCAAGCACGCGCGAGCCTGTACTGGCGCGGTTTTGTATTCCCAGCCTGTGCCTTCCCGAATCTCACGTCGGCTGCCCTTTCCTCATCGTTTTCTCCTCCTTCTTTTCTTTCCTTTCTTTCAACTTCACCACAACACATATCAAATAGATGACATGGGGACAATCCGGCTCCATTGTTATTCAAAGTACGTGCACGGCTCAATCTACAGTGAAAAACGCACAGCAAAAACAAAAAAAAAGTCGCGCAATCTAAAGAGTGAATTTGCTGCAAAGTGCCCGTTTTGTGAGCTCGATTGCTGGACACTGACTGTTCCCGAGTCCAATTTGTTCAGCATTTTTGTTTGTACGCATGAGACGTTTCAAATGACTGACCCGCTGCGCAACAGGTGAACGTGCCAGTAAACCAGGCTCATAAACAACTCTGGGAACAATTTAAGGAACAGCTTGTTGTTAATTAAGCCCCACAAACTCGTGCAAATCAGCGCGATGCTTGCTTTTCTCTTCTCTTTTCAGTTTAAGCTGCGTTTTCCCCCCTTATCTCTCTCTCTCTCGTTACGCACAATACAACCATGACTTTGTTACTCATGCTGCAAGTCTTTACAACAAAAAAACATACTCACGTTAAGCTGCATTCAACAAGTTTACGCACAGGGAAGCAGTCTCTTTGGTGCAACTTTTGAACCGACTTGAAACAACGTCTCACACAGATAAACGACAGGAAAAAAGGGCTGGAAACAAGACGAGTTTTAAAGACTGCAATAAAATAGATCCTGGCAGAGAATGGACACCGAGGTCGGGCAGATGTTGGTGATTTCTGAACGAGTTGAGAACGGGAGAAAAGGGGAGAGAAGAGGATCGGTCTCTTTTTCTCCTTTTCTGTTTTTTTGTGTGTTACAAACGCAGCCAATGTCTCCGGTCACATTCCGGGATTCGCGCGCTCCTCCGGGTCCTAGAGACGTTACAGACCGCGCGGTAAAGGCGAATCACACCCCGGTAACCCGTCTGGAGACGCGTGTGAAACGGGACGTCTTTGATCGAGGTTTGGGAGGGAATGTGGAAAAGGGAAAAAGCACCGATCGCGCGGAAAAAGCGGGAAAAAGTGACGCTCTTGGTCTCATTATACAATACTCGGTGCTGAAATGACCACTTTTGAAACATCAGTGAGAAGAATTCAAACTAATAATTGACTCTAGAGGCATGGGATGAAAAAAGAATCTTAGTTTTAAAAGTGTAAGACGTGGGAAATGAGTCACTTGAACTAGAAATTGGAAAGCAAGCGCAATAACTTCCACATAAAACGGTTAAAGAGCTTTACCTTTTATCTGGAGATGTCTCGAGCTGTCGCCCTCGGAACAGGGGAAGAAACAACAAAAGACAAAGTAAATCCCCCGTACAGCCAGCCGCGATGGTCGTTATTCTGTACCGGTTGAAGTGGCAGAAAGGATGCGTGCGGAGTTGAGGTGTCACCGTCTGCACCGCGGGGGGCCAGGCTGCGCGGCTCAGGAGCACCGCGGTGACAGGTCGCTTTGAACACGCGTTTTTAATTGTGCCGTAATGCCAACTGGTGGAGGATGGCGGGATGAGAGGAGCGGCCGCGCCCAGACTGAAGGTCACCACGGAAACCGAAGCACCCCGGAGCTCGCGTTTGAGAGTGGGACGTGGCCAAACACGCGCAGAGTAAGAGAATAAGTGTTTTTTTTTTGTAAAAGGATGGCACTCTGTTGTGCTCATGAATCGGTGGTAAGTGGGGAAAATGATGGGCAGAATGTAATATTTGATTTACTCGTTTATTGGCGTTTTCCATGTCAATTTTACGACTAAAAACTACACATTTTGAGGGTTGTATTCTGTTCTTTTTCAGGGTTAGTGACAGAAGTGAGAGAAGTCACAAATGTAACAGTAACGTTACTTCAAAATCATACTGAAGTACAATAACGACCAAATAAGTACTCAAAAAGCATTTGGGTAAACTACTACTTTCCTGAGTAACAGATTGGACATGAAATCTATTTAAAATCGAATGTATTATTGCGATTGTGTAATAAGATGACAAAACAATGACTATGCACACAGTCATACATACAATACATATGAAAGTTCAAATCATTTCACGTGGTTTATATAAAGCTTTTGTCACTAGAATTACTCCCTGGGAAGAGGAACCAAACACTTTTACTCAAATAGAAGTACTGCTACTTCAAACAGAATATTATTTGAGTAGAAGTAATAGTATGGGGTCAAAATCTCTACTCTAAAGTGTTACCAAGCACTAGCTCTGGTTAGTATACCATGAGTAGTACATGGCTACTGTACTGTACTGTAATTACAACTAGTTTACCAAAATGCATGCCATAAATATGTTTCACACCCATCAACTAATCATTGAATTGTGGATTATAAATAAAATAGCAACACATCAAATAAAATAAAGAAGACATTGATATTGAAAGTCAGTAGATGCTATGATTGTGTTGCCATTTTTACCCCCAACTCAAGATATTCTAAAGCATTTATCTATGTCAAGCGACGTTAAATGTACGTTCAAATCTACAACATATATCCTCACACGGGCTCGGACACCATAGTTTAAACGGCTGTGGCCAACCTCTTTATTTCCTGTTTGTTTACCCCTTCAGATATATATCACCAAAATAGCCGGCCCCCTCCCTCCGTGTGTCACCGCGGCTGCGTTCAGTCTTTCAAACGGCCGAACCTCCTCAAACAGGACCCTTAAGTATTGATTCCTCTCTCGTTAATATGCCACAGAGTCTGCCTAATCCCATTTAAAAGTGACAATGCCATTTCTGCTCTGATAAAGGCGGATTTTAGTCCTGACTGGTGCTGCATGACAACAAGCCCCCGGCCCCCGAACAACTGAAGTCAAGTGAGAGCTTTGAGCCACTGCTGCTCTTGACATTTCCATTAAGTCTGTCCTAGAAATGCACCGGCCTGACAGCGGCACATGACTGCCAGCTCATTTGGATCCTAAAGGAAGCATGTATGGATTTGTGTGGAAAGATGAGGAATAAATGTTTAAATGTCACTCGAACATGTCTCGTCTTGAGATCTTCTGTTCTTGATGACCTGTGCCAAGGCTGCGATTGACTGAAGACATGGACTGTGCGTTGATTGGTCGACTAAAGAGCGTGTGTGGAGCCTTCAAAAGTGTCAGTATGATCAGAGTCACATGATCACAAGCTCACAAGAGTTCAGGCAAAAAGAACTACGAAGACGTGGACGAAGGGGGCGGGGCCAGTAGCGACGGTAAAAACCTCTAACCGCAGTTTAAACATGAATAAATTATCCTCTTTGCTCATGTTTGCTCTGTACCAGGTTCATTTGCACTAAAGCAAACAGCCTAGTATTATGCAGTACAGTGTGTTACACCAAAATTGGCTATTGGACTCTTGAACGTTTTATTGTTTTTATGGAAGCAAATTCAAAAGTTTGTGAATTTTTTTCACCGGCAATGACAAAAAATCTTATGCTGATTTGGATTTCTCATCTACAATGTGAAGCTTCGAAAATAATAGTTGTTTGAAATCAGTCCTCACGTGATTCTGTATTAAAATGGGAAATACTGACTCTTTGCAACATGTTGGGCTTATGGAGCGTGCTGACATGGGAAACTACATTTCTGAAGCGATGACGAGGGAACATTTACATTTATTTTACCAACTACTAATTACTGATGTCTATTCTCTTTAGCAAACACAAAGCTATATTTTGAAATAATTCCTCTCCATTTCATTTTGTGTTTCTTTTAGTTTTTCCAGGAAAAGCCCAAGCACCGCTGTATCTTGAGGCTTGTACTGTTGCTCTGTGAGTTTAACATGCAGCGGTGCGTGTACTCTCATCCCCCTCTGTCTCTCCTCCCTGTGGCCGTCCTCTGTCAAAGTTCAATATGTCAGCACAATAAAATCCACTAAGCCTGCTTGAAATCACAACGGAGAGCCAGGGATCCGTCGGTGTGTCCTCTGCCCCGTCGTGGAGCCTGTTTCCGGGGTTAGAGAAGACCCCTTCACCTCCTGCCTGCTCTCTCCCCCGGCACCGGAGAGAACCAGGCTCTGATGGAGACGGAGAGAGGGGGATTTAGCTGTTTGAGGCGCATTGATAGTGGGAGAGTGGAATGTACTGTGCCCTGGCTTTAATCATCTATGACCCTCTCTGCGAAAGGCTTCTGTGGGAGTGTGTGCATGTGAGAGGGATGAGGTGGAAGAGGAAGATGCAGTGAGAAGATCAAGAGTCATTCAAACTGAAACAGGAAGAAAGAGCCGTCGACCTCGCGGACGTCAAACCCAGTGTGAGTCGGGTCCTCGTCCTCTGTGGGGGACGAAGCCTAGTTCAAAGTCTGTGTGTTTTTCCCCATTTTGACCAATGCAGACTTTAGATTACACAGTAAGCATTTTCAAGTGGAGCAAAGATGTCAAACAGATGCTATAATATTACTAAGAACATCAGGAATTCCCAAAGGTTTTTAACATAATATGCACAACTTTGACCCCAGAGCACTCTACGTTGTTGATATTCCCTCTTTTCCTGTTGTGGCAAAGGCAGTTCTCAAGCTTTGAGTGAGTGATGATGGTTTGATGAAGCACATGATGCAGTTTTGTTTCTGTCAGTCTGTCCCAGGGCAGCTGTGGCTGCAGAAGTAACTCTTCAGCTCATCAGCTCATGAAATGGTACAATTGCAGTAAAGCAATACATTTCTTACTTGTGCCACATGTTACAGCTGTGGCCCGTGGTCAGGTCAATCAAGGCAAGCAGTGATTGAACAGTAAAAGCCTGTTTCACTTCTGCTGCTGAAGCTTGGCTTTAACAGTGGCTTTAAGTGGCCTCTACAGGCCGCTGGGCACTACTGCGGGAAGCTTGATTCTTCTTCTCCCGCAGCTGCTCAGTCTGTGGGCGTGTTCAGAGGCCCGTTCATGCTCCGCCCTCTAACATGAGCTTTTAGAACCAGAGCAGACAGCAGCTTGTTTTAGAGCTCTGCACATGCTCCGAGAACAACAGCCTCAAACCCACGGATCTGAGCTCAAACCTGCTGAAGAAACCTGTGTGAGAATCTTAGTCTTTGTTTGTAGCTAAAGCTCTGTTTACATCTCTAATGATTAGACGTTTATTAGAAATACAGAGAGTATTTTAATAACATAGAGCACTGGTTTGTGTAACCCAGCGGTCAAAACAGAGAGGATAGTTTAGCTCAGTAGGATTCACATGGCAGACGGGGATCAAAACTGGCTTATGCATCCTACGTTTTTTTTTTTTTTTTTTTCACTTTCGTGTGCAAATGTTATCCACTAAATATTGATGAACACCCCAAGTCTACTTACCCATCCATAAAAGTCACCGAATGCCAGAGGGTCACAGGTTAGATTAACAAAGCCATGTTCTCTGTGTCGAAAAGTCAGTCTCAGTCACTCTTCTCCTATGGCTCTAAATGTGTGTGGGGCCCCTTTTCCTGAACTAAGATGCTCATTCCTCATTGGATAAATGATCAAAACTAAAAGACCATTAGAAATGAGTTATTTGTACAGCCGACGTTGCCATGCTGTCAGGTTTACAGCTTCATGAACACAAAACAACCTTATTAACACCACATTTCAAATTCTGTGATTTTTGATGAAACACGTGTAACTGTTTGAAATCCATTATTAGCAAGTTTAATGGGGGCCCTCTCCCGTGATGAGGCAGAGCGGAGCACAACTTATTGCTGCCACATTAATCTCATTTATTCCAAAGTTGTTTTTATTCTCTTAGGGCCAGGGTGGTAGTTGCAGCATGTAATTATCTCCACATTTCCCTAATGTTCTCACTCAAATTGAACCCAAAGCGTGTTTTTTGAGCGCTCGATATGTTTTTTTCCTCTGCCTCTGTTAAAACAATAAATAAAAAAAACAAGTTAACGTAATGTTCAGATATTTCAGTTTCCACTTTACCGTGTAAACATAAATACTTACATCCAAGTCTTTACCATTATTGCTCTCATATTTTGTATACCGTATTTTCTGGAGTATAAGTCGCACCAGCCAAAAAATGCATAATAGAGAAGAAAAACCATATATAAGTCGCACTGGAGTATGAAATGCGGTTGTAAGTGTGAAAATAACAAATAATATCACATATAAGTCGCTCCGGAGTATAAGTATATAAGTATAAATATAAGTATAAGTCGCATCCCGGCCAAAACTGTGAAAAAAGGTGCGACTCACATTCCGTATAAAGTCTGTTTAGTCCACACCAAGACTTGGGCAGCATCAAAAACACATATTTAGCCCCAGACGTAGCGTCCATGCTCAACGTTTCGTCGTATTTACATTCTAATGACATGTAAGTTCCTGAGCTGCTGACAAACTTCACTCGTTCCTGTTCAAACTTCTTCCGATTGCGTCACGTCGTAATTGGGTTGAAGCGTCACCTTCATCGCGGCGTCGGGAGGAAGAGGAAGAGGAGACGTCGGCGCGTGACAGTGAAGCGGCGGGGCTGATTTTGACTGGGTCGTTACCGCACATAAAAGTCTGTGCAGCAGCTCCGTGGCAGTCTTCAGTCGAGGACGTGGCAGCGAGAGGCAGTGATCAGGGAGAAGCAGCGGAGAAGCTCGAGACACTTTGGAATTGGCGAGCGCCGTGATGGAAAAATGACGAATTCAATAAATATATATCAATCTTAAAAACAAGGTTGCACAACCAAATGACCTGTGTTTTCTCTGTTTACGTCGTGACTGGTTAAAGAAGTTTTTTGGCATTAAAGAAGTTCTTGTTTACGTGTTTTGAACGCTTTCTATAGCTTGAATCAGACGTGTTGTCATGTGTTCTTCAGGTTAAAGGTGCTATATGTTCTCACTTTCTTAATGAGCATCTAATTAGACACAAAGATGAGTTTAAAAGAGTGAAATGTGGCGTCACGGTGAAGCTTAAACAAACATTAGCTCCTGCTTCGTGGGGGAATAGAACGCTTAGATGCAGACAGCACACAGCAGATTCTTTTTCATGTCCGCACTGGGGCAGGACTTTACTTTATTGTATGAAAAACATTGTAAAAATCCTTTAATATTCCTGTTAATAGTTGGGATTAATGCAAAAAAAAAATCAACAATAACATTTAAAACAAAAAATGTAATTAAATCTTGTTAATCAGTAATTTGAGTAAAATAACCTCATCTTTTCTTGTAGTTTGGTATAAATGTATCTTGCCATCTTGCTATCTAACCCCATCTTTATTTAAACTTGATTTCTCTCATCAAATTAAAACACTTTGATGTTGAGTAATTCGTCACTGATAATGAATAACTGCATGAAGTCAAACTAAAAAGGAAAATAGAACTTTTTAGCCGTCTTTTAACATTGTTCCCTCATCAAAAACACACCTCGAGTTGTAGTTAGTTTAATTCACACTTGTTTGATGAATAATGTATAGGAAGTTCTCTCCCTCCGAGCGTCAAAAACACTCCATTCTGAATCTCCCCGACCTGTGATGTCATAAATCCAGCTTCCAGATCTTCAGCGCTGTTGTTTTTAAGGTGATAAATCTTCACCAAACCCGATCTGAGCATTTCTGCCGTCAAATCACGATCATTACAACTGTGTGCTTGCATTAGCATGTCGGCGGAAAGCTAGCATTTGTTTATCTCACCTGGGTAATTCCCTCTGCAGCCAGTAGATGGAGCTAAAGGTAAATTCTTGTCGTGGGAAACGTCAGAATGTCTTCATGTCACTTTGACGTTTCCCACGACAAGAATTGACTTTTGTAAACATTTTCTTGTTCTAAAACATGCGATGCCAAATCAGAAATACTCAAGAGCCTGTTTAAAGGACAATAACAATACAAACAATGCATAATATGTGTCCTTTAAATGAAGATTACTTGATTAAAAACATTTAAATCTGTCAACTAAACCAATGGAACAAATACAGATATGATTTATTCAAGCGATTTTAACTTATTTAGTTCATATTTTTTTGCAATGCGGGGTACCAGTTACGCGCTCTCTAGTCCTCAGTGCCTCCGGTGCCCACCCTTCAGGAGTCTGGGTGCGTGGGTGGCACATTTCCTCTGCAGGTACAGTACAGTGCAGCAGCTCCTCTGTGCACACCCTTCAGGAGTCTGGGTGTGTGGGTGGCACATTTCCTCCTCTGCAGGTACAGTACAGTGCAGCAGCTCCTCTGTGCCCACGCCGGAGGCAGCTGGAGCCCTGAGAGGGGCGGGCGCCGTGCCAGTCTCTCCTCGGGCTGTGCTACATCCACGACGTGATGGATGGCACACGTCACTGTGGGGCAGAACGACCCGTCAGCTCATTAGTGCCACCTGTTAATAAGGAGGAGGGGATAAAAGCCGGGGCGTGGTCCGACAGGAAGATCGAGCACTTCACAGTAATGTTTTGTAGAAGGAAACTGTTAAGAACTGAGGAAACTAAATGTGTCTCTCATTTTGTACCGTGTAGATGTTGATGTCTGTAGCGTTTATATATATGTTAGAATCAGCTCGCAAATTCAAATATTCATAAAAAGTTGATCTCTTCTCTTTAAAGGAGACACATTGCAAAACATCAACTTTAATATAACAGTGTTTCCTCATCTCAAAGTTGTATTTGATTGATTCTTGCATTGATTCAGTTTGACTTTGTCTGTATCGTCCGGCAACTGAGGCTCGAGTGCTTGGAGCATTTTAGTTTTCGCCCACCAAAATTCAATCTCTGCCCACCTCTCTGTACTTTGCTGTAAATATTTGAAAAATGAAGACTGCGAGTAAAACATTTTGGGTTCTAAAATGTCACGTAGCCATTTTTGTAAAGATATAAACATGTAAATGAAAAAACACTGCTCGCTACAGTGAAATGTGACTGTGAAGCTTCTCAGTTCTGCAGTTTTGAACAGCAAGTCAAAGGACAGTTATATTTTGGATCAATATGTTTAATAGTTCAGTGTTAAATATCAAATAATTTTATGTCTTCTATAAAACACAACTGATATAAATTAGGAAGAGCGTTCTGTCTGCCAGATATTTTTCTTTCAGGTTCCTAAATTCAGTTTTTTAACATTATTTAAATTAATCCAGAAAGGAAATACACAAATTACTTCTTAAATGTGTTTCATTCCCTCTATATTATAGCTTACTCAAAGATGTATTTTGATGAGTTATCCTGCATTGTCCTGAATTTGGGCTTGAGTGCTCAGAAAATCTCTGTTTTCACCTTCCCCCTATCACCCCACTGTACTTGCAATTATTCAAAAACATTTCTTTTTCTTTTTCACAGGATGGTACAGGAAGTGTGGCCTTTCCTCCTGCTTTACTGTAGCCCTCTGTCAGGTTAAGGTCAGGTTAAGCTTTACATTGATTGTAAGAAGCCAGCCAATCACCAGCACGCTTCCCCTGCCACCTGGTAAAAAAAAAGTACGATTAAAAATGTCACATACATACTTTTTTTTGATCAAATATACAGACAAAGAAAAACGTTTAACTTTTTACAATGAAATGTGACTAAGAATAAGCTTAGGCTCTTCAGCTTTTGAACAGGAAGTCAATGGAACCATGTCGAGACGTTTTAGATCAATATTACTGCTTAAAATGAACAAAATATAAAGTAATGATCTATTTACATTATAGTTTAATGAAAAAAAAACATATCTCTTCTTTAAAGGTCATTTGCCATTCTTATTTATGACAAACTATCACAGATGTCTTGTTTTTATTGTATACAGCCATTATAGAATTCATAGTAGCCGCACAAAAACTCAAAAGTGCAGTGTCTATGAAGTAAGAAAAGTGTGAGAGTAAACATAGTTGGTCTTGTTACATCTGAACTGTGTTGAAACTGAAGGCTCTAAGTTTTGACTCTCCCGTCCGTGGAGAGCGCCGCCTCGTGACACGACCGCCGCTCCCGGAGGTTCTTTCATCGCACGTTTTGACAAGGTTTAAAGGCGGTATGGACGATTTTTCGGCGATTTGAGAACGCAGGTGGAAGTGCGCATGCGCACTCCCCCGTGTGGACCGATACAACACACACGTGCGTTTGTTTATTAGCGCAACGGATCGCATCGCATCGCTCGTCTCCCGTAGATTTCTGTCCACTTCTGCGTCAGCTCGAACTGTCTTTCTCCGTCTTCATTTTGCCCCGTACACTGAGGGAACTATATTATAATAGATCCATGCGCTTAGGCACGCGGAAACGTGGGGACGAGCCTGACGCGGCTGCAGGTGAGCGGTAGGTGCGTTTTATGATTGATACGTGGCAGGACAAATGATTTATCCACGCCACGGGGAAATATGATAAAAAATTGCTGAAAAAAATCGTCCATTCCACCTTTAAGATAAGATCCTCTGTCGGAGGCGCAAACGAGAGGAAAGTAGATTCATCGAGTGGCGGAGTGGCATTCAAAGAGACAAAGTATCACATTTTACGGACGGTTTGCGATCGTTGACCGTTCTCTCCGGCACGTTCATAGTCATGGTCAAGATTTTCTTTAAGACGTTAAAACCTCGTTTCTGAAATGGTTGTCAACTGCTCTGATTTCTTTTATTGCTTGTAAAAGAACATGGAATTACCTTGCCACATCTTGAAATATTTAAAATGAATTGATTAAACATACAGATTCATCCAGGTTTTGGTTCACATTAAAGTGGGGAATTATAATTTAATTTGAACCTCGTTTCAGCCGTAACATGTTTAAATAAATACAGAGTAAATGCAGTTAGTAATGGTCCACGTGGATGTATCAATATAAGTACTTAATGTCATTCTTCTTTTGAGTTCAGAACAGATTATAAAATATTTGATGAAGAAAATAACCAGTCCAGCCAAGATTACCGTTCTTAGATTTAAGGGCCCGGAGCCTTCAGGGGCCGAGGGCAGAAATAGACTTTGGGTCATTGCCACTTCAGCTGATAGTGATTCATTATATTATTTGTATTCTGCTTAAATTTTATCTGACTGAAAAATACCAGATCTCAACTTGCAATTTTAAGAACTATTCAAACCAATAACTTTAAATGTTGTATATATCAAATTAAGGCACATTCTATTCCATTTTTCATTTTTAAAGTCTACATTTGTACGTCCTTTTTGATATATTTTGCTACTATTATTAATCATTGTTGTATGTAGCATCTTAAAGCCAAAACAAGTTCTTAGTTTGTGAATTCTGTTCTTTGACAATGACAATAAACCTCTTTATGATTCTGAACATCCACAACAACACTGGGTTATTTTTGTCCTTCTATTTATAAAAAAAAACAGATAGTTATATATATTTCTACTGCTTAGAGTCTAGTTTTATTACCACGGGGGCCACTTCCTTGTAATATAATGAATACATGTATAATACAATAACATCAATAGTTGGCATATAGTGTTGTACAGGTCTTGCATATGTTATCTTTATATTAAAGCACAATAATATAACATGTGGCCCCGGAACGAGTCTGATCATGTCGGCCTCAGCTTAACTTTGTTGTAATTCTAAAACTGAACGGTTGATTTAGTGTTTTTGAAAGAAATATCCAAACAGGAAATCCACTAAAGTTGAACCGTATCATTATTTGTTTAGGAATCTTGTCAATCTATTGTTTTTATTCATCTTTACGTCTTAAAGTTTTTTCAACCGACAACGATCTTTGGAGTGGAATCATGACCCCACATGTCTGAGACTATTGTGAAAAAACATATTTCTCTTTAGTTTATTTGTCCAGAGGTTGAAGACGTTGAACTTTGTGCCAGTTTCTGTTTCATGTGGAAAAGTCCAGTATTTACAGAGCTTTGAACCATAAACAAACACTGTTTTTATGTCACGTGAACCTATTGAGATGTTGAGCCTTTAAATCCCACTAAACATAACCATTACTTCAAAACACAGTCATTCTAAACATCTTTGTGCTGGACTGACGTGATTAAAACAATGCCAAGATGATTCATATTTTAAATAATGTGCAGAACACCAAATGATTTGTGTCAGATTCTGGGCTCATCACGAGTCACTGTCGCCGCTTCATTTCAGGTTCACCTTTATTATTTTATTATTTCGCTGTGCACGCTCAGGCTGACCATTTGCACATTTCCATCCCAAACGGCAAAAACATGGAACTGATCCCAGAATCAATTATATCATATAAATTGCTTGTTTTCCAAATCGCATCCGATTCAATTTGATTCACTGGAGAGTTCAAAAACATCAAAAACACTGCATATAAATATTCACAAATGATCGCACTATAGCATTCATTCATTGATATTCCGCGCACCGACGCTCTGTGCTACAGCCCAATCCATGTATTCATGTTTCTTTTTTTTCCGTAACATTATGTATGTGCACAAAAACATTGATGCTTATGCGCTTAATCGCCGAACCATCAATTAAGCCCTGCACCGCCAGAGCCACGCCTGCTCCTCCAATACATCAACCTATTTATGCTTGTCATGTAGCGGGCAAGTCATTATTTCTAACACGGCGTCTGACAAGGAAGTCCCTGACCTCGTCCTAATCTGGCGGTGAAGGAGGGGAACCTGGTTTGTATGCCAATGTTTAGTGCGTGTGGATTTAGCGGTTAGCACGCACTGGCGGCGGCGGCGGCTGAGGTTTGTGTTTGTGTTTGTGTTTGTGTGTGGAAATGCTTGGTTAACTGTGCGCTCACCCGTTACTAATCTACTTTTCATGGCGGTTAACGCGTGGCGGGGTTCACAGGCGCAGGCTCGGAGCGGCATAGGCTGCGGCTGCGGCTAAAGGCTGTAAACGCTCAGAAATGAAAGTCAGTGACATCATGCATATGGGTGTGAGACAGGTAAGACATGAGTTAAATAGTTGATACTTGAGCAAATGGACAGTCTACAAAAGCACCACAAAACTGAGCATATAAACTGTGCATTATCAAATGTTTTTAATTGTTTGATGACTATCTCAAGTTATTTCTATTTATTTATTATTTATTCATATTGTATTAATTTAGATTGTATTATTTTATATTTTATTGTATAAATTGTGTCAATTGTATTAATTGTATTTTATTCATTTTATTTATTTATTGTGCAATTTATTGATTGATCCATCTGTTTTTGAATACATTTAATTTATTCTTGTTTTAAATACTGATGACTTTCAATATCACTTTCCTGAACATAAATTTAATGTCTACTTCAAACCACATACTTTTTACTGGAATATAAACTACAAGACTTATAAAGACCTGAGCACTTCGATGACATTCAAACATGAAAAAAATGCAGTAATTTGCACAGGTTTTAATTTAGGTCATGAGTAAAAGAATAAGATCCTGGAATCCCTGAAAAAGTCTAAAGTTGTGCCTGAGGAACCAAAGGCTGAACCTTCAGCTAAACTGTGCTCTCCTCCTGCTCCTGCTGATGCATATAACATATATATATATATATATATATATATATATATATATATATATATATATATATATATATATATATATATATATACATAACATTTGATAATAATCCACTTTACACCAGCTACAGGATTTCCACACTGTCTCGGTTAATCAGGGAAAAACACACATTTCAAATGTCTTTCTCTTCCAGACCTGCTGCTGTCGGCTCCCGCTGAGATCTTATGAACACTAAGATCTGTTACTTTTCTCAGAAGGAGAAAACTAATGAATATCGTAATAATAGATCATGCTTTTGTTATAAAAGTCCCATGTGTCTCAATCAACACTGTCAAGTATGTTTGATCATACATATAAATATCTGTCTGCCGTGGATGACAAAATAAAACAGTTTGGAAGAATATTTTCAAAAGTACTGCAGTATTTGCAATATTTAGTCGGTTTCAGGTTTTCTCATTATTTACAAATGCTATTCTATTACTTAACGCCACAAATTAATCAATTAATGTATTCATTTTTTGACTTAATTTAGTATAGTCTGCCCCCTGCTGGTCTCATGTGGCGGAAGCACCTCCAGATCAAGTTACTGGTCTGATCTATGGGAAGGCGAGCACGTTCACAGTAAGAATGCATGTTTTTCCATTTAAATTATTCATTTTTGATTTTTAAAAAGCCTGTAATTGAATAAATACACGATTGACAGGTCTAATCCAATACAATGGCACATCCCAGACAAAACTCAAGACAAACAAAATTATAGTTGGTTTAAGCTAGTTTTTTGTGGTATCTACTTAGTACTTTTCACCTGCTGTCTTATAAAGTCTGTGTAATTATTAAGAAACGCTGTCACAAATTGGACCAGCAGATCCGTAAAAGAACATCACACATTTGTTTATTAGAGTTTTTCTATTAATTTTAAACTTCCCATAAGTTATCTGTCCTTTTCCTCTGTATCTACCTGCGTTACAACAATGAAATTTCCCCATGTGTGGACAATAAAGGAATATCTTATCTTACATCTCGGTCCAGAAACGTGCAGTGCGAAGAACAGCAGAGATACTACACAGAACCCGTCAATCTCCGCAGTATTACTTCATATTACTGCACGCGAAAACTTGCTTTAAATCTATAACAACATCATCTCCATGGAAACGAGCACGTGTCTGATCTTCTACCAGAAAAGCCGCACTTTTAATTAAACACTGGGAAACACAGCGGTTGAGGAAAAGCGTGCGAAACATAGTAGGAGGGTAGGACTTGTACACTACGTCTGCTGCTTTCATACATTGATCCCGCACAGCTTCACTCGCACCTGCTCTTGCCACACCTCGCTCGTCAAACATCCCCTATTCTTTCCCCCCATTGCGGTGCAAACGTGCTCCTTGAAGCAACCTTTGTCGGCGTCGGATCCTCGCGGAGGTGGAGGAGGCTCGCCGACGCCGTCTTCGTTTAGGCGGGTTCGGGGCCGGGCTCGGGACTGCATTATTTACGACGAGGCGAACCTAAGCAGCGAGCGACGGGGACCGAACAGACAGCGCGGAACGGCAATCAGACGCACCCCCGGCACGTTTAGTGACACCTCTTTTCATTGGGAACATGAAACGCCGCGTCCCCCCCCCCCCCCCCCCCCCCCCGCTGCGGGACGCAAACGGGGACAAATCAGGAGCGGCAGAATTGGAAAACGCTCCCGGGGTAAACGCCGCACACTCAGATGGATGAAGGTGCGGGGAAAAGGGGGGAAAAGGGGGGGAAAAGCGGCGGGGATTTGACGAGAAATGAGGGTTCAAATTGTGATAAATATTGTCACGGATCGACATGGACGTCTCAATTTCTGCTCTTGATTAAAATGGGAAGCACTATCTCCAGCGCAAACTACAACAACAACACGAATGAGAAAGAAAGGCTTCTGCTTCGGTGCAACGTGGAAAAGTCTCCTCTGTCGAATAAATATATGTTCTCGAAGCTTATTTACGTGTGCGCGGGGTGTGGCGATGGTCTCGACTCCACGCCGTGCATTCAAACGGTGTAACGCGCGGCTCCTGCTTGTTTTATCCTTACTCATCCTTACTTACAGTGGTGGGATCGAGTCTGTTGTAATTAATAAACATTTAATATGGTAATGCATTAATAAACCTTACATTGTTATGCACATACGCACACACACTGCACATTCTTGCTCTGCTGCTTCCCCCAAACAACTTCTCTGTCTGGGTCAAGGGTCTCGCCTCACGACCATATTAGGACGTCCTGGAAGGTACAGCCTGGTACCAAGAGGTGGTCCCAGAAGATCCACCTTCTTATGAATATTCAGCGCGTTTGGCCAGAGGCGTCTGGTGGGAATTTCTGCGGGACAGGACAGGTTCTTTAATGTTAGTTTTGTGATTGTTAGGGAAATAAATTATTTTTATTTAAAGGTGGTATGGACGATTTTTTTCAGCAATTTCTTTGTCATATTTCCTCGTGGCGTGGATAAATCATTTGTCCTGCCACGTATCAATCATAAAACGCACCTACCGCTCACCTGCAGCCGCGTCAGGCTCGTCCCCACGTTTCCGCGTGCCTAAGCGCATGGTTCTATCATAATATAGTTCCCTCAGTGTACGGGGCAAAATGAAGACGGAGAAAGACAGTTCGAGCTGACGCAGAAGTGGACAGAAATCTACGGGAGACGAGAGATGCGATGCGCTCCATTGCGCTAATAAACAAACGCACGTGTGTGTTGTATCAGTCTGCACGGGGGAGTGGCATGCGCACTTCCGCCTGCGTTCTCAAATTGCCGAAAAATCATCCATACCGCCTTTAAACGACC
This sequence comes from Eucyclogobius newberryi, assembly GCF_026437365.1. Taxonomy (NCBI): domain Eukaryota; kingdom Metazoa; phylum Chordata; class Actinopteri; order Gobiiformes; family Gobiidae; genus Eucyclogobius; species Eucyclogobius newberryi. The sequence goes on along the minus strand of NW_027315746.1, from coordinate 9,114,944 downwards.
ATATCCTGTCTTGTTATTCTCAGTTATATTAGAATCTAACAAGTCAAATTTATATTTACTTCAAGTCCAAATCAAAGACCAGTCACTTCCTGAATCCCAGTTTAAAAGACAAGGGCAAGTTCAAGTCAAGTCGTTTCAACCCATTATAGCACCGTACAGGTCACAGTTCATATGTTTTGTGTAAATAGTCCTCGTCACAGATAGAGAAACAGGGAGGGACATGTTCCAGTTTGTGCCTAAAATGAAACACTATCAAGGTATTGTGTCATCTGAAGTCAAAGGTCACCAAATCCAAGTCAAGTTCCGTCATTGTCATTCAAGTCCAGGTCCCAAGTCTTAGTCCGTGTCAGGAAGCCAAGTCTTAAGTCATCAAACGAGTGACTTGAGTCCGACTCGAATCCAAACCTCTGACTAATAAAGCTCGAGAACGTTCGAATTCTAAAACCGTTCGGAACAGAGTTGCATCTCATGTTATTTATTCAGTATCGATCCTCGCGCTAATGAGGTTCGATTGTTTTAGTTACCACTAGTTGTGATGGAAAACCGCTCGTTTTTCTCCCTCCCCTTTACTTTCCCTCTTTGTTGCACCAGAAAACAACAAACCGCACGAATTGAGAGACACATCCTTCGATGAGCGCCGACACTCCTATCTCTTCTTTTCATCAAAAAACGAAGCACCGAAAACACCTCCCGATCACACGGCTTCATAGTCCGACACAAACGATGCCTCGGTGGTTCATCATCAGCCGGCGCAGAACGGGCTTGGTTTGCTTGGTTTGTCTGAATTTGCGTTAAACTTCGGAGCCAGGAGACAACGAGACGAGTGATGCAGACATTGCATGAAGCGTAAGTGACGGGTGTGTGGAAAAGGACCTGGAGATTTACTACGAGAGGGGCTGCTATTGCACGGACGGTGGGACAGGGTCTGTAGAGACACTGTCCTCCCCTCTCCCCTCCCCCCTCTGTATGCGAGGCAGGTGCAGTCCAATCCGGCAAAACCTCTTAAATATTAAATGTCAACCACCTGCAGTTTCCCCCCCTCCAACGCGTTCTGTTCAATAATATAGAGGAAAGCTGTCGAAGGCGGCGATATTCTTATGGTGGAAAGAAACACCACAATAATGTATGAAAGCAACGATTTCAAGCTGTGTTTCCAGTAATATAAAATGTCAGTCAAAGGGGTGAATTTGTTGTTTAAACCTGGACGAAAATGCAAAGAAATATTGTTGAAAATGTCCTTTATGGTGAATATTTTGGGAAAGACAGATTTGACCGACTCTGGACTCGTTGGAACTGTTTTTATTCTTGTTTAAATGTTTAGGTGTCTGTCCTTTTTTTATTGGTGTTTTACTCGGTCATGTTCTGTTATGTTTTTGTCTGTTTAAAAAAAGACACTTTATAAGTACTTTATGAGCCACATTATACCACCAAAGCACTGTCCATATCGGAAGGGGACAAGCCCGTTTTTGGAGTATTTTGACATGAAATGAAACCATAAATCACAATGAATCCAGAAAATAAAGAGATTAAACTTCAGCAACTCTTATCTCACATGGATGTTCTTTTAAAGAAATCAAGCCTTAAATCTGCAATTGGAACATCTGATTTACTTTACACTAGTGATGTCAATATTATGAGAGTAATCGACAATTGTGATTATTCAGGTCATGATACAATCGTAAAATAATAATTGTGACAAAATGTAAAAAACGTTTTGTTTTAATTTGGCTGTTTTGGTCAAATTTAACTTAATTTCATCTTTTAGAAAGTAACATGAGTAAAAGTAAGATGAGTAAAAGTAAGATGAGTAAAAGTAAGATGAGTAAAAGTAACATGAGTAAAAGTAACAAGAGTAAAAGTAACAAGAGTAAAAGTAAGAGTAAAAGTTACAGGAGTAAAAGTAACATGAGTAAAAGTAAGATGAGTAAAAGTAACAGGAGTAAAAGTAAGAGTAAAAGTTACAGGAGTAAAAGTAACATGAGTAAAAGTAACATGAGTAAAAGTAACAAGAGTAAAAGTAAGATGAGTAAAAGTAACATGAGTAAAAGTAACAAGAGTAAAAGTAACATGAGTAAAAGTAACATGAGTAAAAGTAACATGAGTAAAAGTAAGAGTAAAAGTAACAGGAGTAAAAGTAAGATGAGTAAAAGTAACAGGAGTAAAAGTAACAAGAGTAAAAGTAACATGAGTAAAAGTAACATGAGTAAAAGTAACATGAGTAAAAGTAAGAGTAAAAGTAACATGAGTAAAAGTAACATGAGTAAAAGTAACAGGAGTAAAAGTAACAAGAGTAAAAGTAAGATGAGTAAAAGTAACATGAGTAAAAGTAACAAGAGTAAAAGTAAGATGAGTAAAAGTAACATGAGTAAAAGTAACATGAGTAAAAGTAAGAGTAAAAGTAAGAGTAAAAGTAACATGAGTAAAAGTAACAAGAGTAAAAGTAACATGAGTAAAAGTAAGAGTAAAAGTAAGAGTAAAAGTAAGAGTAAAAGTAACATGAGTAAAAGTAACAAGAGTAAAAGTAAGATGAGTAAAAGTAAGATGAGTAAAAGTGAGTAAAAGTAACATGAGTAAAAGTAACAAGAGTAAAAGTAACATGAGTAAAAGTAAGAGTAAAAGTAAGAGTAAAAGTAACATGAGTAAAAGTAACATGAGTAAAAGTAACAAGAGTAAAAGTAAGATGAGTAAAAGTAAGATGAGTAAAAGTAAGAGTAAACGTAACATGAGTAAAAGTAACATGAGTAAAAGTAACATGAGTAAAAGTGAGTAAAAGTAACATGAGTAAAAGTAACATGAGTAAAAGTAAGATGAGTAAAAGTAAGATGAGTAAAAGTAACATGAGTAACATGAGTAAAAGTAACATGAGTAAAAGTAACATGAGTAAAAGTAAGAGTAAAAGTAAGAGTAAAAGTAACATGAGTAAAAGTAACATGAGTAAAAGTAAGAGTAAAAGTAAGAGTAAAAGTAACATGAGTAAAAGTAACAAGAGTAAAAGTAACATGAGTAAAAGTAAGAGTAAAAGTAAGAGTAAAAGTAACATGAGTAAAAGTAACAAGAGTAAAAGTAAGATGAGTAAAAGTGAGTAAAAGTAACATGAGTAAAAGTAAGATGAGTAAAAGTAAGAGTAAAAGTAACATGAGTAAAAGTAACAAGAGTAAAAGTAACATGAGTAAAAGTAAGAGTAAAAGTAAGAGTAAAAGTAACATGAGTAAAAGTAACAAGAGTAAAAGTAACATGAGTAAAAGTAAGATGAGTAAAAGTAAGAGTAAAAGTAACATGAGTAAAAGTAACAAGAGTAAAAGTAACATGAGTAAAAGTAAGAGTAAAAGTAAGAGTAAAAGTAACATGAGTAAAAGTAACATGAGTAAAAGTAACATGAGTAAAAGTAACATGAGTAAAAGTAACAAGAGTAAAAGTAACATGAGTAAAAGTAAGAGTAAAAGTAACATGAGTAAAAGTAACATGAGTAAAAGTAACATGAGTAAAAGTAACAAGAGTAAAAGTAACAAGAGTAAAAGTAAGATGAGTAAAAGTAACATGAGTAAAAGTAACAAGAGTAAAAGTAATATGAGTAAAAGTAACATGAGTAAAAGTAACATGAGTAAAAGTAACATGAGTAAAAGTAAGAGTAAAAGTAACAGGAGTAAAAGTAACAAGAGTAAAAGTAAGATGAGTAAAAGTAACATGAGTAAAAGTAACATGAGTAAAAGTAAGAGTAAAAGTAACATGAGTAAAAGTAACAGGAGTAAAAGTAACAGGAGTAAAAGTAACAAGAGTAAAAGTAAGATGAGTAAAAGTAACATGAGTAAAAGTAACAAGAGTAAAAGTAAGATGAGTAAAAGTAACATGAGTAAAAGTAACAAGAGTAAAAGTAACATGAGTAAAAGTAACATGAGTAAAAGTGAGTAAAAGTAACATGAGTAAAAGTAACATGAGTAAAAGTGAGTAAAAGTAACATGAGTAAAAGTAAGATGAGTAAAAGTAAGATGAGTAAAAGTAACATGAGTAACATGAGTAAAAGTAACATGAGTAAAAGTAACATGAGTAAAAGTAAGAGTAAAAGTAAGAGTAAAAGTAAGAGTAAAAGTAACATGAGTAAAAGTAACATGAGTAAAAGTAAGAGTAAAAGTAAGAGTAAAAGTAACATGAGTAAAAGTAACAAGAGTAAAAGTAACATGAGTAAAAGTAACAAGAGTAAAAGTAAGATGAGTAAAAGTAAGATGAGTAAAAGTAAGAGTAAAAGTAACATGAGTAAAAGTAACATGAGTAAAAGTAAGAGTAAAAGTAACATGAGTAAAAGTAAGATGAGTAAAAGTAACATGAGTAAAAGTAAGAGTAAAAGTAACATGAGTAAAAGTAAGAGTAAAAGTAAAAGTAACACCACGGGATGAAAGATGTTTTAGTCACAGCCTCAATAATCTTAGAATAATTGAATTGTGATGTTTTATCTCACTTTAGACGTAACTCCAGAACTTACATCGTGACAGCCCAACTTTCCACTTCTATAATAACTAATATAATAAAAAAGGGTTTTTGGAGATGTTTGTGAGGAATCTGCTTCGATAACACAAAGCACTATAACTATGACTTTTGCTGATATTTAGGATTGAGAAATGAAAAGTTGAGATCAGTCCGGACTCCACAGAGGATCAGTCCACTCCTGTACGCTGACCTGGAACACACATCGCAATGAGCACCAGCACAGCAAACGAGCTTATATGAGGACACGGGGAGAGAAACACAGCGTAACAACGTTCGGGAGCGTTACGCCGTTTCTTAAATCGCTCACAAAAGATTAAAAATTGTCAGGAAAATAAATCAAATACAGGATTAGTCTGTTATTCTGGTTAGAACTGTGAATTGTGTTGGTAAACCTTTGCTCTTATTGATTCTCTCCTTGGCGTTTCTCTTTGAGGCTGAGAACTAACGGATGAGCTTACGACCGCGTCCAGAGGAGTTTTAAGGAAATCCATGTCAAATCCCGTTCATAAAAAATCCCGCGTGATCTTTGACTTCTCAAGCAGCGAGAGCGGGTCTTGTTTTTAGCAGACACTGTGACCTGTTCAGACTGTGCAAGCCAAGTCTTTATAGAACTGTTGACAGACTGTGAATTACCTTCTTAATAAAGTCTTTCACAAGTCAGAATTGTGTTGTGTTTTTCTTTTATTAAATAAGATAAGATATTCCTTTATTGTCCACACATGGGGAAACTTCATTGATACAACGCAGTAGATACAGAGGAAAAGGACAGATTATAGGAAGTTTAAAAAACACTCTTAATAGAAGAACTCTTATAAACAAAAACTCCTATAGATAAAACCTCCCATTTCCCAACAAGGGATGGAGGGGAAAATGAGGATGTCCGCCGGGATAACGTGACGCTCTCCGGGTAAGACGATGGTTTCCCCCTCAGTTTCATGAGTTCCTCCTTTGTATAAACGCTCGGGGGCCGGGGGGGGGGGGGCGGGGGGGCTGACTCGGAGCTAGCGCACATCACGACACAACGAAAAACACTCAATAATCCAGCCGAACAAAGCCGAAACAAGTTGAATTAAAGCGATTCCAGCGATTCTTCTTATCGTTGCCATTTTTCTCTTGACTACCCAAACGGACTCTATCCTCTAAGTACGAGCGAGTTGAACGTATGTCAGTTGGACGTTTGATAGTTGCGTTTGGTCATCGCCTTCGGTCATCGCCAGCTCAGCAGCCTCGCGCGTATATATTTAACTTCATTAGCGAAACCACAGGAAGCGTTTGACGAACAGAATGTTTGTTGATCTTTTCATTTCCTCAATTGACTTCGATTCCCAAAATGGATTTGGGTTCCTCCGGGGGCCTGGCGCTGGCCTCATTTTCTGATCAAAAGGCGCCTCTTCTGTGTGTGCGCGATCTTGGATTAAATGCCTATCTTTGATGAGTCACTTAGTAAAATTACAGCCTTTCTCCTCAGATTAGACTCCCTGCTGTGTTCTTTTGGGCTGCAGTATGTCGGCTTTGGTCAGTTTAATACCTGAATCAAAGTCCATCTGGAGGATTAATGAACGATCAAATTAAAAATCATGCAAGCTGTCAGTCTAACTGCGTTTGTCTCAGTAACGGTAAGGAGCCAACACTCATGGGAAAATGTGGAAATAAAAGTGAATTTGTTGAACGACTGATCATACTCAACAACTAAACTGTTTTGTTCTTTATAAAGTAGGAAAGGGAAAGTATTTGTCCTCTGCCTTTGACCGAATATCCCCAGAGAACCCGTCAGGAGGAGCTTTGGGTGTCAGCGACCATGGGACTCTTCTGATCTTGAGCTGGATTTAATATCAATAAAGCCTTGGATTTTTTTAACAGAACAAGAGAGAGACAATAAAACAGACACAGAGCAGTCCCAAAAACGTCTGTCCCGGGGAAATGTCCAAGTTCAAAGTAAAAGTCAATGTTTCAGTTTTTTAAAAATATCCCAAATTATTACAGTTGGTTCCGTGACATTTGGTTCTGTCCTGTTCATTTATTTATTTGTATTATTATTATTTTTTTCTGCAGCTAAAAGTACATTTCACAGGTATCCATCAATCATTTCCACTGTTGCCGTTTTATGTCCTAGATACATCATTTCAAATCAAATGTGATTCTGGCGTTGAAGACGGTTGTATTGCCTCATTCATCTCAGTCAGGCGTGTCCAAACGTTTTTCACTGAGAGCCACATTTTGAAACTTAAAGGTTGAATGGACGATTTTTTTGGCACAAATCTAAGTCTTATTTCCTCGTGGCGTGGACTGCCCATTAGTCCTGCCACGTATCAATCCCTGCAGCCGCGTGCGGTTCGTCCCCACGTTTCCGCGTGCCTAAGCGCATGGATCTATCATAATATAGTTCCCTCAGTGTACGGGGCAAAATGAAGACGGAGAAAGACAGTTCGAGCTGACGCAGAAGTGGACAGAAATCTACGGGAGACGAGCAATGCGATGCGATGTGCTCCGTTGCGCTAATAAACAAACGCACGTGTGTGTTGTATCAGTCCGCACGGGGGAGTGCGCATGCGCACTTCCGCCTGCGCTCTCAAATCGCCGAAAAATCGTCCATTGCGCCTTTAAATGGAGCAAAGGGCCACAAAAACCTGACAATGTCAATTTCGAAAAAGTGATTCGTTTGAACTTTTGCATTTGACAAAGTTTCCACACCTTTCGTAAGACTTGGAACATTATTATTAGGTTGGTAAAACATCAAAATGCTTGAATTTTTTAAATTTTACAGTAAAAGTACTACTATTTGTTGTTTGGGCCAACTCAGCAGGAAACCGGAGGGCCTACAAAAATTGGTCTAAGGGCCGCATTTGGCCCCCGGGCCGTAGTTTGGACATGCCTGATCTAAGTCCAACTTTTATGGACAATAGGGTAAAACATTGGGACAAGCGCAGTATTTACTTGGCAACGTTGACGACATCTTCCGCCGCTCGATCGGAGTTGCGCCTGAATCTCGTCGCTTTCACACACTGAGCCCGATTGTACCCTGGTTTATTCTTCCTTAACAGTATCCTCGTAATGGAGCTCTCTTCCAGTATTGTCCAGTGCCAGTGTCCCGCTAAATGTCTACAAGATAATCCCGTTTAGAGGGTCAGCGCACCTCTGACCCTCCTTTACTATCCTGGAGATAAGGTCACAAGCGCACCACCATCCACCCGCTGTTAGGACGTCTTTGTGTTAGCAGACAAAATGTGACTGGCGTGGAGACTTAGGGGTCATAACGGGGGACTTTCCTCCCCTCAAAGCAATACTGAAGGAGACCTGATACCCGGGCTTTGGAAGAAATGAGAGGGAGAGCGAGTGTGAGACGTAATAATCCCTTCGGAAAGGTTTTCTATCCGGCACAAACGCCGGCGACCGGGCGCGAGTCATTTCACGATATACAGAGAGCGTAAAAAAGGGGAAGAGGTGTTGTGAAAGGTACGGAGACGGCGACTGAGAGGGATATGTGGGTTTTATTGCACTGGGAAGTCATCGCACGGGCTCAAATGTCCATGTGTTTTTGTGTGTGTGTGATGCAGGAGAATTAGTGTTTTTAGAATTAGACGCTTTACATGGGTCTGTACATGTCATCTGAGCGTGGAAAGTCCATGTAATGCCTAATTCATGCAGGAGTTTGAAGTGGAAATGAAAGTAGAAATTGCAAAGATAGTCAGTTTTAGAAATTGGGACATTTCCAGAGACGTCTGTAAGTCGTTTTCAATCTGAAGAGCCCAAGCCAAGGGCCCAACAAAACAAAAAAAGTACAAAAGAAATAAGATATGTTGTGTATAATAGTATTTAACATCAGTAATATTAATTGACTCTTAACTCTCTCTTTTATGATGGAAAAGTGCAGCTCATGAACAAAAATTACACTGGGCTCAGGAGATAACATTTTTTGGCCTAAGAAAAGTGTTTAGCCATAAACTTTTGGGTTGTTTGGCTGTATTGAGCTCTGCCAGCCTCCATCTCACAGCTGTTAACTACTTGATTACCATTGGACTTGACCACAATGCATAATGACACCTTCTTAAAACTAGAAAGATTTCACTTGTTTTAGGCAAAAATGTCCTTGAAATAAGTGAAATTATCTGTCATTGCAGCAAGTGAATTTGACTTGTCAAGAATTCTCACTTGTTTAGTATTTATTTATAGTAGAAATGTTTTTTTGGGGTCTAGATTTAAGTGACTAAATCATTGTTAGATTTATTCAGTGTGAGGTTTGAAGAGGTAATTGTAAACAGTAGGTTTATTAGCAGCTCCTTCAGATTGAAATGGATTGATTTCAGGATAAAGCTAAATTTGAAAAAATTTCTACCAATCTGCGTTCATAAAAAACTGTAGTTTTTTTTTGTATTATTGCTTGTGATACAACAAGTGTTATGTAATGTGATCAATTTAAGACAGTGCAAGTTTAGATGATATTTTGTATATTATTAAAGGTAAAGGTGAAGTAAAAACATGCATTTTTACAGTGAGCGGAGTCTCCTCTCCACAGAACCAATTAGAGGCTGAATTTAGACTTTATGCCTCTCAGATCATCGGAAAACTTTTGATTCTAGCCACATGAACTTTATAGCAATAACTTTTATAGCATAAACCATGGGAAAACACAAAAGCATAACTTATAGTAGTAGTTTCTCTTTGGTTGGGCTGAATGTGGAGGTGGTGATTGAGACCTGTGGGAGTGAGAGACACCGATCGGACATAAATCCTCTGTGTTTCAAACTCATTTCAAACCGTGTTGGAGCGAGTGAGGTGCTAAAGAGAAGGCTGCGGTGTCCAGGACAGGCTCAGGGAAGTCCAGTTTGACACTAAAGCTGGCCATGGGACTTTAACAGAAAATGTGTTGTAAAGAAATTGTAAAATGCACGTGATCAAATCCAACCGGAAATGGCGACAATCCAACTTTTTTCATCAGATAAGTGGAGAGGATTATTTCCAGAGGAGCATCTTTTCTACACCAAAGGCCATCGAAAGGGGGTGTTTTTTGTTCTGTTTTTACTTTTATAAGAACAAATCTGTCCAATCACATCTTGGAAAGTTATTGACCTTATTTTTCCCACATGATCAGCACTGCCTTTGTCTCACTTCCGGTCCTGTGGAAACTCAATTGGTTTACATCGAGAAAGGAAAGGTTTACATCGAGGGAAAGGTCTCGCCGCTAAATATGCCATAAAGTAGATTGATTTGTGTAAAATATCCAATGTTCACAAGTCAACAATGCACCGATTCCTTGGGCGGCCAAAAAACGACTTTTAGTCCGTGTAGAAGTTATTTTCTCTCGAGGTCGAAGCCCCACTTTAACTAATACAAATGGAAGATATATGGCAAATGAGGTGAATGGGATTTGTTGATCTATAAAATCTAAACAAATGTAAAATTCACATTGAAATAAAACCTAAAGAACATTTTTAGAACTGTAATTATCTTGGACATTACATAATAGATGTAATTATGTAAGCCATTCCAAATTAAAACATATATATATATATATATATATATATATATATATATATATATATATATATATATATATATATATATATATATATATATACAGGCACTACGAGAATAAGGTCATAACGTTTCAACAATAAAGTCATACTTTTACGAGATTTAAGTCAAAATCTTGAAATAGCAATAACTTTAATCGACTCCCGATAAATGATAAATGAATCCACGTCTTTGTCTTGCACTTTGTTCCCGAAACACATAACTGTACAACGACTGCAAAGATTTAATTTAACTATATGAATTATCAAACCTCGCACATAGTAACAAAACGCAAATCATACAGTGGATTTGTATTTTATTTAGTTGATTTTTTTTATCGTTGACATGTGTTTGATATGAAAATACATGCAACTGACACACACTTATACGATTAGTACTGAGCCCAGTCGGTCAGTTTAAAAACGCCAAAACACTGATTCTTTACGTTCCATTTGTCTGCATCTAGCCAATAGAAAAAATAAATAAATAAAGTTTTTGGGCTTATTATTAGTCATAGTTTGACACCGATCGCAGAACATTAACCTGTTCACGTGGGCAGCTTGTGTTCTCACCCAAAAAAGGGGCGGGAACCCTCTTGGCGCACAGGAAGTGACGTTTGTCTGGAAGTCGATTGCCTCATTTCCATTATTAAACTGTTTTTTTGGAGGGGGCGTGTTACAGATACAGAGTGCTTCCTGGAGGATGGGCTGAAACAAAGGTGACTCATCCTGGTGAGTAGGCCCCGCCCGCTCATCCAAGGGGAAGGATAGAGACTGTTCTAGAGCTAAAAATTGCAGGAATCAATTAAAACACTTACGAGGCACCAATAGCACTGTAAGAAGGTTAAACACTTTGATAAGTCGATTTTGCATGATACGGGCCCTTTAATGCTAAATACCCCTAAACATGTCTAATGTAATGACTCCTGCTCATCTTTTCCCTGACTTTCACCACTTCATTTGTCCTTGTTTTGATGTGTATCCTGCTCTCATCGTACTCTTACTCTGTTCTGCCATTTTCAACTTTCTCCCAAAACAAACCTTGAAAGGATAAGTTTGACCACAAGAGATACGGACATTACTTATTCAGCGGTAAGCGAGGACTCGTGTTTTGACACCCGGCTTCAAAGTCGGCTCATTCTATTTCATGTTGGCATTGGAAGGGGGAAGTCAAAGGATGCCAAATACAAAGTCTGTGAGCGAGGTCAGAGCTGCCTGTAGAATGACAGCGAAAGGCCATTGTCTCAGAAATCCTGCCACCTGTCTCTCAAACCCGCCGCGACCAGCGTTTGTTCCTCTTTAACGGCTCTTTCATGGTATCTAATGACGGATAAAGGATTGAAAATGTAGAAGACATGGCACTTTGGTTTATGTGCGTCATTCCACCGGCTACGATCAGGTGTATTTATTGTCCTCTGCATTTGAACCGTGAGGAGCAGTGTTCAAACGTCCACCCATGTAGAGCTGCTAGCCACCCCGCTTTCTTTATGTAGCACTTTTTATAAAGTTCAATAAGTTCAAATATACCGTATTTTATATATACTATAAGTCGCACTGGAGTATAAGTCGCACCAGCCAAAAAATGCATAATAGAGAAGAAAAAAACATATGTAAGTCGCACTGGGGTATGAAATGCAGTTGCAAGTGTGAAAATAACAAATAATATCACATATAAGTCTATGAAACTATGAAAAAAGGTGCGACTTAGTCCGGAAAATACGGTAAGTAGCAAAACATTTTACACAAATTGTTATTGTTGCTTCAATTTAATATTAGTCAACTAAAGGTAAAAGTATATTGAGTAAAAACAAATTACTTAAGGGTAATTGTATTTAGGTTTTATGCAGGATGCTCATACTCTGGTTTTTATCTTGACAAAAACATTATAAAAACGGAATAAAATCTGTTGTATTTGGTATAATTTCAGATATGAAGATATGTGAAGATATAGTAAAGTTTCAGCTCAGAAGACTTCCTCTGCTGCTGTTTTTTCTTCCACCCTCACTGCAGCCTCTACTGACCAACCTGAACTCTGTGGAATACATTCATGTGACAATAGATACATTTATGCTGTTTTATTACTTTGGGAACACGTATAGAGGCAAAAACACCCCTGAATAGTTCATGAGAAAGCTTACGCTACCATCACCGAGTAGAACATCCATACATTGGGTTTGGACATATTTTCAAATGTCATTATCAAATTATCAAAGAAAAATAAATCAAATGTCTGCAGATGTATGCACATACCTCAGTCAGTGCAGAAAAGTCAATGCAACTTGGATATTGGAATGTGAAAATGTCTAATATGCAATGACATTTACAAACAAGGCTCAGGTTGGTGCAAATTCTGCTTTTTCATCAACCCAAACCAATAAAGTTCTAACATTTCAGAGCAAAGACACAAAAACATCTCGGATTACCTTGTTTCTTTGTCAGAAATGGTACAATAATATCAAATTATACTTTTGAGTGACGAATACAAGTGTAGATCATAGTCACAGTATATCACAAACTACTTTGTGTAATGGTTTGTACTAATACTCCAGCACATATATCGATATAAATGTTCTGTCCCATTCATATTAAGAAGTCAGCAAACTTTTTAGAGCAAAAAAACAAAAGTAAATGACAGGAGTGGGGCTCTGGCCTCGGGGCAGGTGTCCTGGGCGTCACAGACATGCCAACCAGGAGCCAAAGGAATTCTGGGAACATGAAGTGTGATTTTGGAAGCAGCTTTTCTTCTGTCCAGAGCTGCAGTGGATTTAGAGTATTATTTGATGGACATAAGTGGATGTATGGTCTATATCCACAGTTTGTCCTGAATCAACCTCATCATTCAGCTGTAAATTGGATTCATGCTAAAACATACTCCGCACCCTCAGCAGTACAATAAAGAGCATATCATATTGTAAATACATTATTATGCAAATACAACGCACAGATTCATTATGAAGCTCATCACACGACATGAGGTTCTGTGACATCGTGTGAGCCGTGGCATGATGTGCAGGTCATACTGAACCATTCACTGTGAGATATGAAGCCTGTTGGACGTGAGCTCCTGCCTCTTTATTGTGCAGAGCATCTTCAGGGCTTTTATGTCATATCCTGTGAATAAGACCTGTGAATAACACTCCACCCCAACAGCACATGTCTGGTCTGGTCAGGGCTATAAACTGTATCCTCCACATTTATTTCAATATTGTAAGTGAACAGGATTCACAAACACTTAATGCGAGAGGATCTGCTACTGCTGTAACCTCTTTTCATTGTGCATCAGCAGATACGTAGTGAGATGAGGCTCATATCAGATTATTTCTTAAAATCTCTAGGTATCAAGTAAAGGTGTGTTCTGTGTGAAGAGCAAGAGGTGAGCCAAAGTAAAGAATCTCTGAAGTTAAGAGTTTGACCTGCGTGTAGAGCAGAGGTCATGCTAAATATATTGGCCAAAATGACCAAAACTACTACAGTTTACTGCAGATTTTGACACATTATGTAGCTTGAACAGATGCAGACCTTAATGCTCCAAGCTTTAAAGGTGTCGTGGCTCAAACGTCACATGCAACATTTTGAATTATTCTCTTCGTTCTCATGTCGGCTGTAACGACCAGCTTTTGTACATATATATATTTTTAATGGTTTGGACACCACTGATTTATGTGATGGACAACATTAATTCAGTTTAACATTAATACGACCACCCCATGTTCCTATTTGTATCAATAGAATGCCAGATTGCATCACTCTGTATTCTGTATTCTGTTTACTGGATAAGTATTATTTTCTGTCCTGATTTTGATGTCTCTATTGACTTGAGTGAAATTTAAACACCTGCAGGGGGCGTTGTTTTGGCACAACAGATACGACTCCATTTAGCTATTTTGGGATCCAACAAAATTACTAATTATGTCGTTTAGGTGTGAGGACAGTCTGGGATTGTAGCCATATGGGCCAATTTCCAGTTGCATTAAATCTTACAAACGGCTGTTGTTTTGATCCATCTTCCATTGAGTCAATATATGTCCAACTCCATTTGCTAAAGTGCATTTGGGGTGCTTGATGATATTAAATTAAAATGTCATCGTCAGACTGTTTTATTACACCAATCTCGACATGAATGAACCACGCTAAATAGTGATGTTTGGGATCTTCGGCAAACTCCCCGTTAAAGCGCAGCTAAACTCCGGGGGCGTAATCACCAGGCTTATGGTTCAGCATCGGCCGCAGGTCGAACCGCAAAATTCAAATGTAGTGGCCACAGTGGAACCCAAAGAGGACGATGCAGGCACAGCTTTGGACACAAAAGTCAGATTTCTAACAAATTTGCACTAAAACAACAAAATAAGGCCAGGGATATGTACATATTTCTATTTAGACCCATTTACACAGTTACTCATGGTTTTGGTGTTTAGTGGCTCTTTAAGAATTCATTAGAATCTAGAACATTAAATGCAGGTGTTCTGTTTACAAACTCTGGGTTCATAAAGTGATCAGGGAAAGTGGAGCACCAAAAATATCTCCACACTCAAACACCCGAGATATTCTTCCAGCATCCAAACCTTTGCAATGTTATGAGTCCTAAAAGAAGCTACTGTTTCCACAACATTTAACCTTCACTCAGCATTCCCCAAACCCGCAACACAAACCCGACACCATCCTCCTGCTTTATTGAAGTCCTAATGTTTTCTGGTTGCAGGTTCCCCGGGAGAGCGCGGAGCCATCTTCAAAGGCACACACCTGCCCTTTCGAGAGCTCCTGACCTCATTCTCGGCTCGGCCCGCGGAGGACAGGTAATCCCATTCACTCCGGGCTGCGGCAGTGCACCTGTGATCTGCTTTATCCAGGCCCGTATCTAACACACACACACACACAGACACACACACACACACACACTGTACCGAGGAGGCACCGCGCTGAGTTATGGCTCTGTCACGCCGCATTGACCACTGTTCAGCAAAAAGAAAACGGGCGATATGAAGTCGCGGCGAACGTCTCTGTACGCGCGTGTGCGAGAGAAGCGTAAATCAGCCTGTCGGCGAACGGGCCGCTGATCTTCGGCGAGGACAATACGGCGAAGATTGAGCGAAGTGGTGTTAAGGATGACGCGCTCGCCCTCTGAAGACACGCGCGCGACGGGGATGGAAGTCTCGAGGAGTCGTTATGAAGTGAAGGCGTTTTATTCCTCGCGTAGATCGATTGGGATTTCACGTTTACATTTTATATTGAATTGAAATCAAGATGGAGCATAAGCATAAGCAATACAGGCTTTTCATTTTTGCTGTTTATGTCGAAATGATCCCGTCCAGGAGTGGTCAAGACGAGGTTTCAAAGGGAGAAAGAGTCGACCAGTTTCTGTGACGACTCCTCCGTTTGCACAGGTTCAGTTGGCGCTCGGGAGTGTTTGCCTGACCCGCCAGCCCCGCCCACATTCTGTTCGAATGCGCAAGGGTCTGGAATTGGAGTCAGAGCCAATGAAATCATTAGTCATCCATTTACCGACCAATCCGAGGCGGAGGTTTTAACGCGTCACACTGAGATACAGAAGTGGCGCTTTCCACCCCCGTTCCAAAACATTCAAGATGGCGGACCCGGCTCGTGACCCGGCTCGTGACGCGGCTCGTGACGCGGCTCGTGACCCGCTCGTGACCTGGCTCGTGACCGAGTGTTTACTTCTGCTCTCACTTCGGTTTGAACGATCAGGAAAGTCCGCTCTACTCGCCGTGATGAACGTGCGTTAGATGCGGTTATACGAAGGGCGTCATCTCGATTCAGGAGACATTTTCTGCGTTTGGGGACGGATGACGCGGAACACGCCTTGTTGACATGGGCTACGTAATATCCGGTTAAGCGTGTCACTTCTGGGTTTATTTGATTGGTTCTGTCTCTGCTCTAAACTCCGCCCTAGAAATTGAACCGCAGCCCCAGAACCACACGGTTTTGATAAGTAGTTTGCCAAAACGTGTTGGGAACGACTGGTCAGGCAAGTGGAGTGTATAAATGCTGCTACGTCTTGAGTTCTACCACGTCGTCCAGTTCGATTTCCTGTTTGCTTCCGAAAATAGTAAAAGGTCAAAACCACGCGAGAAACAACAAGACCTTCAGATTAAAACGACCCAAACGGATCATTGACGGTTAGAAAGTACTGACTCTCGATCGCTCTTAAAATTCAAGTAGTTGCAGAGTTCTAGGCTCAGGGCAATGGTGGGAAAGTACAAAAGTACAAACCTAAAAGTACTATCCTCTACTGGTAATTGTTATCTTGGCTAGCTACTTACTGCGAGTACATTTTACAGTGGATACTTTTTACTTTTACTTCACGACATCCGAGAGCAGGCACTTTCTACAACGGAGCATTTTTTTTTAAAGGACGGAAAAGTAAACAGTACTTTCCAGATGGTTTGAGGAGTTATATTCAGCACACTGGAGGTGACATACTGCATAAAGTTTTGAGCATAAGCAAACAAAAATAAACATCTAAGAAGTCGAGAAACTTCGAGAGATTGACTAAAAATCAGAACAATTCTTTATTGAGATTAGAGGTGTTCCAAATATCGAAATATTTATATATCTTGATTCTAAATTGGGTGATACAGTATTGATATCGTGGGCTGCTGTATCGATGTATCGCCATGAGTCATTTTATTTTGTGATCGCACCACAATTTTGTTGCGTGTTTAAAGGAAACTTGACATTTGATGATTAAAACGTGTGCATTTCATTTTAAGTTTGCGCGGGTCGTGGTTTTACAAAGAAACATGTTCAAATGTATTGGGTTATTTAGTAAACCGTGATATATTGCAGAAAATCACGAGCAATATCGATTATCGCATGCTTGGCGAAATCAAGATTGTAAAGAACCAATTGTGTTTTTTCTTTTGACAAAACATGTAATCGTAAATTTGACTTCCGGTTTTAGAGAGTGCGTTTTTATTTTGAAGAGCTACTTCCTGTTTAGCGTTTTGGCAAAATTAGCTTGACAGAAAAAGACGCTAAAAACAAACAGAAACAGTCAAAGTTATCACGGAGCTAAATCAACAAGTTTTTTTGGTATTAGCTCCTCTGAAGAGGCACAAGTTACGTTTTATGTTGCATTAAAGCACAAATGTTGTATTTTGTGTAACAAAAGACTACGTTATTTTAGTTTGGTGTGAAACACAGTTCATTGATGTCGGTGTAATCCCTCATTTGTCCAGGCGTGTTCCATAGTAGAAAAAGCTTCAGTTGTAGTCATCTGGACTCAGTTTGAAAAAATAGACGTTTCGACTCTCATCCAAGAGTCATTGTCAATAAAAGAATTTAGATCGAGAACTCCGATATTAATACTGTTCTGTGGTAAGACCCACCCATTGGGCGGAGCCTTCCTGAAGTAGAAAGAGTTGTTTGTTTCAACAGAAACTCCCCCTTGTATCTACCGAGCTAGCCTATTCAGAATCTTAATGGGCTATTAGAATCCTCTTTGTCTTTGTGAGACCCTGGCTCAACCACCCTGAGTACCTGATTAGCATCCGAATGTCCTTGTCCTGGTCCTCTACCTTTCCAGGGGTTCAGTAACCCATTATAAATAACAGGAAGATTAAACCTTAGCCCTCCATTTCTGTTTAAAGAAGGTCTTTCTTTTTTAACAAAAATAGCTTCCTTGACTCCTCTTTCAAACCATCTTTTCTCCCTTCTTAAAACCTTCACATCACCGTCTTCAAACGAGTGATTAGAGGCTTCAAGATGGAGATGCACGGCACTCAAGTTCAGGACCTCAGAGTGCCGTGCATACTTACATTTTTATACATGATACTTTTACTTGATACTTACATTTTTATACATGATACTTTTACTTGATACTTACATTTTTATACGTGATACTTTTACTTGATACATGATACTTTTACTTGACACTTACATCTTTATATATGACACTTTTACTTGATACTTACATTTTTATACGTGATACTTTTACTTGATACTTACATTTTTATACATGATACTTTTACTTGATACTTACATTTTTATACATGATACTTTTACTTGACACTTACATCTTTATATATGACACTTTTACTTGATACTTACATTTTTATACGTGATACTTTTACTTGATACTTACATTTTTATACATGATACTTTTACTTGATACTTACATTTTTATACATGATACTTTTACTTGATATTTACATTTTTATACATGATACTTTTACTTGATACTTACATTTTTATACGTGATACTTTTACTTGATACATGATACTTTTACTTGACACTTACATCTTTATATATGACACTTTTACTTGATACTTACATTTTTATACGTGATACTTTTACTTGATACTTACATTTTTATACATGATACTTTTACTTGATACTTACATTTTTATACATGATACTTTTACTTGACACTTACATCTTTATATATGACACTTTTACTTGATACTTACATTTTTATACGTGATACTTTTACTTGATACTTACATTTTTATACATGATACTTTTACTTGATACTTACATTTTTATACATGATACTTTTACTTGATACTTACATTTTTATACGTGATACTTTTACTTGATACTTACATTTTTATACTTGATACTTACATTTTTATACTTGATACTTTTACTTGATACTTATATTTTTATACTTGATACTTACATTTTTATACTTGATACTTTTACTTGATACTTACATTTTTATACATGATACTTTTACTTGATACTTACATTTTTATACGTGATACTTTTACTTGATACTTACATTTTTATACATGATACTTACATTTTTATACATGATACTTGCATTTTTATACTTGATACTTTTACTTGATACTTACATTTTTATACTTGATACTTACATTTTTATACTTGATACTTTTACTTGATACTTACATTTTTATACTTGATACTTACATTTTTATACTTGATACTTTTACTTGATACTTACATTTTTATACATGATACTTTTACATGATACTTACATTTTTATACATGATACTTTTACTTGATACTTACATTTTTATACATGATACTTTTACTTGATACTTACATTTTTATACATGATACTTACATTTTAATAAATGACACTTTTACTTGATACTTACATTTTTATACATGATACTTACATTTTTATACTTGACACTTTTACTTGATACTTACATTTTTATACATGACACTTTTACTTGATACTTACATCTTTATATATTGCTCGTGGGGGATTGAATCATTAACGCCACACGATTCACTCTGTTGCATAAATATAAGGAGCACAATAACGAGCCTCCAGAGGTCCCACAACATCTTCTTTTGCACTTCACCTCTCACATTGGGGTTGAGGTGCACATTTTAAGCTCTGCTCCGCGTGTATTAAAGCACTTTCTCTGCGCTCCCATCTGAACCCGCCGCTCTCGCCCTCGTGTGTTTACTTCCCCGCTGCTGCCTCGGCGGACCGAACTAAACGAATTACGGGGAGACCTGAGCGCCGGCGACGTTTTTTTAGCCGCCGCGCTCCGGACGCACATTATCCTGAGCCATTGAAAGCTTAAATAACTCCAAAGACCAGCTGGGGCCAAGGCTAAGTCCATTCAGCCCATCTCCGGCCCATAGAGAGGCCCGGACATTACGGCGGGCCTCAGACGCAGGTTGACGACGGACAAATCGATTAATTGAATGAGTGGACAACTGCTGCGCGGGTCGAGTTACGCCGCTGTGATACAACTGAGTGCATATTACGTTTTAAACGGGTTAAAAGAGGTTGCGCTGGAGAAGAAACGAGGAAAAAACAAAGCCGTTGGTTGAAAATAATCTGAATTTGAAGTCGATTTATGCACGCTAGACCGATGGAGCTTGTGTCGTTGCTCAGATCTTTTTTCCTTGTTGTTGTTGTATCAATGCGTGTCTCAGATTGCAGGTATTAAGTCCGGGTTTATGGTTCATATCTCTGTAATTACTGGGTTTATCCTCGTGAAACAGAGACTGGGAACGTTCAAAAAGTCGTCCAAGTCGGTATAAACAGACAAATGTGGAATACTTGGTCAGTTCAAAATACTGTAAATCAAAATATGTGAAAATGTGACAAGTAACGATGAATTTAGATATTTCTTCCAAAAACGGCACATTTTGTTCTTTCTAATTCATCCTAATGTCTTTTGTGTTTGTATTTTTTATTGGTCGTATCACAATTAATAAGCAATAAGACTGTGTAGAATGTATATACTTGACAGATTTTTTTCATGCTAAGTAAATCGTGCATTTTAACTACATCTTATCCAATTTGGAGATGACTTTGGATTGGGAAAAGTCAAAGTTATGAGTCTGTTGCGATGTCACTTTTTATTCTACATTTAGTCAGAGTGATACAAAAGTGTTGTGGGTGTGTCAGACGCTCCACACAACGTCTGCTTCTTCCTCCCCCGAGACGCCCATCGGCATCAATATTTCAGCTTGTTTATATGTTAAGCTATGGCTGCTTATCAACCGTGCTCGGGGTGTATTTTCCTACTCCCTGTACGTGTGCTTGTGTTTCGATGACGCATTTACTACCACGGGCTGTCAAGAAGGTTTGGTTCATCGATAGTCGTGATTTTTGACTTCAAAAATCAAATCAACAAAAATTATGATATTTTTTACGCAAAATAAAGTCACCTCAATGAAATCTTGTCCAGAATAATGAAATCTAAATGTAAAAAAGCTTTTAATCTGTTTGTTTATGTCACATGACTTAAATTTATTTTATTGATGTATTGATTTATTCAACAAGAAGACATATAGTGACATAATGAAAGATTGGAAAGATGCTTGTACTAAATCGTAGCAATGAAAGCTCGTTTTCCAGTTATATTCAAAAAGTTGCATTTCTCAAAGCGTCTTTCAGTTAAATCTCATGCAATGGAAATGGGAAAGTAAAGATATTGCAATAGTTTGGTCTCAGTGTCAGTAAACCTAACACTAAAATGTAATATTGTGACATACATTTACTGAAGAATCTACTAAAAAATGCAACTTTTTTAACAGATTTAAGAAACAAACTTAGTGACGACGCCGTGAAGTGAATATTTGCTGAGCTTTGGTTGAAAAAAGAAAGATCATTAAAATCTATCATGCAGAGTTTTCCTCTGATATCGACATTGTTTGTCATGACTTTTATTCATTTCTTTGTGATTTGAATGCATTTTTCCTGCTGTGAAGCACTTTGAATTGCCTTGTGTATGAAATGTGCTCTACAAATAAACTTGCCTTGCCTTGCCTTGCCTAGAAACAAAACCTGGAACAAAAGGGTCCTGCTTTACTTTCCCTCCTGCTGCTACAAGTGGGACAAAAGTTACACAAATCTTTCAAACTATACAACTTTTTTATGTCTATATATTTCGTAGCTTATTTGGGCTTGAGTTGCGTTATGAATTAAATTAAAGTTAAATGTCAAACAACTATTCAACCGTCAAAGCTCCAGAACCTGCTGTACCTGCTCCCTTCAGTTACATCGTGATGGAAAACCAGAAAGGGTCGTTATTAATTATTAATGTCGATACAGTCCATGTAGGGATTTGTGTCCAGTGCATTGGTCCCGTCCTTCAGTGTTGCCGGGACAACCAGTGGGCGGCCACAAAGCAGCACCAGGTGATGTAACAACTTTATATTCATGATATTCTCACAATTTTCATCCCACAATACAATACTTATTACAATATTTTGCAGAGGCAGAATTGTATATGCTTCTGTTTCTCTTTTAAAATGTCATATTCAAAAGACTTCAATATAAACGTGCTAAATAACTCTGCACTGAAATGATTTAGGGTCTAGTCACTGATGGACATGGGTAAAGTAGCCAAAAAGTAAATGTTAAACAAGTAAGAGTAACAAGAGTAATTGTGACTCATCATTTGAGTTTGAGAAAAACATAACATTTGCACAAAAACTGATACATAAGAAAAAAACAAATGCTAAAATAATGTATTACCGTCAACATAAAACTTTTGCCGCTTGTAGACCGAACCATGAACTAGAGTACTGTTACTTCAAACTAAATATTGCTGTAGTGGTAAAATGCTATAGTCCAAGAAATACTCGGAGAACGCACCAATATTCCCCGGTCCCTATATTCCCCGGTTCCTATGTACCTCTGCTAATACTAGCATAGGCTACTGTTTCAGGTTCCACATCCCCAATAATTGTGCATAAATGTGTGGTTTTACAGCATAAAATATATCAGCATATAACTATAACCCAGGTCTCTGGGGAACATGGGTACAGGGGAACATGGGTACAGGGGAACATAGGTACAGGGGAACATGGGTACAGGGGAACATGGGTACAGGGGAACATAGGTACAGGGGAACATGGGTACAGGGGAACATGGGTACAGGGGAACATGGGTACAGGGGAACATGGGTACAGGGGAACATGGGTATAGGGGAACATGGGTACAGGGGAACATGGGTACAGGGGAACATGGGTATAGGGGAACATGGGTACAGGGGAACATGGGTACAGGGGAACATGGGTATAGGGGAACATGGGTACAGGGGAACATAGGTACAGGGGAACATGGGTACAGGGGAACATGGGTACAGGGGAACATGGGTACAGGGGAACATGGGTACAGGGGAACATGGGTATAGGGGAACATGGGTACAGGGGAACATAGGTACAGGGGAACATGGGTACAGGGGAACATGGGTACAGGGGAACATGGGTACAGGGGAACATGGGTACAGGGGAACATAGGTACAGGGGAACATGGGTACAGGGGAACATGGGTACAGGGGAACATGGGTACAGGGGAACATAGGTACAGGGGAACATGGGTACAGGGGAACATGGGTACAGGGGAACATAGGTACAGGGGAACATGGGTACAGGGGAACATGGGTACAGGGGAACATGGGTACAGGGGAACATAGGTACAGGGGAACATGGGTACAGGGGGACATGGGTACAGGGGAACATAGGTACAGAGGAACATGGGTACCGGTGAACATGGGTACAGGGGAACATGGGTACAGGGGGACATGGGTACAGGGGAACATGGGTACCGGTGAACATGGGTACCGGGGAACATGGGTACAGGGGGACATGGGTACAGGGGAACATAGGTACAGGGGAACATGGGTACCGGGGAACATGGGTACCGGGGAACATGGGTACAGGGGAACATGGGTACAGGGGAACATAGGTACCGGGGAACATAGGTCTCACTGAGCATAGGTACCTGGCAACATAGGTACCTGGCAACACAGGTACCAGGGAACTTAGGTACAAGGGAACATAGGTACCTGGCAACACAGGTACCTGGGAACATAGGTACCGGGGAACATAGGTACCGGGGAACATAGGTACCGGGGAACATTGGTACTGGGGAACATAGGTACCGGGGAACATAAGACCCCAAAATCTGGCTATTGCCCCTCACCAAAGACAATGACTTTGTCATATTGTAAAATGGGAAATCCACCGATAGATCTGTTAGACTGAAATATGAAATCTCACAGAGCATTAGCATCATAAGCATCACTACATCGAGCGCGATTACATCTACATTTGGCGCGTGTGTTTTTTCACTGTAGCGCTGCCGGTGAAGGTTGGCGCTTTGTTCCGGGTCGTGTTGCTCGTTTTTCTCTCTCGAAGGAAACCAGGGCAACCGCGGGACGAGCGGTCCCCAGACAGACGCTGGGCTGAGAATCCATGCCAGACGCGTACAGGGGCGTGATGGACAACTGTAGGAGTGGGATACGCACAGCAGCTGCTCAGGGATCACTGCAGAGTTCAACGCGGGTGAACACGCGTTTGAATACATTAAACTGTACGGGCGCAACTGTTGTGTTGTGTAGTGTGGTGTGTGTGTGTGTGTGTGTGTGTGCGGTGTGTGTGTGTGTGTGTGTGTGTGTGTAGGTGTGTTGGCCTTCACGGTTCAATGGACTGCCTGGGTTGTGGTGTTTGTTCATGGTGCAGCTGCTCATATTTATGTCCGGTTTAGATGTGGACAGTGTTGGGAAAGTTCACTTTCTACATGAACTAGTTCAGTTCATAGTTCATAATTCAAAAATGTTTAACTAAGTTCACAGCTACAAAAAATGAACTAGTTCAGTTCTTTTTTGTCAATATTTTGCTATAATGTTTCTAAATTATTTCCACAGCCCAAATACAACCACAGGCAGCAATCAGCTCCCGACCCATGTTAAATATGCTGACACAGTCTCTTCATTTAATTCCAGGCTTAAAACGTTCCTCTTCGAAATCGCTTATGGTCAGACTAGTTAGGAACAGAAACATA